>NW_020837948.1:12674209-12742790 GCF_003676395.1 Aethalodelphis obliquidens
TTTTTTGCCATACGCGGGCCTCTCACTGTTGTGGCCTCTCCCGTTGCGGAGCACAGGCTCCGGACACGCAGGCTCAGCGGCCATGGCTCACGGGCCCAGCCGGACCGGGGCACGAACCCATGTCCTCTGCATCAGCAGGCGGACTCTCAACCACTGCGCCACCAGGGAAGCCTGGAGCTTGTTCTTTTAACCACAAATCTTTATAGCTTTTCAATTTGTTTTTTGTTTGTTTTTTAATTTTTATTGGAGTATAGTTGATTTACAATGTTGTGTTCGTTTCAGGTGTACAGCAAAGTGAATCCGTTATACATATATTCACTCTTTTTTAAGATTCTTTTCTCATATAGGCCATTACAGAGTATTGAGTAGAGTTCCCTGTGATATAGCTTTTCAATTTGTTTTGGCATCTGGTGATTGGCACAGAGGGAGTGGTGCAGGGGAACATATGAGGCTTTGTTTTAAAAAATGGCTTTTCTCAGGTTGATAGCCAGGGACATACCTGTTTGTTGTCCTCCTGGCATAGAGTTTGAAGCATTCATGAGGTTCCCTTCTCTCCACCCTGTTCTTGACCTTCCCCCACCTCATCTTCCCACCTGTTCTCCCCACTGTGAAAAAGTACGTTTGTGGCCATCTCCACCTGATGGCTTTCGTGTGTGTGGCCTTGGCCGTGGAATGCTGAATGTTTGCACTGGGCTCGCAGAGAGCCAAGTTGAGAAAGAGGCATGTTGGTGTGAGGCCAAGTGCCCTTCTAGTGTGGCTGCTCCGGTTTCATCCCTGACCCAAGCTGGAGTACATTCTCCAAGTTAGGGCCAAGGAGCGGCTTGAAAAGGGAGCAGGAATTTTGTACTTTATTCTTAGCTACAAGAGCAGAATTCTGCTCCACCGTAAGTCAGCATTTTTCGCTTTCTGATCCACTGCCGGGCCTGGCTGATTCCTGGTTACCGGGCTCACTGGCTGCCACATGGGCCACTTGGAAGCTGCTGCTTTTGCACTTCCAACGCTCCCTCCTTCCCCTGCACATGATGTTTTCTAACTTCTTTTGGGACCTACACAAAAGAAAATAACCCACCAAGACCCAAGATTTCTCATGTTGTGAGATATATTATTTCCTGCCATTCAAGAGATTGTTTTATAGTACCAGCCAGGAGAGTTTTTAGGAATAGGCTAATATTATTTTGTTTTTTCTCTTAATATTTCCTCATTTGTTCTTAGATTGCCAAGAGCCTCCAATGGGTTTCTGTAATAAAAGTGCTTCAGTATTTTCTTTCTAGTGATAAACAATCAGCCGATTATTTATTATGATCATTTTCTAAGGTAACTGGCAGTGTTTCTTTGCTATATTGATACCATAGCACAAATGGTGAATTCCCTGACAATAGTAGCAGTTAAGCCTGGGTGGGTCAGATGTACTAAATGAACACAGAGAATTATTGCTCATCTCACGTAATTTCTCCAGAGAGAGAGGGAGGAAGTCTGAAAAAATGATAGTCTTACCAAAAAATAAGGTATCCATTCATCTTGGCTAAACTGGCATTTAGAAGAATAAACTGAATAGGTTATTCTACTGTTTCCATTAGAAAGAGAATCTGAATCCACAGAAAGACTGTCCTGAGTCCCCTGGCCCTTCCACTTTGGGGTACCAGCGATGGTGAGAAATCGTAAGACTGTTGATCAGGGCAGAGATCTTCCTCTTCCTGCTGTGTCCCCACACTTGCAAAAAGAAGACAGTGTTTCTGGAGAAACTTCTTGGGATAGAGCACTAAGCAAATACATTGATAAAGAACAATCCTTTAAAAGGGAGATTGGCTAGTTGAATATTATTCATATATGTGGCAAAGCTTTTTTACCTCTGACAAAGAAAAGGAGATGAGAATTTGTTTTAAAGTGCCTGTGTACATGCTTAAGCATGCATGTGTGTTGGGGGGTGGGCAATGGGAGGGAATTCCTTAGTAGTGTTGTCTCCTTACTAAGTCTAGTTCATGGGTCTTGGTCCAAGTAGCTTCAGTCTTTAAAGTCTTTGATGGAAAGGTATTGCCATTGTGATTGAGAGGGGTTGGGATTTTCAGATCTTAATGCAAATCAGATCCAAAACAGAAATAAGAAGGGCAGATGCTGTATGTCAAGTAAAGGGCTCACCATATTGTTTCCTTGTTCTCTCATTGTTGCCCTTTCCTTGCTTCTTCTGCTTCACCAATCCAAACCCTAATCCGTGCCTCCACCAGGAAGTCATTTCTGCCTGGCTTTCCCACACATTCACATCATGTCCGTTGTGTTTCTCTTTGTCTTAACTTGATGCTGCACTCCGCTGTTGGCTGCTCAAGGATTGAGACAATGACATATCCAGTAACCACTTTTAAACCGTTTAATAGTTATTGAAATGAACCTCTAGTCTCTGTATAGGCCCTCTAACAACAGTAGCCAGTGGTCTTCATATTAAATTGCAAGTCAGCCCAGGAACTATTTTAAGTATTCTTTAATACTTTATGTGATGATGATTATCATCATCTGCACAAGTAGAAACGCAGTTGGGGCTTCCCTGGTGGCGCAGTGGTTGAGAGTCCGCCTGCCGATGCAGGGGATATGGGTTCGTGCCCCGGTCCGGGAAGATCCCACGTGCCACGGAGCGGCTGGGCCCGTGAGCCATGGCCGCTGAGACTATGCGTCCGGAGCCTATGCTCCACAACGGGAGAGGCCACAACAGTGAGAGGCCCGCGTACCGCAAAAAAAATAAATAATAAAAATAAATAAATAAATAAACTCAGTTATGAAGGGTATAAATTGAAAAGTAAATTTTTCTTTCTCCTACCCTCACTTTTCACTCTCCAGATGTAACCAACGTGAACAATTTTTATGTATCCTCCTAGAAGTTTGTGTGCGTATGCAAATATAAAAGGGAGTCCATTATACATACTCCTCTGTACCCTGATTTTTAAATAACATGAGTAATTTATCCTAGAGATCTTCCTATCTCTTCACACTATTTTTTTTCTTACTGACTATAATATCCCATTATGTAAATAATCAATTATCGATTCAAGCAGTTCCCTGTTGTTGTTTTTTTTAAGTTTACTTAATTGTGAAGGGCCTGAGTATTTTTTTTAATTTATTTATTTTATTTATTTTATTTTTGGCTGCGTTGGGTCTTCGTTGCTGCACTCAGGCTTCCTCTAGTTGCAGCAAGCAGGGGCTTCTCTTCATTGCGGTGCATGGGCTTCTCATTGCGGTGGCTTCTCTTGTTGCGGAGCACAGGCTCTAGGCATGCGGGCTTCAGTAGTTGTGGCACGTGGGCTTAGTAGTTGTGGCGCACGGGCATAGTTGCTTGTAGGATCTTCACGGACCAGGGCTCGAACCCATGTCCCCTACATTGGCAGGTGGATTCTTAACCACTGTGCCACCAGGGAAGTCCTAAGCAGTTCCCTGTTGATGAACATTTAGATGATTTTCATTTTCTTATTAGTAATGACAATTCCACAATGAAGTGTCTCCTGCATTCATGATTAGTGTTTTTTTGCTAACACCACTCCCCAAGGAGAGTAAAGATCCTGGATCCATACCCCACCGGAGAGGAGCAAGTTCTCCACCCCATCTTAAAGCCTGCCACCATTGTGCCCTCTTCTCCCTTTCCTATTCGTTTTATTTTTATTTTTCTCTCACCTCTTCATAACTTGACACTCGGCCACAAGCAATCCACTTAAACGAGGGTCCCCGCTGAAATAAATGCCGTTTGAACAAGGACGGTAACCTAAGTACATGAAGCTGTAGTGTGTGAGAGAATAGGGTACTTTGGGATTCATGGAGTAATGGAGAGCCCCAAGGCCTGGAGACATGGAAATTCCAAAAGAATTTTAAATAGTCATGGTTTTCAGGCTCCAGGATGCCAGCTGACGATACCTGGCTTAAACAAATGTGCACTCCCAAGACCCTTTATGCAAAGTAGTTCCTCAGCCTGGACTGTCTGCAGTCCCAGTCTTCTTCATCCTTCAAGGGCCCAGCTTAAACTCCACCTTCCCAGATTGTTTCCCCTCCCCCTTGCTGCTTTAGCACTATATTTCAGCCTCTGCTTATAATACATCACGCTCTGCCTTCCATGGGAGGTTTTGAAGAGCTGATGTAGGCCGCCCAAAAGCCTGCATCTTTGAATTTCTCATTCTGTCTGCCTTTAGCATTTATTTCCATATAGCGGATTTCTAATAAATGTTTTTTACTGGGAGAAGGATAGAGAGGAAATAAAGCCTAGTTTCAAATCATAGCCATTCAGAATGGAGACAGTATATTATGGCCATGGCATCCAGAAGAAAATTAAACAAAATCCTTTGAATGTCAAGGACATAAATATTTTTGGGCCAAAAACAATTCTGTACAAGTAATCTGTAAGAATATCACTGAATTGGGGAAGTCTCTTTTCTCTGTGTTATGTCTGATCAGAATAATAAAGATTAATTTGCTTTATCATCGAAAACACAAACACAGGGAAGGCTTGAATTCTCAGTCTGAAATAACTTCTTGACCCCAATGATTGTAAAAGCAGTGACATCCAGGCAGTGAGCACTCTAGGCAAAGCAAGGTAGGAACACATGCAGCACCCTGTAAAATCAACAGCACCTTCATGTCAAAATGTCAGAAGCTCTCTCATGAAGTACAGGCTTGAAAACATCCTAAATGAGTAACCCCAGACGCAGTGGCATGCTGGCACGCAGCTTTATTGATTTACGTATTAGTGCTTTATTTAAACTATGTGTCCAAGAGTGACTGAGTGCCTGGCTTCTGAGCATCACCAGATCCAGCTTGGGAGAAGGCCTCGTGATCTTAATGTAGGCGGGAAGTTAATCAGCTGTTTTGAAGGCTGCCTTTCTTAATCACTGAGCATTTTCTGCTGAGATTTTGTATTCAAGTTGGGTTTACTGAGGTATAATTTACATACAGTAAAATTCACTTTTTTTTAGTGTACAGAACTATGCATTTTTAACAAATATGTAAAGTCGTGTAACTACTACCATAATCAAGATATGGAAGAGAGCCATCACCCTGCAAAATTCTCTCATGCCTTTTTTTTTTTTTTTTCGGTGAGTATTTTTTGTAGTTTAGTTTTTTTTTTTTTTGTGCTTTTTTTTTTTTTTTTTTTTCGCGGTGCGTGGGCCTCTCGCTGTTGTGGCCTCTCCCGTTGCGGAGCACAGGCTCCGGACGCGCAGGCTCAGCGGCCATGGCTCACGGGCCCAGCCGCTCCGCGGCATGTGGGATCTTCCTGGACGGGGGCACTAACCCGTGTCCCCTGCATCGGCAGGCGGACTCTCAACCACTGCGCCACCAGGGAAGCCCTCTCATGCCCTTTTATAGTCAACTCTTCCTTTCACTCCCAGCCCCTGGCCACTACTGACCTGTTTTCTGACCCTATAGTTTGGCCTTTTCCAGGATGTTATATACTTGGAATCAGATGGTATGTAGCCTTTTGAGTCTGGTTTCTTTCATGCAGCATAATATATTTGAGATCCGTCCATGTCGTTGTGTGGATCAGCAGTTAGTTCCTTTCTGTCCCTGAGTAGTATTCTATTGTATGGATATACTACAGGTTATCTCTTCACCAGTTGAGGGACGCTTGGGTTGTTTCCAGATTTGAGTCATTATGAATAAAGTCACTATAAACATTCACATACCATTTTTTTATGTGAACATATGTTTTCATTTCTCCTATGTAAATACTAATACCTAGGTGTGGGATTGCTGGGTTGAATGACAGGTGTGTGTTTAATTCTTATAAGAAACTGCCGAATCATTTTCCAAAGTGGCTGTTCTATTTTGCATGCCTATACTATTCACTAAGAAAGTTCTAGAATTAAGGTTACATCTACACCATCTTAGGTCACTTCAGTAGGATTATATATTTCAGGTGGACTGAAAGTCGCTTAAAGGTGTCCACGAAGTTGTTCTGCTTCAGCTGTGGGTGAGTCGAGAGGAAGGAAGAGAAGTGGAAGAGGGATTTAGACCATATCTCAGTGAGTTAAGCTTTTTATTTATAAAGAGAACTTTTTTTTTTTTTTTGCCTGAAAATGATTAAAGTGAGTGTTTGGCTGCTTGGCAAGACACTGACCTGATATTCAGGGGAGATTAGAGCAGCTTTGCAGATAAGCTCAGAAAATCTAATGGGCCACTAAGTCATTTCCCAGGCCCTTTGGGCGGTCACCAGTGTCGTGGTGCGATGATATCCGATAACATCGGATACTGGGAACCTGAAGATGGTACATCTTTTAAGGGTGATTTTCCAAGTTTTATTCAAATTATCAATTGCCTAATAACTGATTTAGCGCCTCCCCTAAACGCTTTCAGATTCTGACCACTGGAGATACTTTGCTCATAAGGCTTCTTATCTAGATTTCATATGGTGGGTATGAGGGGATTATGGATTTGGCCTCTACCACTGGCCTTGGAACCTCAGCCCGAATTCAGGAGAGCTGTATGTGTGTGCTGTCTGGCTCTTGCTGCCATCAGCACTACTGGACTCAACAGGAAGGTGAGTTCAAAGGCTGTTCGGGTTGGAGGCCTCATCCTCCTGCAGCCTGTTGTGGGTCACGGTGGTTTGCTTCAGAATCAGCTGGGCATCAAAAACGGGAAGGAAAAAAAAATCAGTGACTTGTGGACATCTGACGCCTTTTTGTAACCTTTAAAGTTCTGTAGTAATTGTATCAAGCACCCTGACCTGGAAATCCAACCAGTAACCTCCAGGAACTGGTTACTTGCAGTGTTTAAGTAGGAATTAACGGAATGATCCCAACTAAGGAAAACTTTCAGCTAAGGGCACTAGACTCAGTGGGGTTTTTGTATTTTACTCACAGCTTCTACTTGAATACAACAGAAAGGAGATGGAAAAGCAAGTGGAAAATGATGATTTTCTGTCTGATTTTGCTTCAGGGGACTGTCCATTCAATGCTTGCCTGTCAGCCTCAAAGCTACCAGCTCCCCTTCCTTCCCTGAGCTCACATGCTCGGAGATGCTGTGGAAGGTTCCGCAACATCACTTGTGTTTGGGGCTGATGCGACATTCTCCTTAGCAATGCCAGTTTGGACAGAATATTAAGGACCAATAAATATGATACCTGTGGTATGGAGAGGAAGCAGCTTGTTTTGTTTCCAGCTACAGATTTGACTGCCCGTGGACTTTTCGGAGCTGAGCTATCAGAATTCGAGAGCAGACGAGAAGCTGGGGCAGTGTGGGGAGGCAATCACAGGTTTTGATTGTGCCACATGCCCTGGGGCACCCAGCAGTTTTGTGACTGTTCACTCGGCATTAACTAAACCCACGGGGTGGCTTTCCCTTTTATTGTCCGGGAAATTGTTTCCCCAGAGCCTCCCGCATTTGCAGCCCCAGTGAATTGCCCAACTTTGTATATTGCACGTGGCCTGAAGAAGACCCAGTTGGCAGGCCCTGCACAGCCATTCCGAAAGGCAGTGAAGTCAATGAAAACATCTTTGGGGACCTTTGCTTGCTAGGCATATGGCGAGTTCACAAAACTAGACATTTTATCAGGCCAACGAATACATTTGCCAAGGAAAAGAATACAGTGCTAATGGATGTAGAGAGAAAAAACTCAGAGAAGAAGCCTGATGCTGCTAAATTTCATTCTTAATAAGGCATGTTGGTATCATTGCAGAAGACACTGAGGATGAGGGCATAACATCATAGGAAGCTGTTCATAATTATCATTGATGTGCTTTAAGTGTTATAATTAATATATTCCTACTGGTGCTGTCAGTAAAACATTTCTCTCCTCTATGTGTATTACAATCTGTGGTTTGCTAGGTCACAGTAGAACTGAATAATCCACAAATCTCATTCCTCAGCCAAGAGATGGTGTCAGTGGACCAGCTTATGAAGCATTTGGTCCATTTTTACGCTTAGATCTATGGTGAACTAGCATTCGTACACTGACAAAATCCATGGCGTCCGGGGGAGAGGGAGGGCTACTAAAGTGTGTTTTTTAAAAACTTCCTTTGCTTTCTTACAAAGAGGACAGTTCAGAAATTTCCTAGTTGTCCTGCTGTTTGAGCCTGTAAGTCTGCATTTGAAATTGTTTCCCTTTGGTCCTATTATTATAGGCTTTTTTCTTCCGCAGTGAAATGTGTTAGTGATGTCACCTACACAAAAAACAGCTCATTCAAGTCTGAAAGAAACTTCTTTTTCTCCTTTTAAGTTTTTATCAAAATGATACATGTATAAGTTAAAAAATAGAATAGCACAGAAATGCTTGTATTGAAAAGCCATGTCCCTCCCCAAGCCCCAACACAGAGAAGGGGCTAGGTTTTAGTCAGGAGTTTGGGGGCGGTGCTCCAAATGCCTGAGGGGAGGGCTTTTCTTTAGAGTGTTGGCACACACTCTATCCCTCCTACATCTTTCCAGACATTTTTTTAAGGCTCTATTTTGAACTAATTTTAGACTTAGAGAAAAGTTACAAAAATAATACAGAGTTTCTGTATATTCCTCACTCAGCTTCCCCTAATGTTAATAACTCACATATAGTACAATTTCCAGGCAGTCCTAAAATTTCTTTAGAGATAAAAGAGTCCTCTAATAGTTTGCCCACAGGTCAATTTTGGGTTTCTACCACAGCGCATGGACCTAAGGCTGGGGATGGGGAGAAGAGTGAGGGGCACCTGCGGGCCCCCTGTACATTAGGTAGACTTCAATGAACCTCTCTGCTTTTCAACCCCCTTCAAAATCCCAGTCTCTGTTGCAGGTGCCCAGTGAGCCTGGGGTTTTACTGGTACATTGCCAGGCGGCTAACTCCCACCCTCCCACTTAACCAAAGTTTTCACCTACATGTTCTAGGCTCTTACATTCTCACTCCGTATGAGTCAGGGCTCTCCAGAGAAAAAGAACCAGGTGGATACAGATATTCATAGACAGAGAGATAGAGATAGAGGTTCATTTATGTTAAGGAATTGAGTCACATGATTGTGGGGACCGGGAAGTCTAAAATCCATAGGTCAGGCAAACAGGCTAGAAATTCAGATGAGCTAATATTGTGGTCTTGAGTCCCAAGTCCGTAGGGCTGGCCAGCAGCCTGGAAACTTGGGCAGGATATCCTTGTTACAGTGTTGAGGCAGAGTTCCTTCTTCTCTGGGAAACCTCAGTTTTTGCTCTTAAAGCCTTCAACTCATTGGCCAGACCCTCTCTCCCACAGTCCACTGCATTACGGAGGGTGTTCTCCTTTACAGAAAGTCACATGATCATAAACATTAATCACATCTACAAAATACCTTCACAGCTACATCTAGACTAGTTTTTTCCCCAAACAACCAGGCGCCACAGCCTACCCAAGTTGACACATAAAATTAACCATCATCTGCCCTGTTCTCTTTGCCATCCTTTCCTTGACCTCCAGAAATCTGTTGAAATCCTTCTCCTTTCCCTTATATTCTTTTCCCGGTTACTCCACTGTTATGTCCCTCTTCCCCCTTTTAGTATCATTTTATTAGCCTCCAGGGAGACAGATGCTTGTATTTATTCCACCATCTTCTTTCTACTAGTAGAAACCCAAGTTTCCTTGTCAAAGAGGCCCTAACTGCTCATGGAAGTGCCTGTCCTGTACATTGGCATGTCGGCAGAGATCAGCAGTCCTTTTGAGATTAAAAAAAAAAAAAAGAAGGCATCACATGATTCAGCTCAAATTTATTTGCTCTACATATTACTCCTGACGGATTTACCAATGTTGGTTCTTAGGCATCTATCGCGTTGTACTTATTTAGAATTTTTCAAGTATTCATTTTATTTAATCTGACCCACCTCTTCTAAGAGAACCCCTCGCATCCTGTGCTCCTTCTGACTGGCCACCGGTGAAGGGTCTGGGAGGCGGAGGAGGCACAGTTGGAAAGGAAGCTGAGGGATCTGACTCCCCGGCCACAGGAGCCTCAGCGGACGGATCCCAGCATCATAAGTCACTTGGCAGCGAGGGAGGATTTGGGGCCCCGAGTAAACTGCCCTTTCAGTCCAAAGTTAGCTCCCCACGAGGCCTGCATTCTGAGCTGCTGCGACTTCCCATAGCCCTTGCCGACATCCGGATGAGAGAATTCAAGCCCTGCCATATTCAGATCCCTGCCCTCAGTCAGAGTTCTGAGCTGTCCCATGGCTGCTTATGATACTCGATCCCGAGCCGAGGAAGTGACCAGCCTGTGGCCTCACAGACTCACAGGAAAGCCTGGTCACGGGCAGAGGGCTAGTTCCTGTCGTCAGACAGCAACGGGGGTGCCACGGCCCTGCCAGGTGGCTTGCTCGCCCCTTCCCTCCCACCCCGAGGCCAGCTTTTCAAAAGGGATCATCTGTCCTTTCATCGCTAAAAAAAAATAAGCAGCTCTCCTGGGAAGCCAGAGGCACCTGCCCTTTGGGGCGTGTGGGAGCGGCGGGGCGGTCCATGTGCCATCCAGCTCTGCGGTTCTGCCCGCGCTGTTTCTGAAGCCAATGCTCCTCCTGCAGGAACGAGAGATTGAAGGCGTGCACAGCCGACCCCGCAAGAAGGCTTTGCCAGGCTAAGACTTGTTAGTGAGACCTGGCGAAGTATTTTATTTTTATTTATTTATTTACAGTTTAAGGTTTTGTATAGCAATAGTATTTAACTGGCAGAGAATACTGAATATTTAAAGATGTAGTCTAATGGAAACATTGTTTAACATGTGAACTAAAGCGCTAAGTTCACATTTATAAAGTTATACAATTTAGTAACTCTTGAAATAAAATTCTTACAGCCTTTTTTTTTTTCTATTGGAAAAATTTGTTTAGTTAGATGGATGTCACCCCATCATCTGACTTCCAGAAGGAATGAAGATAGGTCCACTTGGAAAACTTGTCTATAAAAATTCCTTTTTTGGTGGATTGGGGCTGAACTCTTAGATCTTTACCCCTGTTCACTTTAAATGCTGCCAAAGATCAGTACTCGCCATTCAGGAACTTGCTGTTTAGCTTATCTGTCGTTTCCTGAAGACTGGAAGTGATGCAGACTGCTGTTTAAAAATATATTTTTCTAAGTATGAAGAAGTTTAAGATGCTCTATTGGTCCTATAATTTTTACTTTAATGTGTTAATTATCTTCGAGCGCGTGAAGTATTTTAGAGCCCATTGCTACCCTGTATCTCAGTTTAATCCATACGAAGAGCCCGCGGGAGGAGAGAAAAATGACGTGTTTAGTTGGCTGTGGAATAGGGTGTCAAGATCAACCTGAGCCATGTGTGTACAGTGCAAGTTTCCTCCCATCACAGAGCACAGTGGGTTCTCCCGACTTATAACCCAGTGTCCCTTCACACACCACCCTGCGGGCATGACCACTCCTCCCTGCTCCATGAGACTCTAAACGGGCACAACGTGCTGGGACTCCGCTCTGCACCTGTGTCAGGATTAGCTTAAGGGCCACGGTACCCTCAGCCAGCTGTCATTTTGCCTGTCAACAAAGGAGTCACCCTGATGTGGGTCTTTGTAGGAGACAAACAATGGTTCTTGGTTGGCATGGAGCCATATTAGCAGTGTGACAAGGACAATTCAGAACCAAGGCCTATAACCCTACTCCACCCCCCGACTTTCTGAGCACCTTCTATGTGCCAGGCACTCTGCTTTGTACTTCATCTGATGTCATTCATACTCATAACAGTTCCATGGAGAAGGTGTATTTAGCCCATGTTACAGGTGACAAAATCAAGCATAGAGATTAACATGCCCCAGGTATCACAGTTAACCTCTGGTAGACCAAGGTCATAACCCAGGTCTCCTGACCCGAGAGCCCTTGCGTGTCCTAACACCATGCTACTGTGACAGTCTGTAAGATCCCAGAACTGCACATGAGAGTCATCTGGAGACTTTGAAATTACATAAGTCAGAACCTCTTCAGGTGGGGCCCAGGCTGCCTAGGGGAGAGCTGCCAAGCACCCGGCTTCCTCTCCAGCACTGAGAGGACAGCCTGCCTCACCGTCGCCCCAGGCCCGGCATAGGTCCCCATCTCTTCCCTCAAGACAAAGCCTTCAGGCCATGGTTTAAAAAGTCCACAAATAATAAATGCTGGAAAGGGTGTGGAGGAAAGTGAAGCTCCCCCTATACTGTTGGTGGGAATGTAAATTGGTGCAGCCGCTATGGAGAACAGTATGGAAGTTCCTCAAAAACCTAAAAACAGAGTTACTATATGATCCAGCAATCCCACTCCTGGGCATACACCCAGACAAAACAATAATTCAAGAAGATACATGCACCCCTATGTTCACAGCAGCACTATTCACAATAGCCAAGACACAGAAACCGCTAAATGTCCATCGACAGATGGATGGATAAAGATGTGGTACATGTATACAATGGAATATTACTCAGCCATAAAAAAGAATGAAATAATGCCATTTGCAACAACATGGATGCAACTAGAGATGATCATACTAAGTGAAGTAAGTCAGAAAGAGAAAGACAAATATCACATGATATCACATATATGAAATCTAAACTATGGCACAAATGAACTTATCTGCAAAACAGAAACAGACTCACAGACACAGAGAACAGACTTGTGGTTGCCAAGGGTGGGTGGGGGGAGGAATGGATTGGGGGGTTGGGATTAGCAGATGCAAACTATTATATGTGGAATGGATAAACAACAAGGTCCTACGATATAGCACAGGGATCTATATTCAATATCCTGTGATAAACCATAATGGAAAAGAATATGAAAAAGAATGTGTATATGTACGTATAATTGAATCACTTTGCTGTACACCAGAAACTAACACATTGTAAATCAACTATACTTCAATTAAATTAAGAAAGAAAGAAAGAAAAAGAAAGAAAGAAAGAAAGAAGAGGAAGGAAGGAAGGAAGGAAGGAAGCCATTCATTGCAGTTCATTCAGCCTAGGGATCAGCCATGGTACAGGAAAGACTGGAGCAGGTGACTGCAGGCAGAGAGCCGAGCAGGGAGACTGTGACAGAGGTTGGGCCAGTGAGGGTCACTGAGGGCTCAGAGGCAGGCAGGCAGGAGAAGCTGTGGAGGTAGAAAGGGGAGAATCGGCGTCTAGCACAGGGATGGATGCGTTAGATTTGAATGAGGGAAAAATGACTAGGTTTTCAAGTTAGTGTGACGGAAGGTTTTTCATTAACAAAGATAAGTAAACGCAGAGGAATATTGTGTTTGGAGAGGGAAAATGCTGAGGTCGTGTTGTACACACTGAGTGTGAGGTGTTAGAAGAACTGGACCAGGAGATGGCTACTGGCAAGTGAACATTTGTGATGAGAGACCACAGGACTTGCTCGATTTCCTAAATGAACTGAGATGTGAGGTGAAGTCTCTGAAAAAGGTGAGAAAGTTAACAGCAGAACAGTGCCACCGAGGTGCTTTTGGAGCATTCAGACAATACTCTTGTGTGTGTGTATGACATGTGTATAGATCTCTTGAAGACGTTTTGCCAAGTGGAAAAAAAGACACACAGGCCACATATTGTACAATACAATTTATATAAAATGTTCACAATAGAAGGATCCATAGAGACAGAAAGTAGGTTAGTGGTTTTCAGGGTCTGGGGTCAGAGAGGAGTAGAGATTGACTGCTGATGGGGGTGGAATTTCTTTTGGGGGTGATAAAAATGCTCTAAAATTGTTTATGGTGATGGTTGCACCACTCTATGAATATACTAAAACCCACTTTAAATTGGTAAATTGTACAGCATGTGAATTATATATCAATAAAAATATAAGGTTATATACATATATCCTGTTCAAATTGTCATTATTTACTTGACTGAAAACAAAACCCAAACAAAAAACTAATTCCAAATTGTATCCAACCTTTAACTCAAGGACATATGGACACCTTGACTCCTTATGCAGAGAAAATTCACATCTTTATTTACCTCCCCTTCATATGTTACCTTAACTGTCATCACAAGAAGCAAAAACCTGTGAATGAGGAGATGGGAAAACAATTTAAGGAATAATTAGATTCTTTGTTTAAAGAACCACAGTTGTTTGCAGGAGAGAAGAACCCATGATCCTTTGCTGCCTTGTTTGTTCCCTGGGAGAACCATTCTTACTTGGCCTCTATTTAACATATATGTTCTTACATATTTAGGAGTTGAAAAAGTGGGGTAGAAAAGGAAAGATTGAACAGATTCTTTCTTTGAGATTTGCACTAAAATATGAATTTGATCTTGGTCCACAATTTTTAAACCTGAAAAGTGCAGATGTTTAGACAGTGGTACCAGGTTTCATGATCACTGGTTTGTCCTTATGGAAAAATATGGGTATGGAAAAATCTGAGTTAACCTGAAACTTAGGCACAATTTTTCAAGTTGACTTAAAGGGAAAGGAAAGTGTTAACAAAAGTGGAAAGTGTTCTTTGGAAACAGCCTTAGGATATTTCACAAAAAAGCTTGGGAATACTCCAGTATAGGGATTCTAAATACCATAGTAGTCAAGTCATGTGTTCTCCTTGTAAAATTAAAACGAGCATGCCTGGCAGCCTGTGAAAAACTAAGCTTCACTCCAAACATAATATTTGATACTGTCCACACTTTAGTACTCTGTTACTGTTGGCTCAGGTATCTGATGTGATATTTTCTTTTGTTGCCGTTCAAAGAAGAAAGGTTGGAAAATTCTCAAATTTGCTGGTGTGATGAGAGGGAAGTTCTGTGCGTGCACAAACAGAGATCTCACTCCAAACTAAACACGTATACAACACCTTCAGTTTGAAGAGAACACTGTGTTCAGTATTACCAAAGCCTTGAAAAATACATTAATATTCTGCTTCCATTTCACTAATGTATTTAAAGAGAAGAAGGCTCGAGGAAATTTTTTCTACATACAATTCTTAGATCTGGAGCAGGAACTAATGCTTAAAGGTCTCAAAAATCTCATCTTCTCCATTATGCTTTTGCATGGCTTCTTCCATCAAACCCTAGAGGCTGTACTGTCCAGAAAGCGGGCTGAGGGCCCCAGGTGCTCAAGTGCTGGAGTAATTGATCCCCAAATGGATCCAGATTTATTTGGCATCATGTACAGCCTTGTTGGACAGAGGACAAGGCGAAGTAGGGGCCCCGTATTAGGAGAAGGTCCATTCTTCTGAGAAGCTGGTCTTCCTCAGTGGACACCAACTAGCCAGAGAAGTCTTGGGAAGAGTCATTTGTTCACTGCTGGGGGCTGATTTGTTGCCCCGCAGAAGCACACGCAATGCAGGAAGACATGCGGTGGGTTGTGGATTTTTCTGCAGATTCAGCAGAGTGCTCCATGCTAGCAAGCAGCTTGAAGAGTGCTGGAGTCATGTGGCAGTCCACACTGGGACAAGGCTTTGCAGCAGAGAGCTTGACTGGTAGCTTAAGGAAGGAAGTCGCATACAACTTGATGTTCCATTTGGGGCCATGGATGGCTTCTTTCAAATCCACAGATAGTCTAAAATTTTTAGTCTCTCTTTTAACCACTTCCCTTGCAAACCGTTCAGTAAAGTATCTAGCAAGCAGCAAAACTGAAAATATTCCTTTCACCTCCCCTCCATACACTTAATCTGCCTGACTGGACCAGAACATGATTCCGGATGTTCCCCAAACAAAAATGGAGTTTGCATACTGGTGGCTCACAGGCCCACCCAGCCATAGATGATGTGTTTTATTTGGCCTATACTCTATTTTTTAAAAATGTTTGAATGAGTTGTCAACATCTAAAACTCAGGAAATTCCACATTAAATATACGTTTCTGATTTCTCTTAAAATTCGGAAGATCTGAACATCCTGGGCCCACATTCTCAAGTGACAGCGATGTGGTGAGTCCAAGGGGCAGCTGTGCCCTTCACACTGGATGTGGCTCCCTGCTGGGCTGCCCCCGTTCTCACCCAGCCCGCTTGAATCACTTCCATTACCTACTAGTCCCTGTAGGCATTTGGGTTTAGAACTCCCAACAAGAGAAGGAGCCCAGAAGAGGAAATATTTTTTGACAAAGTCCCTGCCAGTATGAAATTTGATCTACTGATGAACAAAGCTATCATACACACGCCAGAGTCCTGAATTCAGAGACGGGTGCAATGAGTTCAATTTAGTATACAAGAGTCCACATTCATATCTAATAAGGAATAAAGACTATTTCGAACAAAGTTAGAGATGTATAAGGAAATGCCTACTAAATGGAAGACAGGTAACCTGAGTTTTTGACTCAACTCCCCTCACCCCATGCTGATTGGAGGTCAGCTTCCTTACCTTTCATGATGGAAGCTTTCGTAACTGCCACCTTTATTCTCATTCAGCATTCATTCAACATTTATCAAGTGCACTTGACATTGAGGGTTGGGTCTTGCAAACATGAATCAGCACGTAGGACTTCATTTTCCTCATCTATAAAGTAAGGAACATAATATTAAACACCTCAGTGTTTGGCATACTCTGTATACTCAGTCGCTGTGAGCTTTTATTTTTTTTTTTATTAAGTACCAACTGAATGCCAAGCTTTGTGTTAGGCCTTGGAAATAAGAGATTTTTTTTTTTAGAGGAGTTCCATATCAGGCTTCTAAATCAGAAGCCCTTGACATTTAGGGGATCAGCCCATGGATATTTGAATCAGAGTATGACCGCTTCCCTGGAAAGTTGTCCACACACAATAGTTTGCATGACATTCCAGGGGTTTGGGAGCCCCTGAAGCCCATCCACAGGGCCTGCTTCATCCCTAGAACCTTCTCACTGGGTTGGTCACACAGGATGTGGAAGCGGTGGTTCCAGGAGAGGTGATTCTGGAAGAGACAGAGCTGCACATAAACAACAGTCAGACAGGGCTGTTTTGTGTGAGGCCAAGAGGCTGAGGTACACAGAGGTGAAGTGGGCAGTGAAGGGAATTTTTAATGAAGGTATCACTTTTTTTATTTTCAGATGAAGAAGATATTTCTATAACAGCTAATGTAGTCAGAGCTAGCATTTTGTGCATCTGTAATGTAAATAATTGTGGCTACTCTGACATAAGTTAAGTTCTGAAATCATCTTCTCACCCGTGATCCTTTCACAGTTTTTTTCTGAATTGCTATCTGTCATCCTGGGTATGAAAACTAATCTCAGTACTTATTAAGTCAGACCACCGCTTTTGCAGAAGGCTGATTTGACTTATTGCACTTTCCCCCTTTTTTCAAGTCTTCTCTTAGTCATCAACCTGCCCTTCCCAATATGCACAGAACTGATTGCACATGGGACCTGGTTATCTGTTGATGACCCAGACGGTCACTCTCTGCTGTCTCTGCCCTTGACCCTCTCTGACCTTTAGGTTGGATACAACACTTTATCCCGTTCCCTCCAAAGCAAATCCAACTACAAACGTATTGGGAAACAGGTAGGTTTTACTGAGGGTTTGGCAGTCAGAGTGAAAAGGAAATGCATAACATTTCACACCAAAACTCCCCATAGAAAACCCTCAGCTGCCAAAGCTTGTCTCTTTCAAAGGCCAGCCCCCTCCCTCGTCTTTCCTCTTTACCCTCCCCTCTCCTCACTCTATAGCGTGTGCTAATTCAGAGAATGTAGCTCCCTGAGCTTCTGCAAATGTTACTTCCTCATGCCTGTTATTTAATACTGCCTTGAATATGAGAAAGCCTCTGTGCTGAGTGTGACGGTTTTGTTTATACCAGGCAATCAGCAACGAGCCCCCCTTAGTGTTCATGCTATTAGTGGTGGGGTTGGGAGAAAGTTTAAATTAACAAATATAGCCTCCTCTTCCCCGTCACCACAAGCTTTTCTCTTTTTCACGTAATACATTACAGGCATCATTTATGTTAAACCTGTAAACCCATGTCTCACTTTTGAACAGCTGCACAGTGTGCCGTCGTATGCGTGTAGCATGATGTATTCAGCCACTCCTGAACATTTACTTTATTTCCTTTTTTTTCTATTACAAACAATGCTACAGTCAGACAAATATTGTGCACTTGTCTATGTCTGTAGGATAAACTTCTGGAATAGGTAGTTCTATTTCATGAATATGTACATTAAAACATTTAGTAGTTATGTCTGTCCAGAAAGTTATCTTCCAAGCGTGTAAAAGAGACTATTTCAGGTTGCCATAAAATACCTCGTTTTGTATGTTTGTTTATACATGCCCCACCTTGATTCAGGAAGGGTTTAAGGTGGTTAGCAGGGGAATATAAATGAGAGGTGGATGGGAGGGAACATGAAAAACAAAGATAAAGACATAAAATGGACTGGTGAGTAAGGTTATGATACAAATTCATTCAAATTCATCGTATGCCCCAGGCAACCCTCAGGTTTGGCACTAAGCTTTCCAGCAGCCAGTGCAAAGAGGGGACACTGATCTGTTATAGACTCCACACCTGAAAGCAAAGCCATGGCGTGGCAGCTTCTTAGAAAGAACATGGTACTGTAAGACAGTGGCCTTAGCAGTGTGACCTCATGTGACCCCTACAGCACCCCTGTATCTGCTTATTTTTCTCAGACCCAAAACGTGTTGCCCAAGAGCAGAGCCCTATCTTGAGGTGCCCATGTACTGATTATGTTGGGTGGGGAGCTGCCTGGCCGAGACGGATAAACCAAGCCCCTGCCTCTGAACGTGGCCAGATAGCAAGGCATTCAGAGCAGGCATCATCACTTGAACACACAGACCTTCCTTTCTCCTAAAAGCTTCTGGGAGTTGCCTTGGAGGATGAGACCAGAAGCAAATCTGGGTCAGTCAGTATGTGTAAGGCAAGTCAGGAGAACACTCCTGAGAGGACACCCCGGGCAGGACGCATGGGCTGCCTGCTGGGTGAGTGGGCGGAGTGCCAGATGGCTGTGCTCTCCATGCTGCCCGGGGCTAGGGGCAAGGATCCCTGGAGCCAACGAGGAGCCAGGGGCCACCTGTGCAAATGGTATGTGCGGAAGAGTGGGCTTCTGAAGGGGCTTGGGGAAATTCAGCTCCAGAGCTCAGACCTTGGATAGTGGAGATAGGAGGGAGCCGAGTGAGCTCAACTGGGTGGGGAGACTGCGCTAATCAGCCCCCCAGGTGTGCCGCTGGTGGAGAGCTGATGGAGGATGGGAGGAGGCCTGGGCAGAGAGAGAAAGAAGATAAGCGTCACAGAAATCATCAAGGGCCTGAGTGCCCCTGCAGAGGGTCAGACAGCTCTGCAAGGAAGCTCCGACCCAAAGCAGAGGGAGAGAAACTAGATACCAAGCAGCAGGCTTGCTAGGAGAGAGCTGGACTTGGACCTGGATTTGAAAGCAGGGCAAACTAGCAAGAAAGGAGAGAGACTCCAAGGGTCAGGACTGACAAAATAGAAAACAAAACTGATGGAGTCACGTAAGATTTTGTCCCCAAACCCCAGTGAGCTGTGAATAATTTTACCCTCAAGGTACCCTGCACTGTAGTGTGGACACCCAGTCATGTCCTGTAGAGGACATATCAGGAATGCATCATGAGCAGGAAAAAAAGAATTAAAAACATGTGGTTCAACCCCAAGAATGTAGAAAGGGAAATATCTTCCTTTGTCATTCCCTGGGTGACAAAGTAGAAAAGAGGAGGAGAAAGTTATCCAAGGAGAAAAAAAACAGTGAGAACCTGACTGAAAGAGCTTTTTTTGAGTGTTAACTCTGGGGAGTCACAAAAGAGAGATTAGGGATGTAAGAACAGCAGGCACCTCCAAAGGGACCAAAAGAAACCAGAAGAGGTACTGGGACAGGCCTATTGGGGATATGACATGGCACGGGGAGAAAAGGAGGTACATTTTCTTGTTAGAGAGGATTAATCTATTCGAGGGGCTTTACACTTCCCTGTTGCCTTTCAGGTGCATACATGTGAAAATTTGCGTTTCAAATCATCCCGAGTTTTAGCCAGTAGAGTTGTTCTGGGTTTTAGCTTCACCCACACAGACTCTGATCCACTATTTAAAAACCTACAGACCTCGGGGACTTCCCTGGCGGTCCAGTGGTTAAGACTTCGCCTTCCAGAGCAGGGTGTGTGGGTTCAATCCCTGGTCAGGGAGCTAAGATCCCATATGCCTCTTGGCCAAAAAGCAAAACATAAAACAGAAACAATATTGTATCAAATTCGATAAAGACTTTAAAAATGGTCCACATCAAAAAAAAAAAAATCTTAAAAAAAATTAAAAAATAAAAACCTCCCTCCCTTCACACCAGTTTGCTAACAGACTGCTTTTGCTATACCTGGGAGAAAGGCTTCCTCATTCCCACGTTCTGCATCCCTCTAGGCTGGTGATAAAAAGCTTCCTGGGATGTCTGGCTTACTATATTGGCAGAATGTGATTGATGAGGAAACATGACCCCAGCTTAGGTTCTGGTATAATTCTGGTATAAGTTTACCCAAATCTTATGCAAGGGAAAATATAAGTTGAACTTACACATGGGAAAACAAGAAAATGCAATAATAAAGTTTTAGTGTTAGAATACCATATTCTATTTTAAAATAGATTTAAGGATATGATAGCCAGGTGACTTCAACTGTCACAGGAAACTTAAATAGCTTTTCATTAAGACTTTTAAGTCATAGATAAAAATTAATTTATTGGAATAAAGTAATACTCAGAACATGACTGAATATGTAAAAACTTGATAGAGTGCAGCTTACAAAAAGATACCCATTTTCTGATTGTCTAAATAGCCAGTTTCCATAAATTTAATGTGTTGATCTGAAATCTTGGTCAGGATTCCCTGAAATCTATTTTAAAATGAGTTCATCATATGAACACTGCTAGAAAGGTGCCACCTCTGATCCTTGTAATGCTTTTGATTTGAAGACCCCTAATTAAGGATCTTAATCATTTCCTTGGTAACAGAAAGTTTTGAACAAAATACAAGAACTAGAGTATTATAAAAAGGTTACTTATTTTTCCCTCCATCTCTGATTATCCAGAGAATAACAATGCCCAAATACGGAGGAAAGCGGCTCCTCTTTTGGCCAAAAGAACAGAATTCAGAAGTAGAACATATTGGACTTCCCTGGTGGTGCAGTGGTTAAGAATCCGCCTGCCAATTCAGGGGACACGGGTTTGAGCCCTGGTCCGGGAAGATCCCACATGCTGCAGAGCAACTAAGCCCGTGCACCACAACTACTGAGCCTGCGCTCTAGAGCCCGCGTGCCACAATTACTGAGCCTGCATGCCACAGATACTGAAGCCCACACGCCTAGAGCCCCTGCTCCACAACAAGAGAAGCCACCGCAATGAGAAGCCCGCACACCACAAGGAAAAGTAGCCCCTGCTCGCTGCAGCTAGAGAAAGCCTGCGCGCAGCAACAAAGACCCAGTGACGAAGACCCAATACAACCAAAAATAAATAAATAAATAAAAAAGAAGTAGAACATATTGACGAGGCTTCTCCCTCCTTGGGTGGTGGTCTCCAGGATTTTTTTCCTGCTCAGTTAGGTGTAGCTTTGACAGAGTAAAGTGGGAGCCAGGGGCCTGGACCATCATCCCCAGGAATCAGATCGTCTTGGTAGAATGAGGGTTCCCTATCCATCTTTTCTTCATTCTAGGCCCCCACCTTGAAAAATAGCTTTTGCTTAGTATTATGGATATGAAGTATATATTCCTCTAAGACATCCTTCGGCCCCCGATTTATAATGTTTTTAACTAATGTTCTTTTCTGCTATCAACTTCAGCAGCTTTTGTATCGTGATTAACTACAAAAATGTATATATGTTCTCACTAATAGAGATCACTTCTTACTTTATAACTACAAGAGAAGCAATAATCCACACCCAAACATTTCTTTTCTAGCACTACTGAACCGAGTGGAGTCATTACGATGCATTTTAGGCAAAAGGGATGTGAGAGTTGAGGACTGTTCTCCCAAACCCTCTCTGCTATTTCTTTGCTCTGGGATTGCCTGCTTTAGCATCTAACTAGGTGAGATGCTCAGACACCGCATGAATCAGGAGCCGCGTGACCTCCAGGCTGCCAGGTTTGCAGGTGCATCCCCTGCAGGGGGAAGCCTTACTTCCTCTGGCTCACCCCACCTGGCAGGAGCCCCACAGAGGTGGAATTCACTGGGGTGTACTCACTCAGGCCTCCACAAACTACAGGCTGCAACAGAATGTGTTTACTCAGTTACCATGACACCGCCCGCAAACATGTGGACACAGAGTGGTCACAACTCCCACAGCAGCCTGAAGGAAGTATGCAGGTCAGGTTGTGAAATAGCACCACTGGTTATTTAGAAGGACGTTTGGAATTCACTGGGAGGTTTTGTTTTAAACTCTGCTTATTGCACTGGTAGAAAACAATGAATGTTGATTACCCTTTATTCTCTCTAACATTAGTGATTCTCAGAGGAGATGTTTGCCGTTTTATTCTCCAGGGAGACACGATGACATGGACTTAGGTCCTGTAACCAGGTATATGGCAAAAATAGCTAAATGAAGAGCCTGGGAAAACATACTGAAATTATAAGTAAAAATAAAGTGTGAAAATATGCGATTATGAACAAAGGTATCATTTGTATTCAAAGCAAAAGGAGAGAAACTATTTTAAAACTGACATGATGATCATGTGATGTAGAGAAATAGGTATATAATTTTTGCTGGGTACGGGGAGGGGGGGAATGCAGTGTATAAATTATGCAGGAAACAAATTTTCTCCATTGCCAGAGGGTATTTGGGATTCATATCTAAATCCTCTTGAATTTGCAAGTTTTATTTTCAGTGTTGTTTCTTACATCCTATCTCAACAACTAGGTCCCAGTCATTGGACCTCCTTTCCCCAGAATCTGGATCCTTTTTTTTTTTTTCCTCATTTGAACAGGGGACCAGTGAGAATGAATTACAGCATTCAGTAGTAAAAGCTTCTCTCTCTCCCTCCTCTCACATTTTGACAGCCGTGACAGAAGATGAAACCTGATGGGGATGTGAGTGGTTGGCTGTAAGGCGGTACCAGGTGGGAGGAATATGCTGATGGAGGAATCTGGCCCTCAATTAATGAATGACGTCAACGCCTTTCATGTTGAATGGCACACCCGAGGGCTAGGTGAGACAAGCAGGAAAAAGAGAAAGATCCTATCTTGTTAATTGACCTAATCTCACCTCCTCCCCCAGAACTACAGATGACTTATAACACGGAACTTCCTTTAATTTCATCAAACCGCCTTACCCAGAAACGAGACACAGTAGTGATTATGAACAGTGATTACAAACAAGAAGATATTTTGCTACTATCTCTTGCCATTATTTCCTCTATGAACTAACTCTTTTAGGGAAAGCTGAAATGAAGCTCACTTGTTTTTTTTAGGGTGGGGTGTTTTTTGTTGCGTATTTTTTTAAATCTTTTAATTTTAAGCGGCCACACCCTCTGTTCCAAATGGAGTGCAAATCCCATCCCTTGTATTCTTAACTTTGTATTATAAATGTTAAAGCACCAACAGTCATGGTGGAACTGGCGTGGATAATAAAAGCTTTTGGTCTTGGAAAGGAAAAAATGAAAAGACCTGTTTAGAAATGCAGGGCCAGGGAGTCTGGCAGCTTTTCCTCATATTTCTAGGTGATAGACAAATTGTTAGTTACGACATGTATAATTTATTAGTAATTGCTCTAATTTGCCTCAAGTTTCTAAGTTGCCAGTTCAAAGAGATCAACTTTTTTGTACCCGTAAAATAGGAATCGTGGGATCATTTAATGAAGTAGCTAGTCAGTTAGGGTGATTTCTGTGCAAGTGCACTTATTTGCCATTGTAATTTAGAAAAGAGGGAGAGGAATAACACAATCAAACTTCTTAGAAGGCTGGTGACTAATATCTCTCAGTGGTATTAAAATGCTACACATGTATGTTTCCCTCTCGTGGTTGTATGGATAACTGGCTTTCCTTTGGGTTGGGCTGCAGTCTATTTAAAATAAAAAGCTCCTTCCTCCTTTTGGAAGGCTGCTACGGGGTGGATGCCGAATCCCTCCTGTGGGTGGTCTGGGAGACAGAGGGCTTGAGAGTCTGCACATGAAGCTTAGAGCAGAGCTGGGCCTGCGGCAGGGTTGTTGCAGACAGGGTTAGCATAGAACTTTTGTTTCTTCTTCTCAAAGCCAATGTCCCATTTCTCTCAAAAAATGATTAGCTGACTTCAGGCATTGCTATAAGAACCTAAATGCAAAATGTCTTCTTGTGTCCAGCCTGTCGGATTTCTCTGTGTTCCTAGATCTCCTCAATTTACCAACAGAAACATTTTCTACTTACCTTCTCTACCGAATAGCCAAATAAGCTGAGGTCTCATTCTGCCTCTGTGATATCAGCAAAACTGTAAACTCCCTTCTGCTTGCTGAACTCTGCCCTTGCTGATTTGTAAGAGACGGGAACACAGCTTAATATTTGGTTCTCAGGTTTAAGCCTGTGGTCCTAGAAATGACAGAAAGTAGGAAAATGAAGTTTTTAGCTGACCCTTGAGAAAATAGGAAGTATAGGTGACAGGATAAATGTGGATTGCTCAGGACGTTTTGGAAACTCACTCTTTTGCCCAACTCAGCTAGCAAACATCCTGGGCCTGATAAAATTCCTCTGCAGTTCATCAGAATTTAACTTTGGCTCAATCTGTCAGAGTCACAACCACATTTCAAGAGTACCATTTGGCTGTAGGTCAAATCCATTATCACAAACACAGTGGATGTTCCTGAATAGCATTCCTAACCACAGCTAACATCCACATGCATCGAGCAAGTCAAATACCAAAGAATATCAGAAAAACAAAATAATTTCGATAATCCCTGCTAATTTTATTGAAATCAGGATACATTCCCAAGTGACCAAATAGTGTTTGGAAAAATGATCATATTCTTGGAACCTGAAATGAGACTGTCAGTGACTAAGAATTTAAAACAAACTTGGAAACTATACTCATGGCCTTGTGATTTCCTTAGTGTACTATTCGCATGTTCCTGACCAAGGTGGAGCACCAGATGAGTCTCCTGGCTTAAAGTTTGCTTGCTCAAGGTTCACTAAGCAACAGGGTGGGATGGGCAGCCCATTTATCCTCTGGTTTTAGGGCCAGAATCATCAGCGTAATCTCCTAGCCTATTAGAAAGGCAAATTTATGGGCCCCACCCAGCCTATTGTACAGCATTTCTGGGGATGGGGCCCAGGAATCTGGGTTTTTACAAGCTCTCCTGGTGATTCTGATGTTCACTCAAGGCCTCAGGGTCTGGAACAAACTGTCAACTAACAACTGAAAGTTTGTGGATGTATCTGAATGTCTTTCTTTCTGCAGATGAAAAGTGTAGCCATCATGCTGTCCTCTTTTGGTTAGAAGCTAGGTCCCAGCTGCTGATTTTTGCTTTCTTTTCTCCCCAACGTTTCCCACTACATGGATCAGAACAAGGGGCACCATACGTTGAAAGTGACTTAAGATGACAGTCTGTGTTTTTAAACTTGGAACTCTAAGGAGCGCCTCCTAAATATGTTTGGACCGTTTTAGTTTTGGGGTACTAAGAGGTAACCATACACCTAAATAGTAGTACACACTTTGCCTGAATCAGCTCTCTGAACATCTCAGCATTCTGCAATATAGCAAAAAAACCAAAAAGTAAATTAAAAAGACCTCTCTCAGCATTCAACTTATTAAGAAAACTGTGCACCGAAGTTCATACTTAAAAAAAAATTCTTGGAGGCTGCCAGAATCTACTTACTCTTACTTTCCAAAACTAATCATATGAGAAGCTTTGTAAAAATTCAGATGCGTGAAACCTAAATGTAAGAGTTAAAGTATAAAACTCTTAGAAGAAACTTAGGTGTAAATCTTTGTGAGCTTGGATTAGGCAATGGTTTCTTAGATAGGACACCTAAAGCACAGGCAAACTAAGAAAAATTAGATAATTAAGATTTAAAACTTTTAGGCTTCAAAGGACACTATCAGGATAGTGAAAAGATAGCCCACAGAATAGAAAATATTTGCAAATCACATAACTGAAAAGAGTCCAGTACCTAGAATATATTTTTTAAAACTCTTAGAAATCAACAGTAAACAAAAACCAAATAACCCGATTTAAAAATGGGCAAAAAATCTGAATAGATATTTCTCCAAAGAAGATACGCAAACTGCTGATAAGCATACAAAAAGATGCTCAGCGTCATTCATCACCAGGGAAATGCAAATCAAAACCACAATGAGATGCCACTTCACACTAGGAATGGTCAGAATCAAGAAGACAACAAATACTGGGAAGAATTTGGAGATATTGGCAGCCTCATACATTGTTGGCGGGAATAAAATGGTGCAGCCACTTTGGGAACAGTCTGACAGTTCTTCAGAAAGGTATACATAGAGTTATCATCTGACCCAGCAATTCCACTTCTAGGTGTACACCTAATAGGACTGAAGACAAAACACTTACATGAATGTTCACAGCAGCATTGTTCATAATAGCTAAAAAGGGGAAGCAACCCACATGTCCATCAACTGATGAATGAATAAATAAAATGTGGTATATTAATTTTTTTCCTCTTTATTATTGATTTTATTTAAAATAAAAAATTATAAACATTGATACTTTTTAAAAACATACAAATAAACATTTCTGCACTCTTCGTATTTGTTATGCTTTACAGTAAACCTTTTGGGACTCATTTTGTATTTAATGGGAATATACAATTAGAGGGAGCTTTTTTAAAAATATTTATTGGAGTATAGTTGACATACAGTTTTGTGTTAGTTTCATGTGTACAGCAAAGTGAATCAGTTATACATATACATATGTCCACTCTTTTTTAGATTCTTTTCCCACATAATGGGTCATTACAGAGTATTGAGTAGAGTTTCCTGTGCTATACAGTAGGTCCTTATTAGTTATCTATTTTATATACAGTAGTGTGTATATGTCAATCCCAAACTTCCAACTTATCTCTACCACTCCCTTACCCCCAAAACGTAGTGTATTTATACAATGAGATATTATTCACGCATAAAAAGGAATGAAGTGGGCTTCCCTGGTGGCGCAGTGGTTGAGAGTTCGCCTGCCGATGCAGGGGACACGGGTTCGTGCCCCGGTCCGGGAAGATCCCACATGCCGTGGAACGGCTGGGCCCGTGAGCCATGGCCGCTGAGCCTGCGCGTCCGGAGCCTGTGCTCCGTAACGGGAGAGGCCATGTACCGCAAAAAAAAAAAAAAAAAGGAATGAAGTATTGATACATGCTACAACATGGATGAGCCTTGTAAACATTAAGTGAAAAAGCCAGACACAAAAAAGCCGCATATTGTATGATTCCCTTTGTATGAAATGTCCAAAAGAGGTAATGCCATAGAGGTAGAAAGTTGATTAATGGTTGTCAAGGCCTGAGGGAAGTGGAGAGTGAGTGATAGAGTATGGGGTTTCTTTGGAACTGATGATGACGCTGTGGAATTAGATAGTGGTGATGATTACGCAACTTGGTAAACTATTAAACCACTGAATAAAAGGGTGTATTTTACTGTGAGTGAATTATCTCTCAATTTTTAAAAAACAGGCAGCAAGCTGGATTTGGCCTGTGGGACCATAGTTTACCAATCCTAGTTCTAGTGTAAGAAAGGGGGGGGCGGGGCGGGGAGCAGATACATGAAAAAGATTGACAGAATGCTAATAATTGTTGAACTGAATGATGTAGTAGTTCATTACACTATTTTTTTTCTACTTTTGTGTTCAGACATACACAAACGTATTTCCATAATAAAAAAATAATGTGTGATGCATCCTGAATTAGATATTAGAATCACCAAGGATGGGGCCTGCACATCTGTAGTTTTGACAAGTTTCCAGGTGATACGTTTGAAACCAATCAGTTGCTGGTTTGAAAATCAATAGGTGGGAACCACTGCTCTATACGTATGTTCCTGATAATTTGATTATCTTAGAAGTTAGAAGAGAGGAAAGCAACTCCTACAGAAAGACAAATAGGCAATAGCAAAAAGAAAAGATTGCTGACAGCCCAACAAGAGAAAAATAGGAAAGAATAAGATACAAGTACAAAAACTTAAAAAGCTCAGTACCCTGAGGCCATTTAGCATGGAAGCAAACAGTCCTATGTGCCATAACAAACTGAAATCATCACTGTATTACAGAATAGCACAACTTTTGATATTCATAATGATGACCTGGAGGCATTCAGAGAGGATTAAATTGTATTCAGTAAATGTTATTTAAGGCATATGGAGGTAAATATTCATTTTAGAAAATAGCATTTTAAGAATGTTCTGAGTGGTAAAACCTTATATAGAGAGGAAATCTGATTATCTGGGTAAGACTGTTTAAAAATTCTTAATCGCTTTATTTTAAAGTCTAATAATTTTTTTTCTCCTTGGCTTTTACAAACAAAATCTACCTTGCAACTAAGGAAAAATAACAGGATATAAACTTCCTGAAACAAGCACTGGTTACAGAAAACATTGTGGAGGAGAGAAACTGAGATGGAGGAATTTTTGTTTTTTAATGCATACTCTCTTCTAAGCCAGTAGTCTTTTTTTTTTTTTTAAGTCAACTTTTGGAGGTATAGTTTACACATTTTAAGCATATCATCTGAATGCCTTTGACAAATGTATACACACTCATGTAAACACCGTCCCTTCAAAACTCAGAGCACTTCCACCTCTGCAGAATTCTGTGCCCCTGTGCAGTCGGTTCCCCACCCCAATACCTGCCTTGCCTCGGGAAACCACTGAATGTGATCCTGTGACTGTTGATTAATTTTGCCTCTAGACTTATACTGGATATGTTCCAGTGTCCAGCTTCTTTCAGCATGGTAGCTATGAGATACATGTATATTGCCGCATGCTCTTAGTTCATTTCATTTTACTGCTAAGTAGTGTTCATTATGTGAATATACCCAAAACTATACATTCACCTGTAGTTTTCTATTTGAGGCTATTATGAATAAAAATATGTAAGTCTTTTTATGGACATATATTTTCATTTCTCTTGGGTAGATACCCAATGCTGGGCCATGTGTTAAATATATGTTAAACTTTATAAGAAACTGCCAAACTCTTTTCCCAAGTAGTTTCACCATTTTATACTCCCACTGGCAATGCATGAGAGTGACAGTTAAAGCCCATAACCTTGGCTTATGAATTAGTAGAGAGAAAATTCCCTCTCTCTTTCAATGGTTTTCATCTCTCATTGGCTCATTAGTTTGCTGCTTTAGAAGCTTCACCTTTTACTTATGTAAACATTCTTCATACAGTTCCAAACCCTTTTTAGGCTTCAACCAGCATCAATATTGAAATACTGCTAATTAATTACATATGCAATTTATATATATATATATAAATAACAGTGTATATAATTAATATACTATTAATAAAACTAAAATTTTAAACACAAAATATTTTTTCTCAGCACTGGTAGCTAAAAACTGTTTCTGAAACAGCATTTATTTATGCTCCTTTCTAATAAGTAGGCGATAACAATGAATGAATCCTTGACCATTCAACATCTTGGCAATTTTTGTTGTTTACCCTTTTGAAAATCAACTTTCTGTGGAATTCAGCGCCTCTGTTCATGAAAGAAGAGTAGGACAGTTTAAAGATAAAGAGCTCTGCCTTAAAGAGGTAGTCAGACCAGTGTGAGGATCTTGGCTTCTTTCCATGGGCACATTCTTTAACATAAGAGTCTTGGTTTCCTCATCTGCAATCTGGGGTGGGGGGTCATAATTATACACATCTCATATGATTGTTCTGAGAACAGTGATCTCATGTATATAAAATCTTTGGCAGTATTCCTAGTCCATATTTATTGCTCAACAAATGGAAGCTTTAAAAAAGATGTGTTCCAATATCATTGAAAAAAAAACTCATCACAGGAAACACAAGGTGTGTTCTAGAATGTGAATTCTCTCTCTTCCTTGCTTTGACCAGAATCATGTTCCCTCTCTCCCCTTGGACATCAGGGAGACTCCCATTCCATTAGCTTCCCACCCAGCCTCCTCGAGGTCTTTCCCTCCCCACCTTCCACTCCTCCTAGGGCTACTAGTCTAAGGGTGGGGGTGGGGGGTGACCGTTCTCTCACCAGTTCCAGTCAAGCTCACCTGCTCAGAAGCCTGGACTCAAAACTAGCTTACCATGTTGCCCTCTGCCTCAGCTGTTTCAACTAACGTCACACTGAAACAACCTGCTTCCCTCCAGAATTTAACCTTAATGAATATCCCACATGCTCAGGAGAATTACAAGACCAGTGGGCTGAGGGATTAAGATGCAGCTGCTATGTGGACCCCAGCCTCAAACAACCATAATAGGACAATAGGAAAAAAAAAACCTCACTAGACTCACATCTTAAAATTCCAGAAAATCATATTTTTAAGTTTAATTTTTCAAAGACATGGACCATAAGAAAGGAAAACTCCCCTGTCTCAGGCTTTCAATTTAAAGACAATTTGGTAAATGTTTCTCTTCACATCTGTACATAGGGCCTTTATGGAGCAGCCAGTACTGCATCTTCCCTAGCTCCTGAATCTGGAGAAACTGAAATCTGTCAGGAGGTAAATGAATCATACCAAGAAGTAAGTTAATTAAAAACTGTAATGTGTTCATACATATCTAGCAAATTGAGCAACCAGGGAAACTCAGGTTGAACCAGCATTATGGCATCAACTACTATTTTGAACATCACATTGAGGCAAATCTTGTTATCCCCGCCTTTGTGTGTGTTGTGCCCTTTGCCCTATGGTGTTAGTTCCACCTCATGCCAAGGACTGATGAGGCATAGCACAGAGGAAGAGGCGTGGAAGGCAGAGGTTATGGTCTGGCAGTATTGGGATGAAGTCATGCTAACCTTAGGTCAAGATCTTTCTGTCAAATACCCTCCCTACAAAGCACCCGCTGAAGGATAGGCCTGCATCTCTGACCACTTGGTCCAAGCTAGCATCTAGCTCACTCACTGAGTCTCCTCAACCAGAACTGGTGAAGGTGTGAGACAGTCAAATTTTGTACTAAATATTGAAAGGAGGCCCCAAAGTAGGAATGCTCTTTAGAGAGGCTTTTAGGCCTCTGATGCTGCCCCTCAGGTCAATTCTCTGTTACACAGAAAAGAGAGAACGACAGAAAATGTTGGTGAATTATTTTGATGAGCTTCAATAGTTTACAATCAATACCCTTGACATTTTGACATCCTAGTCTATTTTTCTTTGGTTTTCCTGACAGAAGAGTATATACCAGTTGAGGAAGAATCAGGATTCTCTGCTAGCTTTTCTTCAACTCCTCAGAAACTCACCAGGTTTTTTTCTTGAAATATTTACTAATTTTAAGACTAAAGTTTTTTGAGCTTCTAGTTCTAAAAATGTTTAGTGTCTTAGATCAAATTTATCTTATATTAGTTCTAACTAATAAGTCAATCTCTGTAGCAAACATCTTTTATGCCATTTACTCAGGCAGAAAATGTGGGTGCTTGGTTTAATTTTCTTTTCATATGTAGCATTCCCCCCACCTCCCTTTTTTTTCAATTGTCAGCAATAACAGTCTAAGGATTTTTTTTTCCTTGATAACTTTGACATGTTACCTAAGATTGGTGACATCTTCTATTTTGGTTTTATATGGGTATTACAGTTAATACTGTCTAGGTTTATCTACAAAATAGTAAAACCAATGTATAATTACTCTATCTTTTAAAGGAGGATCGCATTGTTTTCGAATCCCTTCTTTCTGTTGAAAAAATGTATTTCCAAGACTCAGATGCTTCTTCTCTAAATAACTGTAATTCATTAAAAAATCTTTTTGTAACAATTCTTAAAAATAGTTTCCCTTCTAAGTGGACAATCATAAGTCTATTCATTCTTTGCTCACTTGTTTCATAAACCAAATAAAGAGGGCTAGAAAAGAATAGAAAGAAATGTATCAAGTACCTACTGTGGTCCCCACACTGGGCTGAACTTTATATACATTATCTGGGTAAAGCTCACAACATGCTATAAACAACGATAGGTGCTATTATCAGCTTAATTTATATAAAAGGAAACGAAAACTTGGAGGACAGTAACTTGCCCATAGTCACATGGACTGAAAGAAAATCTTTTGTTACTAAAAAATAATAAAATAGACTCAGTAACAAATTACAGAATCACAAGTTCATATTTAGTTTAATCATTGCTGCTACTGTTGAAAGCACATAGTTACCATATATATGCATAAACACTCACATATATATGATCACTGTTATATAACCTTACAATGGAAAGGCATTCCCATGGAACGTCTAACGCCCTCATTTTCCAGATGAAGAAATTAAGGTTCATGGAAGTGAAATGACTAGCCCCCAGGGACACAGCCAGCTATGTGAATTCCAGACTCAATCAGCAGATGTATATTGTGTGCCTCCTGTGAACATGAGTTCCTCAAACGCTGGTAGTTTGTCCAAAATGTCCTTCCTTCCCTGAGTTCTCACACTGCAAAACCACTGTGCTCATGGCATAGACCCATCCTTGTTTCTTCACATGATGCCACCTCCCTACCTCCGTGGACCAAGAAATATACTGTATATTGCTGTCCAGTATTGCAGATGCCTGTTCGTTTATACTCTCAAAGAGTAACCATGGTAGTTTCAGTGTATTCACTATCGAGCCTGTCAATATAATTGTGTAGCAGTATCACTGGAGTTGTGAAACAAACATTAATATCCATTCCTTGTGTTTAAATTTAGCAGTGAGTGTTAATGGTGTGATTATAGGATGTAAACAAGCTCCACCCAGAGTGAGCCTGGATGACTAAATGATTGCCTGGGGACTCAGGTTACCCAGCGCATATTGCACTCTGAAATGAAAATATCCGGCATAGACAACTTTATTATGACTATAATTTTGGCTTCCTACTATTACCGTTTCAAGCCAAATTATATATGTTTGATGAGGCATAATTTCTTATTAGATCCAGAGAATACCAGAGCAGAATACATCATGATAGAATTATAATTTGAATTTTAATTAAGCTTTGTTCATTCCCCAATACTAGCTAATGAAATAAATTCAGTACTGTAGTTTATACAAATTAATAGGGGACAACATAGGACAAAAAATTAACAAATTATATTGCTTGCCATAAATATTTTTTATAACAGTAAGCATAACTGTTGGCATTTTTTTCCTGACCTTTCCATGAACCCTCTTTCATCAGCCTTATGGTGGTCGCTTCTGAAAGACAGCTGTCTGACTGTGGGTTTTGGCATCTCTGATTAAGGATTTAACATGCTGTACTCAGCCCTTTAATGATTCTCTAAAATTTTATTTTGATAACCTCTATGCAAACCCTGCATGCAGATCAATGTTTCTAATTTCTGTCAAAGAGAATGTGTTGAAACCTTTCCAACAACATATCATTAGTGAAGTGGAGATGGAATTTATGTGGTGGACTTTGGTTTGCTCCATTCTGCTTGCTCTTTTCTCTCTTTTCTTCATCCAGCACACCCAGAATTCATTCATTTGGAGTAAGTGTTTATAACAAGAGATGCCACTGAATGAATGAAGTCGTAGCTGGAGTTGCCTCTAACACATCATCGTATTGTCTATACTAACCACACCATCAGCTCCATGAGAATCGTGTAAATAACAGAAAATTCAGTTATCTATTCCATGAGCCATTTTCCCTTATTCCTGGCCACTTCTCATTTATTCTGGTGAGTATGTAACTTCTAACCAGAGTATTTATTATCTGGTCATTTTTCTGAATCACTATAACATATTTGAGTGTACAAAAAATTAGAGTTTTGTAAATGTTAAGGAGTCAGGTGGAATAAGCCAACGGACACAAGGGCCACACTGCCAAACACTTCTCTCTTTAATCATAAATGGTGGCAAAATATCATTGCTGTAAATGGCTTGGGGGCCTGGTAAAGTCTTGTTTTCCTAAAGGATTTAAGTCAGCAAAGAGGCAGCAGGAGGTCAGTGTCTCATAGTGTTGCTTAATAGCTAGAGGCAGATCAGGATGGTCTTAGATTTGTTTTCAAAACATTTTCACAAGGGTAAATATTAATAAAACATTAAAAGGAAAAGCTGTAGAGTTTGCATAAAACAAGCAGAAATAAGCTTTATGTTCTGCCTCTGTAAGGGTGTTGAATATCATTTCAACTTGCCAATGTTGGTACGACTGTCATTTTCGCATCGTGACAATTTTGAGTTTTCTTCACTTGAAGCATTGTCCTGGGGGCATTATGACTGTTAAACTAATCCTTATTCATGATTTATGCAGCCTGAACTCAAATCTGTGGAACAAACTTAATAAATCATGTGTTGATGGAGAGAACGGCAGAGACCTTAGATAATTTGATGAACAATTTCTATGTGATCAGTACCACTTATGCCAACTTTTAGTTTACGTAAATTTTGTACTTAAGATATAAAAACCTTCTGGAAAGTGTAGAAATTCAGGACCACACCAATGTATTGTCAACTCACCCTTTAAAAGATTAACTACTGGGGGCTTCCCTGGTGGCGCAGTGGTTGAGAGTCCGCTTGCCGATGCAGAGGACACGGGTTCGTGCCCCGGTCTGGGAAGATCCCACATGCCGCAGAGTGGCTGGGCCCCGTGAGCCATGGCCGCTGAGCCTGCGCGTCCGGAGCCTGTGCTCCGCAACAGGGAGAGGCCACAACAGTGAGAGGCCCGCATACCACAAAAAAAAAAAAAAAAAAAAAAAAGATTAACTAGCTGGACTTCCCTGGTGGCGCAGTGGTTAAGGATCCGCCTGCCAATGCAGGGGTCACGGGTTCAATCGCTAGTCTGGGAAGATCCCTCATCCTACGGAGCAACTAAGCCCATGCACCACTACTGAGCCTGTGCTCTAGAGCCCGCATGCCACAATTACTGAGCCTGAATGCCACAACTACTGAAGCCCACGCTCCTAGAGCCCTCGCTCCACAGCAGAAGCCACCACAATGAGAAGCCCGCACACCGCAACGAAGAGTAGCCCCTGCTTGCCGCAACTAGAGAAAGCCCACACACAGCAACAAAGACCCTACACAGCCAAAAATAAATAAATAAATTTATTTTGTAAAAGATTAATTAGCAAGGAATATCACATAACTTGAATTCATAGCATTCCAAAACTCTTAACTCAAAACCCTCCTGGTGCAATTTATGTCCATTTGTTCTTGCTGTTTTCTCAAAGGAGCTCTTAGAGTATAACTGAGTACCCTCTGTGGAACTATAACTAAGCAATAACCTAGGAGAAAAGGTACATTGGTAATTAGTCCAGGAAGTGATGCTGGTTGGAATACCAAGCAGGGCTAGCTGTCTGCTAGTCACTGAGTTGTTTTTCATGGTGGTATAATAATTGCAGCTTTAAGAACACCCAGGAATTACTGGATATTATTACGGAAGGTGTGATGTTTTTTTAATAAACATTTTTTAGAATGGTTTTATATTTATAGAAAAATTGCAGAGATAGTACAGAGTTCCCATACACTTCACACCTGGTTTCCCCTATTATTAACATCTTACCGAATTGGACAACCTGAAAGAAATGGATACGTCCTTAGAAACATACAATCTTCCAAGACTGCATCATGAAGAAATAGAGAATCTGAATAGATTGATTACTAGTAAGGAGACTGACCAGTAATCAAAAACCCCCCAGAAGCAAAAGTCTAGGACCAGAGAGCTTCATCAGTGAATTCTACCAAACATTCAAAGAATCAATAGCAATCCTTCACAATTCTTCCAAAAAACTGCAGAGGGGAGAATACTTCCAAACTTATTTTACAAGGCCAGCATTACCCTGATAACAAAACCAGAGAAATACATCACACGCACACACTAAAAATTGTAGGCCAATATCCCTGATGACCATAGATGCAAAAATTCTCAACAAAAGCCAACAAACTGAATTCAACAATATATTAAAATGACTATACACCATGATCAAGTGGGATTTATTCCAGGGATGAAAGGATGGGGTCAACATCTGCAAATCAACCAGTGTGATATACCACATTAACAAAATGAGGAATAAAAATCATATGATCGGGGCTTACCTGGTGGCGCAGTGGTTGAGAGTCCGCCAGCCAATGCAGGGGACACGGGTTCGTGCCCCAGTCTGGGAAGATCCCACATGCCGCGGAGCGGCTGGGCCCGTGAGCCATGGCCGCTGAGCCTGCGCGTCCGGAGCCTGTGCTCCGCAACGGGAGGGGCCACAACAGTGAGAGGCCTGCGTATCGCAAAAAAAAAAAAAAAAAAAAAAAAAATCATATGATTATTTCAGTAGGTGCAGAGAAAGCATCTGGCAAAATTCAACATCGATTTATGAAAAAGACTCTCAACAAAGTGAGTATAGAGGGAATGTACTTCAACATAATAAAAGTCATATATGACAAGCCCACAGCTAACATCATACTCAATGGTAAAAGCTGAAAGCATTTCCTTTAAGATCAGGAACAAAACAAGGACGCTCACTCTTGCCACTTTTATTTAACGTAGTATTGGAAGGCTTAGCCATGGCAATTAGGCAACATAAATAAGAGGCATCCAAATTGGAAAGGAAAAAGTAAAACTGAGACCATTTGAGGATGACATAATTTTATATATAAAAAACCCCTAAAGACTGCACCAAAAAATGTTAGAACTGATAAACGACTTTAGTTGCAGGATACAAAATCAATATACAAAAATCTGTTGTGTTTCTGAATACTAAGAATAAACTATCAGAAAGATAAATTAAGAACGTAATCCCATGTATGATTGCATCAAAAAGAGTAAAATACCTGGAAAGAAATTTAACCAAAGGGGTGAAATACCTGTACAGTGAAAACTGTAAGACATTGATGAAAGTAATTGAAGACACAAATAAATGGAGAGATACTCTATGCTCCTGGATTGGAAGAATTAATATTGTTAAAATGTCCATACTACCCAAAGCAATCTACAGATTGAGTGCAATCCCTATCAAGATTCCAATGTGCCATTTTTCACAAAAATAGAACCACCTTAAAATTTCTATGGAACTGCAAAAGACCCCTGAATAGCCAAATAAATCTTGAGAAGGAAGGACAAAACAGGAGGCATCATGCTCCCTGGTTTCAAACTGCATTATAAAGCTATCATAATCAAAACAGTATGGTATTGGCATAAAAACACATAGATCAATGGAACAGAATAGAGAGTCCAAGAATAAACCCATGCATATATGGTCAATTAATTTATGACAAAGGAGCCAAGAATATATAATGAGGAAAGGCCAGTCTTTTCAATAAGTGGTGTTGAGAAAACTGGTCAGCCACATGCAAAAGAATGAAACTGGACCATTCTTTTACACCATACTCAAAAATTAACTCAAAATGGCTTAAAGACTTGGGTGTAAGACCTGAAACCATAGAACTCCTAGAAGAAAACATAAGCAGTAATCTCCTTGACATCAGTCTTGGCGATGATTTTTGGATTTGACACCAAAAGTGAAGGTAATAAAAGCAAAAATAAACAAGTGAGACTTAATCAAACCAAAAAGCTTCTGCACAGCAAAAGAAACCATCAACAGGGCTTCCCTGGTGGCACAGTGGTTGAGAGTCCGCCTGCCGATGCAGGGGACACGGGTTCGTGCCCCGGTCCAGGAAGATCCCACATGCTGCGGAGCGGCTGGGCCCGTGAGCCATGGCTGCTAAGCCTGCATGTCTGGAGGCTGTGCTCCGCAACGGGAGAGGCCACAACAGTGAGAGGCCCTCGTACCGCAAAAAAAAAAAAAAAAAAAAAAAATTGTGCAGAGGATCTGAATAGACATTTTTCCAAGAAAGACATACAGGTGGCCAACAGGCACATGAAAAGATGCTCAACATCTCTAATCATCAGAGAAATGCAAATCAAAACCACAATGAGATATCACCTCATACCTGTTAGAATGGCTGTTATCAAAAAGATAAGAAATAACAAGTGTTGGTAAGGATGGAGAAAAGGAAACCCTTGTGCACTGTTGGTAGGAATGAAAATTGGTGCAGCCACTATGGAAAACAGTGTGGAGATTCCTCAAAAAATTAAAAATAGAACTACCATATGATCCAGCAATTCTACTTCTGGGTATTTATCTAAAGAAAATGAAAGCACTAATTTGAAAAGATATATGAACCCTCATGTTCATTGTAGCAATATTTTATAAGAGTCAAGATATGGAAACACTGTAAGTGTCCACAGATGGATGAATGGATAAAGAAGATATGATATCTATGTACTGGAATACTATTCAGCCATAAAAAAGAATGGCCGCTTTCCATTTATGACAACACAGATAGACCCTGAGGGCATTATGCTACGTGAAATAAGGCAGATGGAGAAAGACGAATACTGTATGATTTCACTTATTTGTGGTATCTAAAACAACAAAATAAATAAACAAAAATAAACCAAGCCCACAGATACAGCAAACAGATTAGTGGTTGCCAGAGGGGAGAAAGGTGTAGTGGATGAAATGGGTTAAAGGGGTCAAAAGGTACAGTTATAAAATAAATAAGTCATGGAATGTAAACTACAGCATGGTGACTATGGTTAATAATACTGTACTGTGTATTTGAAAGTAGCTAAGACAGTAAAAAAAAAAATCTTACATTAGTTGGGTATATCTGTTACAACTATTAACCAATATTGATACATTATTATTAACTAAAGTCCATACTTCATTCAGATTCCTTCGTTTCCCTAATATCCATTTTTTCTGTTCCAGGATTCCATCCAGGATCCCACATTACATTTCGTTGTCACATCTCCTTAGGCTCCTCTTGGTTGTGACAGTTTCTCAGACTTTTCCTTGTTTTTGACAACTTTGACAGTTTTAAAAAGCACTAGTTAGGTATTTTGTAGAATGTTTCTCAAGTGAGATTTGTCTGATATTTTTCTCATAAATGGACTGGGGTTATGAGTTTTGGAGAAGACCAAAATAAAGTGCTAGTGTCATCACATATGAAGGGTACATACTACCATGATTTATTGTTGATGCTGATCTTGATCACCTCTCTGAAGTAGTAGTTGTCAGGTTTCTCCAGTGAAAAGTTACTCTTTTTTTCCCCCTTTCCGTACTGTACGCTCTGGAAGGAAGTTGCTATGCACAGCCCACACTTAAGGAATGGGGAGGTATGCTCCGTGTCCTGCAGGTCGGAGTGTCTACGTAAATTATTTGGATTTCTTCTGCACAGGAGATTTGTCTCTTCTCTTGCCCCCCTCCCATTATTTATTCAATCAGTTATTTGTATCAGTATGGACTCATACTTTGGGTTATAATGCAGTACTACTTAATTTTGTTTCTCAGATTGTTCCACCTTTGGCCACTGGAGTTCTTCACACTTGGATCCGATATCTCTTTGACATAACCCCTCACCACTGTGGGGTTTTTTTTGTGGGGTTTTAGTGATTATTTGTTTTCAAGTTAATTGTTTCTTGCACATAAAAATCAGCCAAATTGGTAGTTATCAACTTTTCTCCTGGATTTCAGTAATCAATAAATTTCTATTCAAGTGAACAAGTAGGATCTTTTTTTAAATGAGTCACATTTGATTATTAATTAGAAGATTATTCAGTACCCTCGATCTTTCTTCTCCTTGTATATACTACCCAGTCATGAGACCCTTTTTGGATTCAAAGATTAATTCTTTTAAAAGCAGTGATAAACAGATTAGATCAGAATAGGGACAAAGACTGGAATATGAAGAATTAGATAATGAAAACAAAAAATACAGAATACAAAAGCAGTGCACTTTTAGAAATAAGAAAAAGGAGCTGTGTAAAGAAATAGGCTTAAAATTCAAGGTAAGTACACTAGACCATTTATTAAACAAACATCCATCTTAATATGATCAAGAGTTTCTCAGCCAGAGAAACAACTTAGAGCATACTGAATGGCAAGCTGGAGACACTGCATTAAAATCAGGAGTGAGACTTGCTTTTCACCATGATCATTCCGTATTCTTCTGGAAGCTACAACCCCTCCAAGAAATAAAAGTCAGAGGAAAGGAGAAAAAAAGATAATCATTATTTGTATGTTATATTCCTATTTACCTCGAAATGTAATAGAACCAACAAAAAGTAATATAATAAAAAAAATTTATTAAAAAATTAAAATCTGTATACAAAATAAACCAAAATCAATAGCTTTTCTGTGCATGGACAATAAGTAGCTACAAAATATAATGGGAAAGATCACATTTACTAGAATATAAAATACTAAATAGTAATAAATAATATCTGGGAAATTTAAATACTGAGAGAAAAAAAGAAAATTAGCATAAATGCTGTGTTTCTAGATGGGAAGACTAAATCTCATTTTTAAATGGTGACTCAAAAGAAAAATAGGGAAGAATAAACAGAAATGATCAGTAAAATCTGGCAGACAATAATGTTGGACATCTTCCTCTACTAGTCATTAAAATGAATTATAAAGCTAAAATAACTTTAAAATGTGATGTTTTATAAGAATGGACAGATTAGTGAAGCAGAACCTAGGAAGAGATTCTAGTACGTGTAAGAACTTACTATCGATAAAGGTGATACATAAATGAAGAAGTTATCAATAAATAGGATTGAACCAAGTGATAAACAATTTGGAGAAAATGAAAGTTAGCTTTTGACATCGCACCATACACCAAAGTAAATTATGAACGGATTGAAGAGTTTATGAAATCATAAAAGTCATAGAAAATCTAGGTTGAATATTTGCACTTGGAATGAGAAGACCCTTTTTTAATTAATTAATTTATTTGTTTTTATTTTTGGCTGTGTTGGGTCTTCGTTTCTGTGCGTGGGCTTTCTCTAGTTGCAGCAAGAGGGGGCTACTCTTCATTGCAGTGCGCGGGCTTCTCATTGTGGTGGCTTCTCTTGGTGCGGAGCACGGGCTCTAGGTGCGTGGGCTTCAGTAATTGTGGTATGCGGGCTCAGTAGTTGTGACTCACGGGCTCTAGAGCACAGGCTCAGTAGTTGTGGCACACGGGCTTAGCTGCTCTAGTTGTGGTATGCGGGCTCAGTAGTTGTGACTCACAGGCTCTAGAGCACAGGCTCAGTAGTTGTGGCACACGGGCTTAGCTGCTCTAGTTGTGGTATGCGGGCTCAGTAGTTGTGACTCACGGGCTCTAGAGCACAGGCTCAGTAGTTGTGGCACACGGGCTTAGCTGCTCTGCGGCATGTGGGATCTTCCCGGACCAAGGCTCAAACCTGTGTCCCCTGCATTGGCAGGCAGATTCTTATCCACTGCACCACCAGGGAAGTTCCGAGAAGACCCTTCTAAGTAGGGGAGTAGTAGAGGAGACCACAGAGAAAATGATTGATAGGTTTAAATTCTAAAACCTCTGAGTCAAATAGACTATAAACAAGATTAGAAGCTAAATGACAGGACTTTTTTTTAAGTTAAACATATATGACAAAGAGTTACTGTCTTTAACATATACATAGAATTTCTAAACACCACTAATAAAAAAACCCAAAACAACAACAACAACAAAACCTAGGGAAAAGGCATGAATAGATAAATCAGAAAGACAGAATACTATGGGCCAAGAAAAACATGGTAAAGTTTTTTGTTTGTTTTTGTTTTTACATATTTATCTATTTGACCATGCTGGGTCTTAGTTGCAGCATGTGGGATCTAGTTCCCTGACCACGGATCGAACCCAGGCCCCCTACATTGGGAGTGTGGAGTCTTAACCACTGGACCACTAGGGAAGTCTCCATAATAAAGTTTTTAAGGAGTATTTATTTACTTGATATTTGTGTATTTATTTATATCAAGAAACTAATAACGAAATACAATCCTTAATCTGCCAATTTGAAGAGATGTTTTAAAACAATGAAAACCCAGTCTTGAGAAAGATTCAGTGAGATGAGTAGTTTCATTCACTAGCAGTGGAAGTAAAACTTTGACAGAAAATGGAAACTTGTAGGGGAGGGAGCATAAGTGGAAAGAGGCATGGAATTCAGGCTAAGAGCTACTCCAAGCTTTCTGTCTTGCAGTGTGAACCTGAACAGGAGGTGTAAGAACCCTGCATCTTTGTTTTTTCATCAGTGAACAAAGAGGTGGGTTTAAAAATATGGTCAGTTTAAGTGAAGACAAGAGAAGCCCTGAGACTGGGAGAAAGATGGGAAATTTAGGGACCAGAAGAGAACTGTTTTGAGAGAGAATCTGACTAAAATCTCAGATCTATTCATTGTAATAGCATAGAAACCCCAGAAACAATCCCCCAAATCTATGTGGGAATTTGGCAGAGGGTAAATTAAAGCATTAAAAATAAGTGGGAAAAGGAAGGATTATTTGATAAATTATTTAGCTCTCATTAAGAAAAAAGAAAGGTAGATGCCTCCTCATACAGATGAATAATTTTAGATGGATTAGGGGCCTGTGTAAAATAAACCTTTAAATGTTTTAGAAGGAAATACAAAAGAATATCTTTATGACTGTTGGGGAGATATTATTTCTCAGTCAGTACACAGAAAGGACAGTTCATAAAGGAAACATTACATTAAGGAGTAAAACTCTTTTATGCAAGAGCCACTATAAATAAACTTAAGACACAAACTCTGGAGTGGAAAAATATAATTTCAACACATAAAACAGAAAATATGTTGGCTTCCAGACTATATAGTTGGAGAATCGTTACAAAACAGCATTAAAAAGACAAACAACTGACTACAAAAATGAGTAGCAAAGGATACCATCAGGCAGTACACAAAGGAGGAGAGTTAGAGGACAAATAAATATAAGAAGAGATGCTGGGCCTTACTAACAATTAGGAGAAGTGCTCACTAAAACAAAGAGGTACCATTCCTCATCCATCAGAATGACAAAAGATAAAGTATGACTGTTCAAATGTTGGGCAGGATGAATGGAACAGAGCATTTTCCCAGCTTGCTAGGTATGCAGTCTGATATAACTTTTTGGAAAGCAAGTTGGCAATACCTGGTAGAGTTGAAAATGTGGTCTATTAAGCAGCAGTTTTACCCCTAGAAATATTCCCTAGAGAAGCACTTGCAACAGAAGCCCTGTACAAGGGCATTCACCAAAGCATTCTTTGTCATGGCAAAACCTAATATCTGTTAATGGAGCAAAGATAAAATAAATTATGCTATGTTCATATTTTGTTTCCTTGGTTGCTGTGTCTCTAGCCACCAGAACAGTACCAGGAACACTGTTGGTGCGCATAAATATTTGTTGAATGAATGAATGAATATGGAGGACAACTTACATCATTAAAAATGAATCAACTAGATCCATATGTATCAACATCAGTTGATTTCAGAAGGCGTTGGGTGAACAAAATGATTTTGGAATTTGTACACTATGGAACAAATTTAATGCACAGGAAACAATACTACATATTGTTCATAGACACTTGTATATGTAGTAAAAATATTAAAACATAGTCTAGAAAAAAACACACAAAATTTTAATGGTAGTTGCCTCTGGGAGAGAAGGGAAGGATGGTAGGAAAGAGAAAGGGAGAAGAAGGAAAATGAGAGTAGGAGTTGGGAAACAAAAGGAGACTTCAGTTTACCTCTATGGTCTTATTTCTTCTAATAAGAAAAACTCATCTGAAGCACAAATGACAAAGTGTAAACTTTCTAAAAATATCTGACTTGTAAAAACATGTTTATTTTCTCTGTTTATAAAACTTTTTAGGGACTTCCCTGGTGGCACAGTGGTTAAGAATCTGCCTGCCAATGCAGGGGACACAGGTTCGAGCCCTGGTCCGGGAAGATCCCACATGCCACGGAGCAACTAGGCCTGTGAGCCACAACTACTGAGCCTGCACTCTAGAGCCCATGCTCCGCAACAAGAGAAGCCACTGCAACGAGAAGCCCATGCACCGCAGCGAAGAGTAACCCCTGATCTCTGCAACTAGAGAAAGCCCGCACACAGCAACAAAGACCCAATGTGCCCCCCCCAAAAAACTTTTTAAATAAAAAGAATACTTTTTATTCATAAAATAAGAAAAGGTAACTATATAAATGGGAGTAAGGAATAAAAAACAGTGGATATTCAAAATATAGTGGATGAAATTAATTCATTTACTGGATTTAAAATAAAGTCAAGTAAATCTCCTAGACCTTAGACCAAAAAGACAAAAAGATAGAATATTCAAGAGAAAATTTAATGGGCATGGACACTCAATCCTAGAAGTCAAACATCTGATTAATAAGAGCTCCAGAAACATATGTTTAGACATATGTTTAGACAACAGTATGTCTGAATTACAGCATGAAGAAAGCAACAGGACATATTCAAGAAGAATGTGGATGTTCTGTATTGATTTAATTAACCAGCTGTATGAGATTAGTATTAAGCCAAAAAAATAAGCTGCTACTGTCAACAAGATAGAAACAAAACAATAACAAAGGCAATTGAAACTGTCAGGAAAAACAAAAAGCTTCACAAGAAATACATACATTGTCTAACTATGAAACAATGAAAATGTGTTTTGATTTTCAGCAACTGGTGGAATATAATACAATTTTTAAAAGTTTTGACCTTGAGGCTTGGAGGATTCTCTTTCAAGCAACTTGAGTTAAGCAACCCAGTATCTCTTTCTGTCAGGGTCTGAAGTGAGTGATATCTATAGAATAATATTGAAATGCTCTTTCTCGGTTTTCATTTTTTGCAGGTTATTTCTAGAGACTTTGTGGAAGGCAATTGAGATTACAGACAATTTAAATTATAAACCCTAAAATTCAAAATATATGCTATGGCTGAGAGAATTTAGGTGATGGAAGAGAGGAGCAATGGAGGGAGATTAAATGGTGCCAGTTTCCTCACCTTACACAATTAAGAGATACGGTTTAAATGGATGGATTAAGAAATAAATGTTTAGGCATGTTATCTAAAGTTCTAAAGCTAACAAAGAACTTAGAAGTAAAAAATATAGCAAAATTTGGGGAAAGGAGGGAGGGAAGAAAAGGTAGTGAGCTAAATTTCTAATTTTTTTAAAACAGAAAGTTAATTGATGCTGCTAAAATTTGATAAATCAAGAGAGGAGGCATAAGTACTGCAAGAAGAACTAAAACCAGGAATTCTAACAAGTGGTTACTGGGACTAGGGGTAGTATATGATCTGGAGGTGTTATGCCTCCATTTATATCCTACTTTAGTGAGTGAATTTGTATTACCGTGAGAATTCATTACTTCTATAATAAATTTTAAAAAGGAGATAAAAAATCGTAAGCTTCCCTCTGCCTTGCTAATTCCTCCAACACCACTCCGTAAAAAGAGTTGAGCCAGAGAAAAGGGCGAGAGCTTTCTGTCAAAGTTCTTCGTGTTGTAATTTCTGTAGTCTTCTTAGAGAGTAAAGAGCCTAGATTACAGTTTGGCCAAAACTCAGAAACCTATAGAGCAAACACTGAACAATTGACAAAAATGTCCAAAGAAACCAAATGGAAATATTTAAGGTCGGTGCCTTACAGACAATGCTGTCAGTGTACATCTAATCTGCTACTCTTATCCAGATGAATCATACATTACCCAAAATTAGCAGGAAAACGATGCATCTCATGAACCCAGTCAGCAAACAAACGGATGGGCTCAAAATGATTCGAGGGAATATACAGAGATATAACAACAAAGGTGAGACTCTAGACCCAAATTCATTGTTCGCTCAAAGAAAGTCAAAGTATAACTCAAAATATACCACAAAAAAAATTCTGCAAGTGGTACATTTTGAACTCCATTAAAGATAATAATAATAAATAATAATAGCTAACATTTTACCAAATGCCTATTATATGCCAAGCACTGTGCTGAGTGCTTTATGTGTATTATTTCATTTAATCTTCAAGAGGTTCCAATGAGGTTACTACTGTTACTGTCCCCAATCATAGATGAGGAAACTGAGTCACTGAGGGTTGAATAACTTGCTCAGATGCTCAGAATTACATAGCCAGTGAGAAATGGTGCATAGGTCCCAAATCTGCCCGATTCCAAAACTTCTGAGTTTAGAAGATATGAATATATTTTTTAAGAAATAAATTAACACTATAATCTCAACACCCTTTGATTTTTATGTACTTTAAATGTGTCTCATCCTCCCAACATACTTTCCACATGTGACACATTTTCTACTTCTTACCAACCTGGGGATCATGAATCTCTATCTATACTATATAGAGTGTACATGTGTATATGTATATATATATACACACACAATATATTGCTTGATAATCAACTTTTTTCATTTAAGAATAATTGGATATGATTCCATAGTCCTCTGCAATATCAATTTTAAAGTCTGCTTGGTATTTATTCATTCACTCGATCAGTATTTATTGATGAGCGAGGCACTATTCTAGACACTTGTACACAAGTCAACAAGCACACAAAAATCCCTGAATTATGAATTTATAGAGTTTACATTTAAGTGTGGGGAAATGACAGTAACAGAGTAAGTGACATGTATATTATGTTGGAAGCTGAAACATACAACATAGATTAAAAGATATAAAAGGTAAGAGGGATCAGGAGAGCTAGGAGGGTGGTAAGGTGATTGAAGTTTTCACTGAGAAAATGACACTTGAGCAAAGGCTTGATGGAGGTAGAGGAGTAATCCAGGCAGATATCTGGGGAGAAAGCGCTTATAAAATTGAGATATACCTCACGTATGATAAAATTCAATCTCTTAAAATATATAGTTCAATGGCTTTTAGTATATTCACAAAGTCGTGTAACCATCATCCAATTCTGTAACATTATAATCACCCCCCAAAAAACCCTGTACCCATTAGCAGTCACTCACCATTGCCCCCTCCCCACAGTCCCTGGCATCCACTAAACAACCTTCTATCTCTGTGGCTTTGCCTATTCTGGACATTTCATGTAAATGGAATCATACAATATGTGACTTTTTGCGTCTGGCTTCTTTCACTGAGCAAATGTCTCCAAAGTTCATCCAGGTCATAGCATGGATGAATTTTTTTTTATGGCTGAATAATATTTGATTGTGTGGATATACCACATTTTATTTACCCATTCATCACTTGATGGACATTTGGATTATTTCCACTTTTTGGCTATGATGAACAATGCTACATTGAATATTCATGTACAAGTTTTGGTGGGAACATGTATTTTCAGTTCTGCTGGATATACACCTAGGGGTGGAATTGCTGGATCACATGGTAACTGCCAGACTATTTTACAAAGTGGCTGGGCCAGCGAGAAAGTGTTTAAAGCAGAAGGAACAGCCAATGCAAAAGCATGTCTGTAGCACAGGAGGGAGGCCACTGTGGCTGGAGTGGAGTGAGTGAGCCAAAGATGGGGTCAGAGAGATAATGGGGGGAGGACTAGAACATACAGGACCCTTTAGGCCATTGTAAGGACTTTGGCTTTTATTCTGAGAGAATTGGAGGGCTTTGAGCAGAGGGATGATGTGACCTGGCATCATTTTTACAAGAATTAATATGGCTGCCATGCAGAGAATAAACTATAGGGGAGAGAAGATTAAGAGGCCATTGTCATGATCCAAGCAAGAAATGACAGTGTCTCAGACCAGGGTTTAGGCAGTGGAGGCAATGAAAGTGGTTAAATTCTGGATATGTTTTGAAAGTAGAGCCAACTAGATTTTCTGATGGATTTGGTGGCTATAGTAAAAAAAAAAAAAAGAAAAAGAAAAGAAAAGAATAACTACAAGTCTTTTGGCAGCCTGAGCGTCTGGGAGGATGGAGATGCCATTGCCTGAGATGGAGATGACTACACATAGAATGGTTTTTGTTGGTGGTAGAGGATTAAGGAGTTCAGCTTTGGCATGTTAAATTTGAGAAGTCGCTACTCAGCCACATGGAGATGTCAAATAGGCAGCTGGATATATAAGAATAGAGTAGAGGAGAGCAGTCCGGGCTGGAAATATAAATTTGGGGTTAACTGTGTTACTGGTTGAGACTTATGAAGGGATTGAGTGTAGATAGAGAGGAAAAGAGAACCATGGACTGAACCCTGGTGCTCACTAGCATAGGATGCTAGTGAGGAGGAGAGGAACTAATAAAGAGTGTCGATGAGGTAAGAAGAAAACCAATCAAGTTCGATGCCCTGGAAGCCAAGGGAAGAGAATGTATCAAGATGGAAGGAGAAAACAATTAGGTCACATGCTACAGAGAAGTCAAATAAGATAAGGACTGAAGATTGACTATTGGATTTAGCAATAAGGAGGTAACATGATGAGCAGTTTCTTTGGAGTGGTGGTGGCCAAAGCCTGATTGGAGTGGGTGTAAGAGAGAAGGAAAGGTAGGAAAGGAAACTCTTGAGGATGATGCATAGGTTCATTATCTTGATTCTGGTAATGGTCTCACAGTACATACATTGATTAAACTGTACACTTTAAATTTTTGCACTTTAGGGTACTTCAGTTATACCTTAATAAAGCTGAAAAAGAGAGACAGTGGGAGGAAAGAAATGAATAAATGTCTTTTGAGGAGATTAGCTGCAAGGGGATCAGAGAAGTAAGGTGACAGCTACAGAAGAAGTGGGGTAAAAGGAATTTTTTGATGTGGGCGAAATAACCACATATGTGTATGCTGTTGGGAATGGTTCAGTAAGAGAGGAACTGATGCTGTTAAAGAGGGGAGGGTTGGGAGAGTGAATCCTGTAGAGTAGATAGGCCTGCAGGGGATGGGATCTAGTGCACAAATGAAGAAATAGGAACACAGGTGGCTCACTTATGGTGACAGAGAAGCCAAGTCTACGTGTACAGGTATCAGTAGGGGAGGAGATGGGGTGGTGAGTGTCTGTGGAAGTTCTCTTTGGATCACTTCACTTTTCTCCATGAAGTGGGAAGCAAGGTCATGAACTGAGAATGAGAGGATAGGGAAGAAGGCATTGGAGGTTTGAGGAGAGAAAGGTCATAGTAAAATCATCGTCAAGGGAATTGACAAGGTATAAAGGAATGGAGCGAGGAATGATTGCTGGGCAGCATTTAGGGCTTGATGAGTCTTGTGGCCATGAATTTCCATTCAATGCAATTGTACATTTTCCTCCTGCTGTGTTCAACAGCAAGGATGCAGGCATAGAGTTGGCAAAGAATTGGATCATGGTTTTGCCAAGAGAATAGACAAGCAAGAGAGGCCAAAGACTTGTGAGTGCGTGTAAGAGATTAGTTATAATGATGGACCATTTGTTTAAACTGGATCAGGAGGGAAGAAAGGACATCCAAGGGGAGAGGGAGGGTGAAAAGATGGTAGACTCAATGGATTGGAGGTCCTGGGGGAGTCAAAAGATTGTTGGGGTTGGGATACTGGAAGTAGGGAGCTGGAAAGGTAAGGGTGGTGGTCGGAGAGTATTCACATGGCACAGTGTTCCATTATATGTGTGTACAGAGCTTGTTTAGCCAGTTAGGACCCTTTTCTTAGGTAAGTCTGTAGGATCATGAAAGCTGTCTTCTTCACTTCCGCCACCTCTTATTTCTTGGTCATTGCTGTTTCTCTGAGAGCCCAGGAATTTCTGCCATGTTCATTCCCATCGTTCTCAGATCACTTAACCCCAGTCTAACTATTCTATTTAAGCACCTTTGCCTCTGTGATGTCAACTCTCTCTAACATCTGTCCTTGAATTATGCTGGGAATTCTGTGATTCCTTTGAGAACCAGAAGGAAAGCAAGGGGAAACCAGTCCACTTGCCGTATGCCTGTCCCTCCAGAGTCTCCTCGGGGGCAACCCACCTTGTCAAGAACTGAGTCTTGGGTGAAGCATTAGAATGGACACAGGTGGAGTGTTTCCCTTTTACAGCTGAAATTCTAGCTCCCTGGTCCAGAATTGCAAAGAAAAGGGAGTTTAAGTTTTGCAGGGTATAGCTCCACCTTTCTAGGTCTCTCGCTGAGTGGAGTGTGATCTGTCACTCTGCCCTAGAAGATATTCTCTATTTCCTGTTCCATCGGAACCACTATATTATTGGGAGATACTCCAATCATTGTGGTGTCACCATATTTTTCTTGGTTTAAATGGCCTGTGTGTTATGATCTTTAACGGGAAATCAGTTTAACAGGAAAATTAAATAATTCTTTAGGGAGGATGAATTTGAAATTCTGTGTCATTTACTAGCTGGCTAGTGCCTTGTTTTAACATATGTACATGAAAGAGTTGGAATTTAGATTTGCGTGTATTTAAACCTGTGTTTGCCTCTTAAGCCTTGTCTTTTACGGTATTTCCTCCACTGGGATTTCCTTTAATAAAGCTAAAGTTCACTTCAAAAGAAAGAATTCCTTTATGCTGGTATTATAAGACTTGTTGATTGCCAAGGAAGATTTCCCTTCATGGTGGGAAAACTCCTCTCTGCCCTCTACACGCCCACATGGCCAGGTGTGGCTGCCTACCTCCACAGCTGCACACCAGCAAAGACACACCCCCACAGAACACATACAACAGATGCTTTCAAACCAAGAAGTCTGCCCTCACCATGACAACTTCCTCAGCCTGCCCCACCAGGCACACACAGATATTTAAGACCATGTCGGCACCGACTTAGGGAGGGTCCAACCACCTTTATTAGTTCTCTGTCGTCTCAGTGTCCCCTCTACACACTAGAGTCTTTTCATCCATAAGTGTCACCAAGGTCCAGGCTGCTGGCCTGTGTCACAGATAACATAGACATGATGAAATCCATGAGCACTTAAGAAATAACCCCTGTTGAACCTGGCCCAAAGGTCATTATACAGAATGCCACATAACGGAGAAACTCCAGTACCACAATTTTAGACTACTTTCAACTCCCACACGTTGTTTCATTCAATGCATTGTTTCGCCAAGGAGCATGGAGATTATCAGGGACAACGTTTTCTCTATGTCTTTGTGTGTTTCTGCACAAGCCCAGGCCTGCTGCACACAGTGGATGCTCGATTATTAACAGACAGGCGAGTAACTGGGCAGCCCCATTGAAGACAGCCCACAAAGCCTTGCAATGGCCGCCCAGGGTTGGGGTGGGAGGGGCTCTCAGTGGTGTTTGGGGAACTCAAGTGGGCAGTTCCTGGCCTGTTGTAGGAACTATATATTGTTGTAGGAACTATATATTGCTTTCTCCCTGCACCAGAAGATGATCTTGGTGAGTGAAAAGCAAGTAGGAAAATGCAGTTAAACCAAGAAGTGGGTACCTGCAGATCACTGATGGAAATTTCTTCTCTGACCAAATACACAGTTGTCATGTTTAGGGTATCTGTTATCACATTGCCTGCACCCCACACCCACATACGCGCATACACCCTCCTAATCCCGGGTGAGAGGTGGTCTCCTGATGGCTGTGATTTCAGTGACTGCCTGAACTGGACGTGCGATTGCCTGCACGAAGGCAAAGACGTTCTTCTGTACTTTTGCTCCCTCACCTTCCTCAATGGAATCAAGGGTTTAAGAAGTTATTTTTAGCCACTCTTGTCAGAAGGGAAAGGAGGAAAAGGGAAAGTGAAGAAGCCCTGATGATCTGTGGCAACTTACTGTAAAGAATGGGCTTTAAAAAACATCATTGGTGAAGATTAATTCCTTTGTCAATAAAGGCCGGCAGCTAATCTAGTGCCAATTGCATATGCCTGGGGAATGAGCCCTGTGGAAACTCAAGCAAACTGAATCATCGTGTGGTTTAAAACAAGCGGCGCTTGTTTTTCCTCCCAAATGCTTACCAGGCATCTGCCATTACTTTCCATTTTTTAAATTGCAAAGGAAAAAGAAATGCCAAGTGGTTCTTGCAGCTCCAAAGGGCAAATTGGATATGTTTTGACATATCGTGAAAATAAATTATCCTAAAACCTATTCACATACAGAATTATCTTTCCAAACTAAATGTGTTTCACCTCTCAGTTCCTTCTGCACCAAGCCTTTGGGCAGCAATCTGCCTTGGATGGTTTTAGTGAGTTTGACTTAGTCAGGGCTGGGCTTAGTGACCACAGGGCAGTTGGAGGTCCTTAGTACCCCTTCCCCCCATTCACACACCCACCCCTTAGAAGAAACACTTTCCCTACCCGGCCTTTGGCTTTTGGTCACTTTCATGGGCCACTAGACAGCAGAGAGACTAAAGCTAGCATCCTACGTGGCCCAAGAAGCATCAGTTCTTATTGGAAGCTAAAAAGCCTTGGAAACTCAGGGGAGTAAATTCCTGAGACATTTCCAGCTCGGGAAGCAGGAGAAAACCAGGGTGGCCCTGCTTTTCTCATCCTGCCTCCCAACCCCCAAAGCTCACAGGAAGTTTCCTGTGGAAGCCAGGGCTTTCTCACCTTTTAACTGTAGCCCTCAGAAATAAATTCTACACAGCAACCCAGTACACACAAACACAAAACTTACCTTGCAACGTACAATGGGCTCTGGTGCTTGCTTTTTTTCCTTTCTAATTCCACTGAATTCTATTTCTTTTTCCTTTTTTTTTCTTTTTGTGCTGCTCAAGGCTCACTAAAATGAGTTAACAACCCACTAGTGGGTCACCATCCACAGTATGAAAAACACTGTCCTAGACTAGCAGAAGAGCAGTATTTTAAGGTGGAAAGAGGCTGTGGAGACAGCTCTTCTCCCAGAGAACGTGTGCATCTCCTCCTCAGTTAGCTGCTCTGTGCTGGGACGCCTACCAAGCGGCTCTGAGGGGCCAGGCCTTGTGCTGAGCACGTGACCTGCAGCTTCGCAAGCAACGCCAGGAGGTCTGAGCACTATAATTACTCTCACTCCCAGATGAGGCTCAGGTGGGGTTAGAAGCTTGCCTAAGGTCCGCCCACTGGTGGAGCCAGAATTCAAATGCCATGGCTCTGATTGAACCCCACACTCCTAACCTTGACCCTGCCTGCCCAAAGCCCACTGGTAGCCGCCCATTGCCCTCGGGGTCAAGTTGAAGCCTCGTTCTTCTGGCCTCCCTCCCGCGTTGCACTGTAGCCTTAAGGAACTTCCGTCAGCTGCTCTAACGTGCTGGGTCTTTGCACAAGTTGTTACTTCTCCCTCCCCTTCGCCTGCCTGGCTCCTCTCATTATCTAGGCCTCAGCTTAGACCTCATTTCCTCCAGGACACCTTCTCTGAGTGCCTCTGCCCACCCCAGCAGCAATGATAAGTGCCTCCTTGTATGCTCCCAGACCACTCTTGTGCTTTCTCCTTCCTAGTACCTGTGCCATTTTATTATTTTGCTTCTCTGTCCTGTGGTGTGCTGGTAAAAGTTCAACATCCAGCTCTCTGGGAGAAGGGGGAGGAAGGAGGGATTTCTAGCATTTGCTAGTTTCCATAGTGTAAATACTTCCACTGTTGCCCATTTCAAGCCATCAGCATGGCTTCACTGAACATGGAGTTGGAAAGAAACTGGTGAGAACTGGTTGGAAAGAAGCTGGCTCCAGCACACCACTGAACGTCTGTCTTGTCTTCTCTGACCTGGGAGAGGGGAGAGATCATCTTTGCTTTGCTGACCATTGTATAACTCCTCAGCGGATAAAAAGGAGGAGAGGAAGGGGCAGGCAGGAAAAGGGACTGGTGTTCTGAGAAATACTAAGATAGTCACAACGAGTAAAGAAGGAATGGGAGAGGAAAGCATAAAGGCTGTGTGTGATAAAAATACCAACCAACAGTCACCCACCCCTTCCTTGTAGATTGTAAAATGCTTCTACATGCTTTGGGTCATTTGATCATTTTCACAGAAATGTTAAAAGGACAGGTGTTATTCAGTAGATGAAGAAACTGTCTCCCAGAGGTGAATTGATCTACATAGGGGGTCACACAGTTCATACCTGAGCTAGAACCAAGGTCCCCTGAGTTCTAGCCCCACATTCCTTTATTATTCAGGGTGACTTCCCATATCAACATACCTGCTCACACTGTGAAAGCAGATATTTGGACACATGCACAGGTAGAATTGGGGAGGGTAATGGTGCAGGGAAGACTGTCTGGGTATGATGAATGTTTGTGTGTTTGTGTGCGCACGCACGGGGGCCAACACACATGACACCAGGGGCCAGCACACTTGACACTGTATCTTGGGAAAGGAATACCAAGGGAGTGACAGCTGTTAATGCAAGATCTCCTGGTATTGGGAGGTGGGATTGTGAGTGGTTAAGAGCGGAGGTTCAGGAATTTGATACCTGGGTTCAAATCCTATTCCACCTCTTCACTGTGTGACCTTGAGCCTGTAATATTTTTAATGCCATCATTTCCTACTACTAACAATTTTTTTTGCATAGTCCCTCAGATAATTGAGAATTAAATAAGATAATTCATGTTAAATGCTTAGAGCAGTGCTTGTCATGGAGTGAACACTCAGTATTGTTTTTGTAACTTTTATTACCTTCTCTCTTTTTATCAGTGCTTTTTTATGACACTGGGGTGATTAAGCATCTTTTATTGATGTAAATCATAGGAAAAGAAAGCCTTGCCAATAGTGCAAGTGCCATTAGTAGGGCTACAATGCCATCCAGCCTTTGAGCTCAGGAATATTTTACTGTTTCTGAGGAAGTTCTAAAACATGTCAAAAAAACTGTCCTGAGACAGTCACAGAGTTAAAGTGGAAGCCAGTGACCACTTGGACTTGTCTCGTAGAGAGCTCTGATGATTTTCCTTCTCCATGTAAATTTACCGGTGGCTTTACAAAGCGTAAGATATACTTTGCAAAGTACCATCTTGAGTAAAACATACAGAGACATTAAACTCCATCTAATGTAAATGACTTATCCTCTCCTGTTTTCTTTCCATGTCTGGTTATACTTATTTCTCTGTGTTTTGTTTTTATTTCTGTGTCCACAGTCATCACTTTAGATGGTAAACTCCATTCAGGCAGGGACTATGTTTGCTTTTTTGAACCAAGAGAATGGTCTTTACATTCTTAAGTGGTTTTTAACAAAACAAAAACAAAGACTAATGCTTTATGAATGACTTGGGAAAATTATATGAATTTCAAAACCCAGTGTCCATAAATAACATTTTATTTAAAGTTTTTTATAGCCATGCTTATTCGTTTAATATTGTCTATGGCTGTTTTGATGTTACAATGGCAGAGTTGAAGAGTTGTGACAGAGATCAAATGGTCTGCAAAGCCTAAGATATTTACACTTTGGCCCTGTAAAGAAAAGATTTGCTGACTCCTGGCCTAGGATAACTAGTAGATCCCCTTAAAAGTTGAGGTTTCATCAGTAAATACGACAATGGCCATATTGTCATTGTATTTTCAATGTCTTAAAATGGCTTTCAAGATTTTCATTGCTTCTTAAACAACATGGAGAATGGTAGAAACTGTGATGCGATGCCGTTTTTTTTAAAGCTACAGTGCGATTAAATAGCTCAAGATGCTCAAGAAGGCTTACTTTTCGGACTCTAAGATAGCTATGAAGTTCATTTTAGGTAAGAGGCACAAGAGAGGAAGACTGCAACCTTGAGTCTCAAACAACACCAGCATTCTATAACCCAGCAATAATAACTGATATTGCACAGGGCTGTTTAGAAGATTAACTGGGATGATCTGTTTGTTGTTATTATAAGATACCCTCATTGCGTGCTTATACGTTAGAGCACTTAACTTTCATTTCCTTCCTGGACGTCTTCCACAGGTGGAGTGCCTGGGAACCTGTCTGGGATGAAACAATAGTGGTGGTGTGGTCAGGGTGACTGTCGGCAGCTCCACCAACAGAAGGGCCCCCAGACACTTCCATGGCACTTCCTCCAATGAACCAACAAATGAATGAATGAATGTGCTTTCCTAGGGTCCTGACCCAAATGCAAACAGTGAGTCTGCCAGAATCTCACTTTAATGCTGCCCTAGACCTAGATGCAAGTCAGTCTTGCCTTATTCAGATTCTACTCCATGGGACACTATTATCACATACCACACATGCTTTGGCTTAAGTTTTGAAAACCCAAGCACAAGTCTGGAACTGTTTCTAACAAGTGTGAATTTTCCCACCTGTTGTTTGTTTGTTTTTTTTTTCTATTTATTACACCTGCTTATTGGGTGGATGGTGTCAAAAATTTTCTCCACAGTTTAGAGAAGATGACAACTTTTTAAAAATAGGTTTGAACTTCTAATCTTATCTGGAGTGTTAGTTCCTGAAATGCAACTCAGGATAAAAGGGCTTGAGAAGACAGAAGCCTCATTTCCACATGTTCAGTTCTCCCTTTCTAGAGCATTTAGGAATTGGTCATCATTCTTCTACCAAATTCTGAGCATACCATTTCCAAACCAGAATAAGTTATAATGCAGTACTGGTAGTTTTACCTGAATTATAAAAATTAACTTCTGTATCTTTTCAAATCAGAACTCAGACTCAACACTTTATCTTTTTCTATAACAGGGAATTGGAGGAAATTTTGAACTTGTAGTTTTATATGTAGTTTTTGTGAACTTGTAGTTTTTGTGAACTTATAGTTTTATATTTTCTACCACTCACAGTAACGTTCATTAGTTTCTGAAAATGAAAGCTTCTAACACTCATCTACTTGAAAAAATAAAACAAAAACAAGCAAGCAAATAAATAATATACAGTTGCACTAAAATTGTAACGGCCATCTAGCATAAAGATATTTCTCAGCGTTCAGCATGAGAGATCACTTTAATTGAGACTATCAGTGCTTAGGAGAAAAGGAGATAAACAAAGCATGATCTGCTATTGGATAAAAGGCAGAATTTCTACATTTGAACCTTATTATTCGTGGATTCCATATTTGACAATTTACGCCTACTTGCTGAAATTTATTGGTAACCCAAAATCAATAATTGTAGTGTTTTCACTGCAATATACTGACATGCACAGGGCGGTGAAAATTTTGAGTCACCCTATGCACACATTCCCAGCCGAGGTCAAACAAGGCAGCGCTCTGCTCTGCTTTCTTGTTTCAACTCTCATACTATGAACAAGTGTCTTCTTCACATTCTACTTTTGTGGGTTTTGTTGCTAATTTTGCTCTTTAAAATGGCCCAAGCATAGTGCTGAAGTGCTGTCTACCTGTTCCTATGCACAAGAAGGCTGTGATGTGCCTTATGCAGAAAATGTAAGTTAGATAAATCTCATTCAGGCATGAGTTATAGTATTGTTAGCCCTGAGGTCAATGTTAATGAATTAACAATATATATTAAATAAGATATCTTTAAACAGAAACACACATGAAGCAAGGCTACGTATTGATCAGTTGATGAAAATGTGACCAGAGGCTCACAGGAACCTGACCCTGTATTTCCCCTAGGAACAAAGGTCCAATATTCCCTAATTCAGTGTTCTCGACAATTTATAAAGCATAACTACCTCAAATAAAAAGAATCAGCTGCATTTGGATTTCCTTTCTATTCAAGTCTTAGATTTGGGGCTTATGTACTGTTATTCCAGAAGAGTCTCTGGCTGTTAAAATTACAACTGTGTTTTATAATTATAACAATTATTCTCAAAGTGCTAACAGGAATTTCTTCCAGTCCTTCCAAGAGAATTACAATTCTCTATTTTATTAATACTGTACCATGTTCAAAAAGGAACCATACTGAAGGCTGAACACCCAGCACAGATGATATAGGAAGGGGTCGGAGATAAGAAGGGAATGAAGAAATGGGTGGCAGCCAGGGAAGTATTAGTAAGTGTTCTTCCATCCCAACCACTTCTGAGACCTTTTGCTCACCCTGGCCAAAAAGTTTATACCACTAGGGAAGGCTTCCTTTCAGGAAAGGGCATGAAGGGTGGGGTTATGTGGATGAGATGTTGATCCAGCCTTTTCATATAGGGAAAGTATAGCCAAGAGGATGGAGTTGTCAATGAATAAATAATACTAATGGTATTTAAGTTGGGGGTCACCTGTTAAAATCAACCGTAGCATAAGGTTATGTTTGTAGGTGGATGTTAACAGGAATTTGTACATGAGCTGTTATTACACAATATCCAAAAAGGGGGAAACCTCTGGCAATCTTTATAAGGTTTTTCTAAGAAAAAAAGCCATTTGTAACTTCAGTGACTGCTGTATCCACAGAATTCACTTTCATTCAATGGGAGAGCAATCTTTGATTTCCAACCCCACTCCCAAAATACCTGATTTTAATAGCAAAGGAGATCAAGGTGGGTTTTTCTTGTTGTCTGTAAGAAATAAGAAAAATTACTTATTTTTGCTTCTGTGAAACCGAGGAAATGTTACATTTTCTTCATTGTAATGCACATGTGACGTTATTTCCCTCCAACCAGATTCTAATTTTCTGTAATTCAGTAGGACAGCTCACAGAACTTTCTAGCCCACAGTTCTCAAGTGCTATGGAGAAAATTAAATCATTGCACAAGATGGGAAGTGGATGAATTGTGTTGCTTATAAAAACGTGTGATGATTCACAGATAAGTTTCATCCACAGTGTGAGCCTTTGGGAATACTAAGGAAGGTGATGCGGCTTCAAGGTTTTGAAAATTATTTTCTACTTTTGTGCCCTACTTGTTAAAAATAAAGTTGTATAGAATCAGATCAACAGACAATTATGAGAATTATGGTCAACTGAGAATAATGTTCTACTCACCTCTAAGTAAAATGTATACTGAAAAAAATCCGAGGTACACATCAATGTGATAGCCACTACAAGTGTATATTGTAAGATTCAATCATGAAATCTTGCAACTATTACACACTGTCTTGCCCAACCATTAAATACCAAGAATTCTTCCTGTTTCCAAATTTTGGTCTAATCAAAAGAACATGTACTTTCCCTTTAAGCATTCAATCCTACTCGGTGTTATTAGGACACTCAGGAATTCTTTTGTGGAATATCAAAGATTTGTCATAACTGGAGAAATCACCTACTGTGTTAACCTTAACTTTGGGGAAAAGGGTTTGCACTTTTTTAATTTCCCTTTCCCTCCTCCTCCTCCTCTCCCCCTCTCACCCCAGCCAGAATGACTAAGGGTACCTTGCATCATATATGCATTTGATCCGTATTAAATAATAATAGTGGTAACAAGGCACAGAAATTGGGGTCAGAGATGGAGTTATCAGATTCTTCCACTAGGGTGTGGAGAAAATCATAAAATCCCTTTGCTTTGGTTTCCTCATTTATGAAACAGAGGTGAAAATGCTCATCAATTCTCATGAGGCCACGTGGTTTAAATATACAATTGATGGCCAGGCAATTATAACAATTCCAAACAGGAAAAGTAAATGATGCTTTAGAAAACCTTGGCTGGTTATTACAGCTTCTGTTTATACATTTGTCTTCTTTAGCAAGGATGTGACTCACATTAAGTATGGGGTTTTAATCTAAATTGACATGTTTCTGGTTAAAAAAGAAAAATGTCAACCAGATGTTAATTTAGGGCACATTGTATTTATATGGGGGAAAAGAGAGAGAGAGCATCCTGTCTGGGTCATTTTGTCTCTCCACTGTTGACATCTGTGGCTGGCACCAGGGGAGTAGGAGGGGCCCCCGGAGGATTCACTCATGAACCTGGTGGTGGGGACCTTGATGACCGTTGGTCACACTGCTACAGTACTTTGCACTTGGGGGTACTTGTGAATTTACCACTTCATTGTACTCTGACAACCCCCAGTGTAGCTCATAGAGGCGGATTTAGTTCTCATGTACTCCTGATGAAAGAACCGAAGCTGAGGGAGAGTAAACAACACCCTGGTGGCCCCAGCCAGTCAGCAGCAAAGAGCCCGGGGCCTCTGGGACCCGACCCAGGGATCATCCCACTAAACTAGCCATTTCCTGGGGCAGGCTGCTGTGGATGGGGGTTGTCGAATTTCCTTACCTGGAGATCTGTAGTGTCATGTCTGCACCTATGGAATAAAGGAAATCCTTTTGGCTGCTTTTTGGATTATCTATGATGAGGGCATGTGCTTTTTTTGAGTTTGGGTTTGGCTGGTTTGGTCTTTGTGTTTATTGTTTGTTTTCTCAGGAGGTGGTTTAATATGCTTCCCCCTCTTGAGGGCTCTAAAATGTGACTTGCTCATCCTTTTTTTCTAAATACAATAAAAATATATTTTTTTATTTTAGAAAATACGAAAAGCATAAACATTCAAAGTAAAATAAGAATCACTTACTACACAGAGAGAACCACTGTTCATACATTGATATACCACCTTTCTGTCTTTGGTAGTTGAAATTATAGGTATAAATACTTGCATAGTCTACTTTTTTTTTTCCCCACATAGCCTTGTATTGTATTTTCAGTGCCATTAAGTGTTGATTATAAAACTAACGTTGATGGTCCCACTAACAATACACTTTTGGAGGTACTCCATTTATTTAACCTTTCCCCAACTGTTGGACAGTTGTCTTGTGCTACTAAAAGGAATACTGCCCTGTATAAAAGAGCACTGCAGGTTGTGCCTAAGTCCTTGTTTGCATTTCTGATTGTGTCCCTAAAATAGATTCCCTAAGAAGAGGTTCAAACATTACGTCTTAAAAAGAGATTCCTAAAAGGAAAGGCACAACCATTTTAAGGCCATTGATACACGCTTCCGAATTACTTTTCGGTGTGTGTGAGGGCTCCTCACGTGCTGAGAAGAACCCGTGACTTTTCTGCCTGGCAGAACCCTGTCACCCGCTCTCTTAGTGTATGATCTGGGATCGTGCATTACTTTTTACAATAGCCTGAGCGTCAACAAGAAGGTAATTGGGAATTTGCTTAGATTTTACTTCATGGATTTTAAAGCCATACATACATGTATATACATATATATTTTTCAGGTTATCAGCTCTTTGGTGCTTCCTGCTATGTTAGTCAGTACTCTCCAGAGAAACAAAACCAATAGGATAGGAGGGAGATGATAGATTTGATAGATGATAGATAGGGATTTATTATAAGGAACAGGCTCACGCAATTATGGAGGCTGACAAATACCGAGATCTGCAGGGTGAGTTGGCACGCTGGAGACCCAGAAGGGTCAATGGCATAAGCTCCCTTCCAAAGTCTGGCAGGTTTGAGACCTAAGTAGAGCCAGTGTTTTATTTCAAAGCTGAAGGTAGGAAAAAAAACAATATCCCAGCTCAAAGGCAGTTAGGCAGGAGGAATTCCCTCTTGTTCAGGGGAGAAACAACATTTAGTTTTATTCAGATCTTCCACTGGTTGGACAAGGCCCACCCACATTAGGGAAGGCAATCTGCTTTACTCAATCTATCAAATTAAATGTAAACTCATCCAAAAATACCTTCACAGAAACACCCAGAATACTATTTGACCAAATATCTGGGCACCCTGTGGCCCAGTCAAGTTGACACGTAAAATTAACCATCACACTTACACTCTTGTGCCACCTTTGCCTGCCTGTCTACCCAAACCAACAGCTTCAGGGGACTGAAATGGCAACCATTTTTTTTTCTTTAGGACAGGAGCTTTTTCTGGTGGTTTTGCTACTTCACATCATTCAGAAACAGAATGGGCAGGCTTCCCTTAACTTGCGAACATGGTATGTTGTGACATACAGAAACCTGATGATGTGATGGTTAGATTCCAACACCAGCTCTTAAGAGCCCAGTCACATAATAGTGTTTCTGAATGTGGAAGTAAGGGTACCATTCCAACTCTAACCAGCCATTTTATCCCCACTGGGAAAAATGTACCCTTTAGTCCCAAATCAGAATGCCAGAAACATGCAGCTTGCGCCATGCTTCTGCCTCATACAGCAAATCAGGAACCTGGGCCTGGGTAGACAGGATAAGATCTTTGACCCAAGAGCCTCCTTTTCTATACTTTCAAAGTGTCCTGAATTGATAGGAAAATGGGAATTGCTTTACTTCTGAAGTATTATATATCTTTGTCTATTCATTCAGTCATTTATTCATTGCATTCAGTTTTTATTTCATTTTTCAACAGTATCCTCCATGCCAACTTAAGAAGACTATGTGCATAGGGACAAGTGAGGAAGGGAATTAGAAATTCTTTGTTTTAGAGATGCTTGCAAGTCATTTCCAAGTTAAGAGTTCAAATTCATGGTCTGCCGGTTACCATTCCTAAATGACCTGTAGATAGGAGTGCCTGGTTTCAGGTTTGGGAATGAACGTAAGGATTATTCAAAATTCAAGAAAAAGATTAAAATATAGGTAACTATCAAATAGTAGAGGGGATACTAGACTGCTTAGAAGTTAAGCCAGATAGAGTGTACTGTATTTCTAAAGTGGAGGTCTGTATCAGCCCTGATTGTGTGACTTGATGACCTGGATGCAGAATTTGAAATCAAGACAGTGATTTCATTTATTCATTGAATGAGTCAGCAAATATTATGCCAGCTACCTGTGGAAAAGAAGTGGGTCTTAATACTTTTTTTTAAAACATCTTTATTGGAGTATAATTGCTTTACAATGGTGTGTTAGTTTCTGCTGTATAACAAAGTGAATCAGCTATACATAAACATACATCCCCATATCTCCTCCCTCTTGTGTCTCCCTCCCAACCCTCCCTATCCCACCCCTCTAGATGGTCACAAAGCACCGAGCTGATCTCCCTGTGCTATGCAGCTGCTTCCCACTACCTATCTGTTTTACATTTGGTAGTGTATATAATGTCCATGCCACTCTCTCACTTCATCCCAGCTTACCGTTCCCCCTTCCCCGTGTCCTCAAGTCCATTTTCTACATCTGCGTCTTTATTCCTGTCCTGCCCCTAGGTTCTTCAGAACCTTTTTTTTTTTTTTTTAGTTTTCATATATATGTGTTAGCATACGGTATTTGTTTTTCTCTTTCTGACTTACTTCACTCTGTATGAAAGTCTCTAGGTCCATCCACCTCACCACAAATAACTCAATTTCGTTTATTTTTATGGCTGAGTAATATTCCATTGTATATATCTGCCACATCTTCTTTATCCATTCAGCTGTCAATGTACAGTTAGGTTGCTTCCATGTCCTGGCTATTGTAAATAGTGTTGCAATGAACACTGTGGTACATGACTCTTTTTGAATTATGGTTTTCTCAGGGTATATGCCCAGTAGTCGGATTGCTGGGTCATATGGTAGTTCTATTTTTAGTTTTTTAAGGAACCTCCATACTGTTCTCCATAGTGGCTGTATCAATTTATATTCCCACCAACAGTGCAAGAGGGTTCCCTTTTCTCCACACTGTCTCCAGCATTTATTGTTTATAGAATTTTTGATGATGGCCATTCTGACGGATGTGAGGTGATACCTCACTGTAGTTTTGATTTGCATTTCTCTAATGATTAGTGATGTTGAGCATCCTATCATGTGTTTGTTGGCAATGTGTATATCTTCTCTGGAGAAATGTCTATTTAGGTCTTCTGCCCATTTTTGGATTGGGTTGTTTGTTTTTTTCATATTGAGCTGCATGAGCTGCCTGTATATTTTGGAGATTAATCCTTTGTCAGTTGCTTCGTTTGCTAATATTTTCTCCCATTCTGAGGGTTGTCTTTTCATCTTGTTTATGGTTTCCTTTGCTGTGCAAAAGGTTTTAAGTTTCATTAGGTCCCATTTGTTTATTTTTGTTTTTATTTCCATTTCTCTAGCAGGTGGGTCAAAAAGGATCTTGCTGTGATGTATGTCACAGAGTGTTCTGCCTATGTTTTCCTCTAAGAGTTTTATAGTATCTGGCCTTACATTTAGATTTTAATCCATTTTGAGTTTATTTTTGTGTTAATATTCTTTTTAAAAAGAAAGTAGAGAGGTATAGAAGGTGGAGGGAGGATCTATAAAACATACCTTTTAATGCAGTCTTCCCAATGACTGCATTGCCATTAAAGAAGATTGCTTATGTAAAGAAACCATGTATGTTTTGTACTTTAAAAAATGATGCAGCTTACTGAAGCAGATTGGAGCTTTATTCTTTGAAACTAATAAAAGAGGCTTATGGGAGTTGGAAAGAGATAAAGAGAATGACTTTACAATCATTTGTAGATACACAAGTATCTTTAAATGGCCTTTTTACTCTTTTTAATGAAAATATTCAAAAACCTCCACAGTAATGGGTAATTCACCTAGGAACTCATCTTCATTATTTGTATAATTTTTAATTCCCCCAGCTTTTACTTTCATGTACATCAAAACCACTTAAGGGCCCTAAAAAGATACTGAGGAGAATGCTATGTTTAGAGCAGAAAATTTTATTACTGAATTTACCATAGTGATCATCGTTTGTAAATCTAAGAAGTGAGTCCAATTTATGAACAGACGAAGCAGGAGAAATCATCATGCCTCATTTGCATCCATACACACGGTCATCATGGATTACCTTTGGTTGCATTTTCTCCCCTAGCAGACAGGACACATATTTTATGTCACCTTGAAAGTAGAACTTGATAAAAATCATGACGCAGTTTATTCCAGCCTCTTTCAAGTGTGCAGATCCTTACGACCCAGATATCCAAAAAGTTGTAAATTTCTCTGTCCACATATCCCTGTTTTATTAAAAGAACATCCATTTCTCCCTAATGTACCTAGTAAACATCTGAGTGGGCCCTGTGCTGAGTACTGTGTAAACAAGATAAAGAGATTGCCTGGTTCTACGAATGTTGGCATCAACAGGTGGAAGTGGAATTACAAACATAATTTGATTCTCCCTTTACTGTTAGGAAAGTGCAAAGACACATCGTCCCCAGTGCTAAATGCCTCAGAGTAGTTATCTCATTCTGGGGCCAAATGGTACCTAGCTCTTGAGTAAACCCAGGGAGGATAAAGGGAAAGTTCCAAGAGCTATAGTGGCCCACCTGGCTCCCCAGAGCCTCATATATGCCCTCTAGACAAAGGGAGATAATCTTCTATTCTGTATTGTATTGATGCTGTGTTTTAAGATAATAGACTCTGCACACTTCACCTTCCAGTAGCACTTAATTTCTTTAGATTCCTGATGTGCCCGGGGATGTGTATTTAGTCCCACCCAAAAGTTCCCCTGGCAAGTTCTGACCTGTCCGCCCCAGTCCAGGATCACACTATCTAGTGACAGCATTCATGAGGCCCACCTCTGTCAGTCTCCAGAGCCTGATATAACATTCTAATAATAATGGGAGATACCACTGAGCGGCCCTCCCACTGGGCAGAGCGTTTTACATACCCTGTGGGCTAACTGCACAGTGACTCTGTAAGGAAGTCAGCCATCTTTTACTTTTTCACACGTGGGCGACTTGACATGCAGACAAGCAGCTTATCCAAGATTGAACCCTGGGAGCTGGTGGCAAGAGCCAGTATTCAAAGCCATGTGCCTGATTCCTTCCTAAGCTCGTGTTTTTTTCTGATCCTCCACTGTGCCTCTCAAAGTACTGTGTTGCTTCCCATATTAGTATCAGTGTTGTGATAAATGTGATAAACTGCTGGCTTGAGCAGAAATATCGCAAACAATAGTTCACCCTAGAGACATCTGAAGTTGCTGTGGCCTTAGCACAGTATTGCAGGTAGCAGTGTTTGCTGTGTGCCAAACTCTATGCTAGGCACTTTATATACATTATCCCATTGAATCCTCAAATGTGAGATGGGTACCATTTTACCCCACCATTTGAAAAGGCAAAACTGATAGATGGAAAATCTGGAACTCAAACCAAAGGTGTCCAGTTCCACTGCTCACGTGCTGAATCACTGCAGAAAATAACCTTCCCCAACTTTGTTTTTAAAAAACAAAATTGGGGGACCTTCAAGATGGCAGAGGAGTAAGACATGGAGATCACCCTCCTTCCCACAAATACATCAAAAATACATCTACATGTGGAACAACTCCTACAGAACACCTACTGAACGCTGGCAGAAGACCTCAGACTTTCCAAAAGGCAAGAAACTCCCCCAGGTACCTCGGTAGGGCAAAAGAAAAAAGAAAAAACAGAGACAAAAGAATAGGGACGGCACCTGCACCAGTGGGAGGGCGCTGTGAAGGAGGAAAAGTTTCCACACACTAGGAAGCCCCTTCACTGGTGGAGATGGGGGTGGAGGGGGGGAGCTTCAGAGCCACAGAGGAGAACACAGCAACAGGGGTGCAGAGGGCAAAGCAGAGAGATTCCCACACAGAGGATCTGTGCCTTCCAGCACTCACCAGCCCGAGAGGTTTGTCTGCTCACCCGCCAGGGCGGGTGGGGGCTGGGAGCTGAGGCTTGGGCTTCGGAGGTCAAATCCCAGGGAGAGGACTGGGGTTGGCTGCGTGAAGACAGCCTGAAGGGGGCTAGTGCGCCACAACTAGCCGGGAGGGAGTCTGGGAAAAAGTCTGGACCTGCCTAAGAGACATGGGAACATTGTTTCGGGGTGTGCGAGGAGAGGGGATTGAGAGCACCACCTAAACAAGCCCCAGAGATGGGCACGAACTGCGGCTATCATCACGGACACTGGAGACGGGCATGAGATGCTAAGGCTGCTGCTGCAGCCACCAAGAAGCCTGTGTGCAAGCACAGGTCACAATCCACACCTCCCCTCCTGGAGCCTGTGCAGCCCGCCACTGCCAGGGTGCCATGATCCAGGGACAACTTCCCCGAGAGAACACACGGTGCACCTCAGGCTGGTTCAACGTCACGCCAGCCTCTGCTGCCACACAGGCTCACCCCACATCCGTACCCCTCCCTCCCCCAGGCCTGACTGAACTAGAGCCCCCTAATCAGCTGCTCCTTTAACCCCATCCTGTCTGAGCGAAGAACAGATGCCCTCAGGCGACCTACACGCAGAGGCAGGGCCAACTCCGAAGTTGAACCCCAGGAGCTGTGCGAACAAAGAAGAAAAAGGGAAATCTCTCCCAGCAGCCTCAGGAGCAGCAGATTAAATCTCCACAATCAACTTGATGTACCCTGCACCTGTGGAATACATGAATAGACAACGAATCGTCCCAAAATTGAGGCGGTGGACTTTGGGAGCAAATGTAGACTTGGGGTTTGCTTTCTGCGTCTAATTTGTTTCTAGTTTTGTGTTTATTTTAGTTTAGTATTCAGACCTTATTATCATTGGTAGATTAGTTTATTGATTTGGCTGCTCTCTTCTTTTTTTTTTTAATATATATATGTTTTCCTTTTTCTCTTTTTGTAAGTGTGTATGTGTATGCTTCTTTGTGTGATTTTGTTTGTATAGCTCTGCTTTTACCATTTGTCCTAGGGTTTTGCCTATCCATTTTTTTGTGTGTACAGTTTTTAGCACTTGTTATCATTGGTGGATTTGTTTTTTGGTTTCGTTGTTCTTTCTTTCCTTTTCTTATTACATTTTTTTTTATTTTTAATAATTTTTAATAACTTTATTTTATTTTACTTTATTGTTCCCTGTCTTTCTTTCTTTTTTTTCTCCCTTTTCTTCTGAGCTGAGTGGCTGACAGGGGCTTGGTGCTCCGGCCGGGTCTCAGGCCTGTGCCTCTGCAGTGGGAGAGCTGAGTTCAGGACATTGGTCTACCAGAGACCTCCCAGCCCACGTAATATCAAAGGGCCAAAGCTCTCCCAGAGATCTCCATCTCAAACCTAAGACCAGCTCCACTCAACAACCAGCAAGCTACAGTGCTGGACACCCTATGCCAAACAACTAGCAAGACAGGAACACAACCCCACCCATTAGTAGAGAGGCTGCCTAAAATCATAATAAGTTCACAGACACCCCAAAACACATCACTGGACGTGGTCCTGCCCACAAGAAAGACAAGATCCAGTCTCAACCACCAGAACACAGGCACCAGTCCCCTCCACCAGAAAGCCTACACAGCCCACTGAACCAACCTTAGCCACTGGGGGGCAGACACCAAAAACAATGGGAACAATGAAACTGCAGCCTGCAAAAAGGAGAATCCAAACACAGTAAATTCAGCAAAATGAGAAGACAGAGAAATATGTAGCAGATGAAGGAGCAAGGTAAAAACTCACCAGACCTAACAAATGAAGAGGAAATAGGCAGCCTACCTGAAAAAGAATTCAGGGTAATGATAGTAAATATGATCCAAAATCTTGGAAATAGAACGGAGAAAATGAAAGAAACATGTAACAAGGACCTAGAAGAATTAAAGAGCAAACAAACAATGATGAACAACACAATAAATGAAATTAAAAGTTCTCTGGAAGGAATCAATAGCAGAATAACTGAGGCAGAAAAACAGATAAGGGACCTGGAAGATAAAATACTGGAAATAACTGCCGCAGAGCAGAATAAAGAAAAAAGAATGAAAAGAATTGAGGACAGTCTCAGAGACCTCTGGGACAACATTAAATGCACCAACATTCAAATTATAGGGATCCCAGAAGAAGAGAAAAAAAAGGGACTGATAAAATATTTGAATAGATTATACTTGAAAACTTCCCTCATATGGGAAAGAAAATAGTCAATCAAGTCTAGGAAGCACAGAGAGTCCCATACAGGATAAATCCAAGGAGAAACACACCAAGACACATATTAATCAAACTATCAAAAATTAAACACAAAGGAAAATATTAAAAGCAGCAAGGGAAAAGCAACAAATAACATTCAAGGGAATCCCCATAAGGTTAACAGCTGATCTTTCAGCAGAAACTCTGCAACCCAGAAGGGAGTGGAGGACATATTTAAAGTGATGAAAGAGAAAAACCTACAACCAAGATTACTCTACCCTTCAAGGATCTCATTCAGATTCGACAGAGAAATGAAAACTTTTACAGACAAGCAAAAGCTAAGAGAATTCAGCACCACCAAACCAGCTTTACAACAAATGCTAAAGGAACTTCTCTAGGTAGGAAACACAGAGAAGGAAAAGACCTACAATGACAAACCCAAAACAAGAAAATGGCAATAGGGGGCTTCCCTGGTGGTGCAGTGGTTGAGAGTCCGCCTGCCGATGCACGGGACACAGGTTCATGCCCTGGTCCAGGAAGATCCCACATGCCGCGGAGCAGCTGGGCCCGTGAGCCATGGCCGCTGAGCCTGCACGTCCAGAGCCTGTACTCCACAATGGGAGAGGCCACAACAATGAGAGGCCTGCGTACTGCAAAAAAAAAAAAAAAAAAAAAAAAAAA
>NW_020837948.1:12742890-13110136 GCF_003676395.1 Aethalodelphis obliquidens
AAAAAAAAAAAAAAAAAAAAAAAAAAAAAAAAGATAATGGCAATAGGAACATACATATTGATAACTACCTTAAATGTAAATGGATTCAGTGCTCCAACCAAAAGACATAGACTAGCTGAATGGATACAAAAACAAGACCCGTATAGATGCTGTCTACAAGAGACCCACTTCAGACCTGGGACACATACAGACTGAATGTGAGGGGATGGAAAAAGATATTCCGTGCAAATGGAAATCAAAAGAAAACTGGTGTAGCAATTCTCATATCAGACAAAATAGACTTTAAAACAAAGACTATTACAAGAGACAAAGAAGGACACTACATAATGATCAAGGAATCAATCCAAGAAGAAGATATAACAATTGTAAATATTTATGCATCCAACATAGGAGCACCTCAATACATAAGGCAAATGCTAACAACCATGAAAGGGGAAACTGACAGTAACACAATCAAAGTAGGGGACTTTAACACCCCACTTTTACCAATGGACAGATCATCCAAAATGAAAATAAATAAGGAAACACAAGGTTTAAATGATACATTAAACAAGATGGACTTAATTGATATTTATAGGACATTCCATCCAAAAAGAGCAGAATACACTTTCTTCTCAAGTGCTCACGGAACATTCTCCAGGATAGATCATATCTTGGGTCACAAATCAAGCCTTGTTAAATTTAAGAAAATTGAAATCGTATCAAGTATCTTTTCTGACCACAATGCTATGAGACCAGATATCAATTACAGGAAAAAAATCTGTAAAAAATACAAACACATGGAGGCTAAACAATACACTACTACCTAACCAAGAGGTCACTGAAGAAATCAAAAAATACCTAGAAACAAATGACAATGAAAACACAATGACCCAAAACCTATGGGATGCAGCAAAAGCAGTTCTAAGAGGGAAGTTTATAGCAATACAATCCTACCTCAAGAAACAAGAAACATCTCAAATACACAACCTAACGTTACACCTAAAGCAATTAGAGAAAGAAGAACAAAAAAAAACCAAAGTTAGCAGAAGGAAAGAAATCATAAATATCAGATCAGAAATAAATAAAAAGGAAATGAAGGACACAGTAGCAAAGATCAATAAAACTAAAAGCTGGTTCTTTTTTTTTTTTTTTTTTTTTGTGATACACGGGCCTATCACTGCAGTGGCCTCTCCTGCCATGGAGCACAGGCTCCAGACGTGCAGGCCCAGCAGCCATGGCCCACGGGCCCAGCCTCTCTGTGGCATGTGGGATCCTCCCAGACCAGGACATGAACCCGTGTCCCCTGCATTGGCAGGTGGACTCTCAACCACTGCACCACCAGGGAAGCCCCTAAAAGCTGGTTCTTTGAGAAGATAAACAAAATTGATAAACCATTAGCCAGACTTGTCAAGAAAAAAAGGGAGAAGACTCAAATCAACAGAATTAGAAATGAAACAGGAGAAGTAACAACTGACACTGCAGAAATACAAAGGATCATGAGAGATTACTACAAGCAACTCTATGCCAATAAAATGGACAACCTGGAAGAAATGGACAAATCCTTAGAAATGCACAACCTTCCGAGACTGAACCAGGAAGAAATAGAAAATATAAACAGACTGATCACAAGCGCTCAAATTGAGACTGTGATTAAAAATCTTCCAACAAACAGAAGCCCAGGACCAGATGCTTCACAGGCGAATTCTATCAAACATTTAGAGAAGAGCTAACATATATCCTTCTCAAACTCTTCCAAAATATAGCAGAGGGAGGAACACTCCCTAACTCATTCTATGAGGCCACCATCACCCTGATATGAAAACCAGACAAAGATGTCAAAAAGAAAGAAAACTACAGGCCAATATCACTGATGAACATAGATGAGAAAATCCTCAACAAAATACTAGCAAACAGAATCCAACAGCACATTAAAGGGATTACGCACTATGATCAAGTGGGGTTTATCCCAGGAATGCAAGGATTCTTCAATATACGCACATCAGTCAATGTGATACACCATATTAATAAACTGAAGGAGAGAAACTATATGATCATCTCAGTACATGCAGAAAAAGCTTTTGACAACATTCAACATCCATTTATGATAAAAACCCTTCAGAAAGTGGGCATAGAGGGAACCTACCTCAACATAATAAAGGCCATATATGAGAAACCCACAGCCAGTGTCATTCTCAATGGTGAAAAACTGAAACCATTTCCACTAAGATTAGGAGCAAGACAAGGTTGCCCACTCTCACCACTATTATTCAACATAATTTTGGAAGTTTTAGCCACAGCAATCAGAGAAGAAAAAGAAATAAAAGGAATCCAAATCGGGAAAGAAGAAGGAAAACTGTCACTGTTTGCAGATGACATGATACTATACATAGAGAAGAATCCTAAAGACGCTACCAGAAAAATACTAGAGCTAATCAATGAATTTTGTAAAGTAGCAGGAAACAAAATTGATGCACAGAAATCTCTTGCATTCCTATACACTAATGATGAAAAATCTGAAAGAGAAATTAAAGACATTCCCATTTACCATTGCAACAAAAAGAATAAAATACCTAGGAATAAACCTACCTAAGGAGACAAAAGACCTACATGCAGAAAACTACAAGACACTGATGAAAGAAATTAATGGTGATACAAATAGATTGAGAGGTATACCATGTTCTTGGATTGGAAGAATCGACATTGTGAAAATGACTATACTACCCAAAGCAATCTACAGATTCAATGCAATCCCTATCAAACTACCACTGGCATTTTTCACAGAACTAGAAGAAAAATTTCACAATTTGTATGGAAACACAAAAGACCCCGAATAGCCAAACCAATCTTGAGAAAGGAAAATGGAGCTGGAGGAATCAGGCTCCCTGACTTCAGACTATACAACAAAGCTACAGTAATCAAGACAGTATGGTACTGGCACAAAATCAGAAATATAGATCAATGGAACAGGATAGAAAGCCCAGAGATAAACCCGCGCACAAATGGTCATCTTATCTTTGATAAAAGAGGCAAGAATTTACAATGGAGAAGAGACAGACTCTTGAATAAATGGTGCTGGGAAAACTGGACAGCTACATGTAAAAGAATGAAATTAGAACACTCCCTAACACCATACACAAAAAATAAACTCAAAATGGATTAAAGACCTAAATGTAAGGCCAGACACTATAAAACTCTTAGAGGAAAACATAGGCAGAACACTCTATGACATAAAACACAGCAAGATCCTTTTTGACCCACCTGCTAGAGAAATGGAAATAAAACCAAAAATAGGGCTTCCCTGGTGGCGCAGAGGTTGAGAGTCTGCCTGCCCATGCAGGGGACACGGGTTCGTGCCCCGGTCCGGGAAGATCCCACATGCCGTGGAGTGGCTGGGCCTGTGAGCCATGGCCGCTGAGCCTGCACATCCACAGCCTGTGCTCTGCAATGGAAGAGGCCACAACAGTGAGAGGCCCGCGTACCAAAAAAAAAAAAAAAACCCAAAAATAAACAAATGGGACCTAATGAAATTTAAAAGCTTTTGCAAAGCAAAGGAAACCATAAACAAGACAAAAAGACAACCCTCAGAATGGGAGAAAATATTTGCAAATGAAGCAACTGACAAAGGATTAATCTCCAAAATTTATAAGCAGGTCATGCAGCTCAATATCAAAAACAAACAACCCAATCCAAAAATGGGCAGAAGACCTAAATGGACATTTCTCAAAAAAAGATATACAGATTGCCAACAAACACATGAAAGGATGCTCAACATCACTAATCATTAGAGAAATGCAAATCAAAACTACAATGAGGTATCACCTCACACCCGTCAGAATGGCCATCATCAAAAAATCTACAAACAATAAATGCTGGACAGTGTGGAGAAAAGGGAACCCTCTTGCACTGTTGGTGGGAATATAAATTGATACAGCCACTATGGCAAATAGTATGGAGATTCCTTAAAAAACTAAAAATAGAACTACCATATGACCCAGCAATGCCACTACTGGGCATATATCCAGGGAAAACCATAATTCAAAAAGAGTCATGTACCACAATATTCATTGCAGCACTATTTACAATAGCCAGGACATGGAAGCAACTTAAGTGTCCATCAACAGATGAATGGCTAAAGAAGGTGTGGCAGATATATACAATGGAATATTACTCAGCCATAAAAATAAACGAAATTGAGTTATTTGTGGTGAGGTGGATGGACCTAGAGACTGTCATACAGTGTGAAGTAAGTCAGAAAGAGAAAAACAAATGCTAACCCATATATATGGAATCTAAAAAAAAATGGTTCTGAAGAACCTAGGGGCAGGACAGGAATAAAGACACAGACGTAGAGAATGGACTTAAGGACACAGGGAGGGGGAAGTGTAAGCTGGGACGAAATGAGAGAGTAACATTGACATATATACACTACCAAATGTAACATAAAACTAGTGGGAAGCAGCTGCATAGCACAGGGAGATCAGCTCGGTGCATTGTGTCCCCCTAGAGGGGTGGGATAGGGAGGGTGGGAGGGAGACGCAAGAGGGAGGAGGTATGGGGATATATGTATACATATAGCTGATTCACTTTGTTATACAGCAGGAACTAACACACCATTGTAAAGCAATTATACTCCAGTAAAGATGTTAAAATATTTTTTTTAATTATAAAAGAAAATTGTAACACTTTTTACTGGTGAGGCTAGTGATTTCTGGCTTCTATCCTATTCAAGTTGACTACTGCCACTGAATACGATGACACCTGTTTTCCTCCCACTGTGCACATATTAGAACTTTACAGTAGGGATTATACTTGAGTAGTCTCTAGGCTCTATGGCTCAGTACAGAATGGTAAGGTTTTATGGTAAATTGTCAGCATAAGCATGGCATTCTACTATAATCATTAATTGAATAAATTAAAGTTTTATTCGATTGAAAAAAAAGATGGCATTATACGGGGCATGCGCATGTGTGTGTGTGTGTGTGTGTGTGTGTGTGTGTGTGTGTGTGTGTGTGTAGGATATGCTTTTACTTGCATTAGCCAAGAAGTCAGAACCTGAACATATGACTGGAGATTCAAATATCTGAGTAACAATATTACTTTCTGACAGAGAACTATTTACTAGAAGATTCTCAGTAGGAATTGAATTGCTTTTATTAGTTTATTTTAAATGTGCATTTCCCTTTTGTACCTCTGTTTCAAAAGGGAGTATTTACGCTATTTCAGAATGTGTGAACATCCTCCATTTACTGAGCCATGGAAGATGTTTTCTGCCAGTTCCCCGGTTCAGCAGCTCTCAGTGAGTTCCAGTTAAGCCAGAAAAAAACTGCTGCCATCCTGCTCATCGTCTTTGGCGAGCATTTCCTAACCCATCCCCCTCCTGCACAGAGCAGCGGATCCCCACACTGGTGTCTGCAGGGCCATTTAGGAATCTCCTCTGATCCCATCCCTCTGTTATTCCTCTTCTCACTGCTTTGCTATTCTATACTCAGTTTCCAACTTAATAGAAATGCAGGTGCGCACATGAGCGTCTAGGTTTACCAAAATACACATTTTTCTTGAGTGCTTCCCTCTTGGAGTGTGTGGACAAAGCCAGCATATGATCTTCCCATTATCACGCTGTTTTAATGTCTAACTGACAGATGCCTGTCAGTAAAACAAGGCAATAATGGGCAGAAAATATCTCTGCTCTTAGAGAGCAAAAAAGAAAGACCCTGGATTCCTGTCGTCTCAGAGACACTTGTCAGCCGTTGTTAAGGAAGACTTATAAATGCCTCTGTGGCGAATACCTCTGAATGGCCTGAATGTTTTCACCCTTATTAGTGAGAAGGTGAAAAGGGAGCTGTTTCTCATACATGTGCAAGTTTCACCCACATGCAGTTTCTTTCTTCCCCTAGTGGAAGCTTGCCCATCGTGTTAATGTGCCACCATTGCAGCCTGGAGCTGGGTGTGGCCATGCCAGATGGCACCTGCAGGCTTCATTGGACAGGAATGGTTTCCTGATGGGTCACAGACGAAGCCCAAAAATCTAGTACAGACTTGATGACCTTAGCTAGTCAGTCTGAAGTGGTGTAGTTCTGCCGACTGGCTTCTACACTGGCGGCACCTTCAGATATATTCAGTGAATGATAAGACAGTGGAAGTCACTTGCTCACAGGAGCAAGTGACACCAAGTCAACTGTGCCGCAGTAAGCCGAAGAGGGTAGATTTTAAGATTGTTCTTGTTTTCCTAAGGGATCGGTAAATGCAGAAGACCTCTGTCTTCAGGGAGTGTTCAGCCTAGGGAAAGACTCTATCAACCCTAAAGACAAGAGTCGTATACCAAAGTAGGCAAGGGAAACAGTGCCTGGCCTTCCAGTGAGAAGAGAGATACACAATGGCAGGGACTTGGGCTCAGACATATTTTGTGTCCTTTTTCATTACAAATCCAGTTCTCTATACTCAAGCAGAAGGGTTAGTTATTGCGTGGTGATTTGACTTTTTTTTAAATTTCAATAAAGACAGATGGACCTTTAAGAATAACATAGAAAGCAACAAAAACAACTCAGTTACTATAGGATGTACCTAAAGCAACAATTCCTTACTCTGAAAATTGGCAGTCAAAGGAAAGAATTAAGCAGTTATTATGGCTTCTCTGTGCAAATTGTATTTCAGAATGACCAGATTGCAAGTGTTGATGAAGGAAAATTCTTTTTCACATGAGAACTCTAGCCACTAAATGTGGAAGGGAAGTTAGAATTGGAAAAGCATAATTCTGTAGCCCCCAAATGAAATCATTGATTCAAGCACCTGTCATAAATGGGATGCAATCATTAGCCCATTAGGTATGTTATGGGGAACTCCACAATGGAGGAATCAGGCTGCCCTCACCTGAACCCTCTAAAAGTGGTTCATTGTTATCTTAGGAGCCTGCCCGCTCTGATGCAATAGGTAAGTACACAACATGAGCTATTGTTGCAGAAGAGTTGAACTTGAACTTAAACCAATCAGTAAGGTTCCAGAAAATACAGGGGATAGAAGAACAAGTTAAATGATACTACAAGAAAAATTAAAAACGTAGCTATTGGGATGGGGCTTAAGAGGAGCCCTGTGCCAGTTTCTTTAGCAAGACATTAGCAAGGGGGAAAAAGGGAGGTGGCTGTGTGCAAGTGAGAGGGACTTAGATGTGTCCAAATGTTACACCTTGTCTGGATCATTTAAACAAAGCAACCATAAAAGATTTTTCAAGACAGTTGGAGAAATTTGAATACAGTTTGGGTAACAGATGATAACAAGGAATTATTAAGTTTGTTAGGTATGATAATGGTTTTGTGGTTCTATAAGAAACGTTCATATTTTTAGAAATTCATACTTAAGTATGTAGGGGTAAAATGACAATTTCTGAGACTTGCATAAAAATCTTAATAGGGTGGAAGGAAGGAAGCAAGGGTGAAACAGGTGTAGCAAAATCTTGCTAGGTCGGGATGATGAAGAATATGTGGGGTTACTGTAGTTTTCTCCCTATTTGTTTGAAATTTTTCTTGATAAAAATATTTTTTAAAAAGAGTAACAGCTCTCTCAGAAGGTGGTGGGGAATCCACTGGAGATGTGATTAGAAAAAGGTCATTACCTGATGGTCAAAAATTTTATGTTTTTTTCTTTTTTTTGAAGATATCCTTTATTTTTAAAAAAAAGAAAGCTAGTTTTCTAAGATTTGGGGGGTAGTCACTGGAAACCAATTTCATGGCTTCATGTCAAGCAATTGGAGGAGAATTTGGGAGACAAATAGTCTGCAATGTGAAAGTGAATGCTGATCTTAGCTGGAATAACTTGCTTTCTTCAGTGTCTGCAGTGGCTGGTCTCCAGGGACTTATCTGGCTACATGTGTTTTTCACATTTATTAGTGAAATTGGAGAGTCAAGAGTAAAACACAGTCCTCGGGAACATTGTGTTCATTTGTGACACACTAGAGATTTTTTAGCCCATAAAGCAAATGAACGAGCTCCATAGGGGTATAACTGTTATTTTCACCCTCAAAGGCAGTAAAGACCCACTGTATTTACTAAGTAATTAGAGAATAGAAAATGAATAGTGCTATGAAAATAGAAAAATAGACTCTCACTATTGCTATTAATAGTCTAATTTTTTTGTCTGTTCTGAAGGAAAACTACCATCAGATGAAAATTTCAAAGTAAAGGTAGACCTCTGCTTTAATATTTGGTTGTTTGGTCTTGGATAATAAGTTAATTCAGTGTCCATGTAAGGTTGTTTTTGTTTCTGTCAAACAAGAGGGGTCACATTAAGGAACCTCACTCATTGTTTTTGCAAGGACGAATACACAAAGAAATGAACAGACCAGATATTTGATTTAGGACCTTCCTCCTGAGTGATTGACTGGCCTAAGGGAAAACAGCCCTCCACTAACTGATGCCCTGGAGCATTTCTAGCAGACTTTAAACACTCTGCTCCCGTGGAGGCTTGGGGAGAGAGTGGGCTGGTTCTCACACTAAAAAATGTCCAGATGAAGCTGACACTCCAATGGGTGTGGGCTGTGTAAGATGCGGGGCCAATGCAACCATCAATGTCAAGATGCAGGGCAAGATGGGACAGAGGAGCAAGTGCGGGAGGGGGCATGTGCTCTACTTAGAAAACAGAAGGCCTGAGAGGCCCCTTTGAAGGGGTTTGGAAGCGCTTTGCATTGAGGTAAATAGGAAGTATCAATACGAATGAGGCCCTTTTTGCCACCGATTTCACGGTCCACAAGAATCCAGAGTATACAGCTGTCAAGAAGTTAAGTGATAAAGTGATCTCAGATCACTTGGTCCTTGGCTGACTGTTAGTTTTTTCTTGTGCTTGTTTATATCTTGATGGTTTAAAAGACTGGACACATTCTAGGGAACCAATAAAAAGAAACTGTGGTTTTTGTGTGTATGTGTGAGCGTGTGTGTAGTGGAAGGAAAGGGGAGCAGTGTCCAAGAGCTGAGAAGAGTAATTCCAGGGAGCATTTCTGTGTTTTTTACCTATGTTATACAAGACTGTCAAAACAGAACTGTCAGCAGTTCTGCCCCCAAAAGACATTCGCTTGGGAAGATGGTAGGGTAGTAAGGATGACTACAGAGGGGTGGGCTAGGCAAGGGGATTAGAGGTAGGGTCTGGAAGGGACCTCTTCCCCACCCTGGTCCTCAGCTGATATGAGCTCACCCTGCTGCACTGCAATCTTAAGCACTGCCGGTTACCAAGTGACCACCACAGGCCAGGCACATACCTACCCCAGGTCCAGCATGTCAGGGAGGAAACTGAGGCTTAGGGCCAAGTAAATTTTGAGTAGCAGTTCAAAGCCAGGACTCCTTGATCCAAAACTAGGGCTCTGTCCCCTCCCCAACAAAGGCTCCTAGAGGTACCCCTGAATCCAAAGCCAAGTATGTACAAAGGCAACACAGAAACACCCGGAGACTCTGACCACATGGGAAAGAACAAGTGGCGTTTGGGGGACTTTCAGTAATATGAAGCATATGACAGGGAGCCCACCCATAATGCCAAAGACAGAGCTAAAAAGCAAAATCCAAAAGAGTTTTTGTCTTTGCTCTGCACTTGCCTTACTATTCCTTGGCGAGCTGAGTAACTTCGGATATCCTCGTGTGTAAATGGAGGTCCACCAGCCAAACGTCTCCTGGGGCTCCAGCAAACACTGCAGGGAGATCTGGGCCTCGGAGCCTGGCGGAATGCAGAGCTTGGACCCTACCCCGTGAGAGAACAAGACTACAACCTCCCCATGGTCTTGGTGAAATGCAGCTGGGGAAAGCCCCAAGGAACCCTGGGGCTTAAAATAAGCCACAGCTGGCTTTATTCCAGGCTCTGGGAGGCTGGGGTCAAGATGGAGCACACCTGTGTAGCTAGTACGGCGTTGTTTGTATGGAGGAGGGTGAGATACGGCTTGGAATGGACCCCAAATCAACTTCCTTTAATGGCGGGCATTCACTTGGAGGCTGGTGGAAGATGTGTATGAACCTATCCACAAATCCAGAACTTGTAGTCCTTAGAGCGTATTCAGCCCTCATTTGTAGCCAAAATTTTTTCCTTCCATATCATCAGATATCCTGGTCAACGTGCCCTACCCTCCATACCTTCCTTACGCTGAACAGGTAGCCGTTTGGCACTGGGCACACTGAATATCATTTGAAGCATACACTTTTCTCATCTCTGAGTAACGTCCCGTGAACATCTCATTGTGCTTTGCCTGCTCCCCTCTATTTTTTAAACTTGACGTTTAAACTTTTCTGATGTGCCCTGATTGTTCCCGAGCCCCTGGAACTCAACCAGGCAGCTCATGGCTCTCCTAGCTCAGCAGGGCTCCCTGTGCAGGACCAGTTGTTATTTACAAGTGTGATTCAGCTGTCGCTGTGCCTCTGAACACACAGGGTCGTTGTAGGATTTTAATTGCCATTTTCCTCTATATAATTAAAATGAAGTGAAAAAAATGGGATAGCCTCCAAAATCTGAATTAATTTCGTGAGTACTTCTTGAGGGGAAAAAATATGTATAAATATGATAATCGTTACTTGATTTGCCTTCAGCAGAACTAGAGGATTTTACCTGGCTGGAAAAAAATATATAGTCATTTTAAATGGAAGAAAAATTAGCCTGATACTTCTTGTGGCTGAGAATCAGAATTAATAACGTGGATGGGAAATGATAAATAACTCTGGATATCAATTTCAAAAAGAACATTGGGAACAAGCTGTAACTCTCTCTGGATCCAACTTGCCTTATGCTGGTCTGGGTTTTTTTCTTTCCATGGTTCATCGTTGGTGTTTACCCGTTTCTCAATAAAATGCCATAACCCCCAAATCAAAAATTCCTTCATGCTCGGAAACAGGCATTTCACCTGCTTGCTCTGCTCTGTAAGCGTGACAATGAGCACGTAGCAGGGAAGAATGAAACGACAAAAAGAGAAGTCGTTTTTTTGTTTGTTTGTTTTTTTAATTCACTGGGCTCCCAGTGTTTCACTCTGCAGACTCATCAAGCACCTGATGGACATGTTTATAAAGACTTGGATGGTCACTTTATTTGGAATGACAAACTCTCTGCTCTACATAATGAGGTCAGTGAAGCATCCAGAAAAGAAATGTATAATTTGGTAGCTTGGGTCTGTAGGCACAGCCCTGCTGCGGCTATTTAAGTTTAATGAAGCAGCTATTTTGCCGCTAACACGCTCTTCGTGAATAGCCTCCTTGGTGCGTTTTTGAAAACTTAAGTGTTGCTGGTAATCATGTCCCAGCAATCTCCTTGGAGAGCCTTTGTGCCATGTTCTCAGAAGAAATATGCTGCTTTTACATGTTAATGGTTTTGAAATTAGTCATGTGCTCCATTTCCATTGGAAAGGAAGGTCAGTGTGTGATTTCTTGCCTGCCTTCATTTTTTCTGAACATTCAGGATACTCTTAAGTCAGTCCATCAGCCATGCAGTGCACTGTCTGTTTATAACATGCCTGAAAAGCCAGGGAAATGTTCTATCAAAGAGCGATCCTATTCTCAGAGACTGTTCTTAGAATTCAAAGTCTAAAAATCCAACTCAGAGGGGAAAGTTCCTGGACAGGCCATTATTGCTATTTTTTCCCCTTTCAATCACTGACCGACTTGTATCATCCATTCCTTGGCCTCATTAGAGGAGGCCTTGCTCCCTGAGTATGCAGCTCCTCGAAGGAGACTAAAAGACATTTTCGAGATCCTTTTTGAGGCAGATTTGCTCATGTAAAACTAAGGTCAGTTTTCTGAATCCTGGAACAGCATTAATGATGCACAGCTCTGTGGGAGCAGAAAGCCGTCTAGCCATTCCATAGTTCTGCACTCTCATTCCCTCAAATGTAGGGCATTGGGTGGTATCCCCCGAACTGGCAAGGGCATGATTGCTAGGGGGAAGGTGCCATGTCCTCATGGCTCTGCAGCCCTGGAGAGGGTCTGGGGAACACTCCATACTGTTTGGTGGAAATGTAAAGCAGGACTTGAAATGGTTAGACCCTGCACCACCAGAAACTTCCTAGGAATACCTAGTAAGTTCTCAAAAAATGCTTGTTTGAATGGATAAAATAATGAACGAATCCTTTGATTTGCTTTGTTGGCCAACTCTGGCTTTGGAGGTCATACAGGGCCCTTCCGGGACATACTGAGCACCTGAGGAGCCTACCTTTTAAAACCTCTGGAATTAGCATTAGGGTTGAATTTGGAGGTCCAGTCTGGCTCTAGACTGCCCCGCGGAGCTTGGGCCTGCTCAGACCACTGCCCATGCAGCCCACACGACCAGATTAGCACCAGGGTGCACACACCGTTATGCTCTTGTTTTCACCTTTAAATCCTGTGGGTAATTTTTATACCCAAATAGAGTTGCCAACGCACCAGGTACCTCCCCAAAATAGCTTTCTTATCCTACATCTGAGAGATTAAAGTTGACTTGCGCTGAAAATGCAGGTTCTGATAGAAGCAGGCTTAAAAAGGCAGCTGGGTGTGGCTTGTGTTTTCTTTTCCAGTGTATTTAGATTAGCTAAGATAATGGTAGCTGCTGGAAAAAATAGACACGAATACCAAACATAATAGCAGTTTTTCATCGGGTATCTGTACTAAACATTTTAATGGAAAAGGGCAACCTGTGTTGGGGGGTGTGAAGGTGACAGGTCTTGGGAGGGTGAGGAGACACAGGCTGCAAGCAAGACTCCCTTTGTGCTCCCCGCGGGGAGGGATGGAGTGGCACAAGGTCAGGGCTCAAGTGTGACCCAGAGGGAGCAGTGGGTACAAACTGACCAGCCACGGAGGAGAGCGGTTACACAAGACGGAAGAGATGCAACCCAGGCCAGGAAAAGAGCAGGAAAGGTTAATATAGTAATAAAATGCGCATGTGCATGACTGCCTGTGCACGGCTCATTCCAGCTTCCAGAGCACGTTCACATGTCTCATCTTATTTGAGGCCTCACAAACAACCAGATGAGCTGGCTCAGGAAGTATCAATACCCTAATTTCAAATGCAAGTAATCTCAGCAAAGTCAGAGAGACTGAATGGTTTACGCTGGCGTGTGGTGAGCCAGGGTGCAAGCTTGGGTGTCCTGCCTCTGAGAACAGAGCCTTGCCCATAACTCTGTGGTCCTTATGGAGGTTCGGGGGCTGTGAGGCAAGAGGGCTGCACAGGTGAGCGGGGCTCTCTTCCCTGCCCTTCCCCCTCGTCCTCTGGACGCATCCTCTTGATGCCAGCCATGTTCCCATGGAAATCACTTACTGACAGCAGAAACGCAGCCACAGTTAGGTGCAGCCTGGTTGGGTCCTTGCTTTTATGAAACTGTACACTGTCCTTTAAAGGGGTCACAGTTTCACAGACAGGCCTTTTTATCTTTACCATTGCCTAATCAGGCTTTCATTTCTGTAGCCACTCCTTCCTTTTCTATTTGTCTCCCTCTCATCCACCTATTCCCAGCCCTCCCACTGAGTGCAGCTGAATTTGGCCAATGCCAAATCATGCTTTATTCTCAGCCTGAGGAATTATATAAGGTGTGAAGCCTGGCCAACAAAGAACTCCTCCCATCAGTGTAATTTGAGGTTTCAAGTGTCTATGGACACCACTCCCTCCCAGCATCATGTTTTTTGTCCTGAGAAATCCCAGAGAGCAGCGCTCTTGGGTGGACTTCCTAGGGGCGGTATTGATAAGAAAGCGGTCAAATGGCACTTGAAATTTTGCGGAAAGATCAGTGGAAGACCAGTGCTAGGCTACAAACCCACAGCTCAGCTCTTTCTAGCATCCACGGCAGCAGCCTGCTGTTTTCCCAGGTGGCTCTGAAAGAGACAGGGAAATGCAGTGGGCCATTTGTCACTGCCTGAGGTGCAACACATGCATGCCAATTGGTGCCCGCAGCCTGCAAGGCCCACTCCTGCCCCACACCTTGATCTCAGCCCCTGGGCTGCTTCTTTTTTTTTTTTTTTTTTCCCCCAGTCGCACCACACAGCCTGTGGGGATCTTAGTTCCCTGACCAGGGATCGAACCTGTGACCCCTGCATTGGAAGCACGGAGTCTTAACCAACTGGATCACCAGGGAAGTCCCCCTGGGCTTCTTCTTCTTTTTTTTTTTTTTTTTATGGTACGCGGGCCTGTCACTGTTGTGGCCTCTCCTATTGCAGAGCACAGGCTCCGGACGCGCAGGCTCAGCGGCCATGGCTCACGGGCCCAGCCGCTCTGCGGCATGTGGGATCTTCCCGGACCGGGGCACGAACCCGTGTCCCCTGCATCGGCAGGCGGACTCTCAACCACTGTGCCACCAGGGAAGCCCGCCCTGGGCTTCTTTTGACTGAGGTTGGGGAGGTGTGCTTCCTTCTCTCCTCCTCCACCTGATTTGATTCCCTCTCTGGGGCTGAAACCAACTCAGTGCTTCCCACCAGGATCGAGGTGCCCATCCTCTGTGTAGTCCCTCCCACCCCACTTTCAATTCAAGACATGGTCTTTGAGAAGTGTGCAGACTCACCCTGGCGTGCAGGACTTAGTATCTCAGGGTTATTCTCGTGTGTGCTGGTCAGTGGAGGTGCTGGCGTGTTCTTCAGTGAGTGCTGGACTCGAGTATCATTTCAATCCTAAGTTGGGCTCAGTGTTCTGCAGAGATGGCACGAGGGAAAGAGCCAGGGCTTGCCTGCAGAAGAAGGCAAGGTTGAGGAGCCTTTTATTTCTTTATGCCCAACTCAGTGCCTGGCACTCTCTGTGAATGGAATAAACTGATCAGATGGTGGGTAATATCCCTTTCACCTTTGAGAAGACAAGTGAAATGAAGAATAACAACCAGAAGTGAAACTACAGTTTTAAGGAAACTCTACTTCCAGAACTGTTTTTTTTTTTTTTTTTTTTTTGCAGTATGTGGGCCTCTCACTGTTGTGGCCTCTCCTGTTGCGGAACACAGGCTCCGCACGCGCAGGCTCAGTGGCCATGGCTCACGGGCCCAGCCGCTCTGCGGCATGTGGGATCTTCCCGGACCGGGGCACGAACCCGTGTCCCCTGCATCGGCAGGCGGACTCTCAACCACTGTGCCACCAGGGAAGCCCTCCAGAACTGTTTTAAGGGCATTTTATTGCAAATTTAGGTCAGACATTTAGAACAACTTCCTTTGGTGAGGACTTAATCCAGTCTAGTTATAAGTGAATGAACTTGGGAACCTTGTGTGTCTGAGTGGCATTCCCCTCACTAAGGGCGGCCTCACCGTTGACCAGCCTGGCCTCCTTTTCTCACTCTGCATCCTTTCTCTGCCTCCTTCCAGCTCCGTGGAGTGGAAGGAGGGAATGCTTGGCCCTCTGAGCTGGAGTTAATGCAAAACCCGAAAATAGACTCTCAGACTGCACCCAGACATAATGATTCCGTGAGGCAAGAAGGTCACTGTGTCTGCTTTTCCTGCCAACACACCCCTGGCTCTTAATCTGTGGCTGCCTTGTGAAGCAAGAGAGCTGTGCCAGGAAGTTACACTTTGTGACTGTGAGGCATTATGAGAATTTAAAATCATGTCAATGGGGATTTATAAGGGCAGGCCAGGGGACAGGGGTTAGACACAGATTTCGAAGCCGACCTTTGAACATCCTTTTTGTTCTGTGGCCCCAGCTACAAATCAACTCCACCCTGCCAACCCTGCCAAAAATTAAAAAGTTTACTGTGGTTATTCAAGTGGTGGGGTTTTGAGTGATTTTTATTTTCTTTGTGCCGTTCTATACTTTCTGTAACGTATATTCTTGTTTTTGCAATGTGGAAAAAAAAAAAAGCAACAAATCCTATTTAACGAGGAAAAGTATACTAGCTAATCATCTCATTGTGTTTCTTGAATGCTTGGTACCTGGGGGTTGAGAAGCCCACCGGAGTCGTGACAGTGACATGGAAGGGGCAGCCCTGCCTCTGCCCCACATCAGGCCTAAGACCAGGGCTGGTGTCCACAGCCCTCGCCCCATTGCCAGGTTCCAAAGGGCTCCTGGAAGAGGCCAGACCACAGACCCTGAGAGGACTAGAGGCAGCCTAGGAGAACAGGAAAGGGAGCCAGCCAGACACCTCGGCAGGAAGGAGGGGATTCCGTTCCCGTCCAATGGTCAGGCCTGTGGGATATGTGCTTGTCAGCAGGGACAGTGTCAGCTCAAGTTCATCTGGAAACACTGCGTTCTCCTCCTGAGAACGTCCAGTTGCTGCACATTGTTCTGGAAGTTGGGCAGATCCTATTTTCCAAACCTGTAAGAGTCGAGTAAAATGTAACAAATATCTGGGAGAAAATAACCCTTTGAGGAATTCCAAACATGCTCTTAGGGTTGGGAAGCAAATTTATTTAGACTTGGGGCCTTGACCACCCAGACTGGTTATTGATGGGAACTCAGTCTATCCATCAAGCCTGCCACTGTCCACTGAGTCCAGGCTGTCCCAGGCTCAGGAGCTCGAGGTGAGCAGACTGGGCAGAGATGGTCCGTACGGACCATGAAACGGTGTCCTCTCACCTTTAGACATAAAGAATTCCTCCTGCAAGTTTCTCTTAAGTCCTCTATTTCTTACACATCACGTGCAGCTCTATTATTGGATGCAGCGGGGTTCCTTACTCCACTGGATCTGAAGGCTTTGAACTTGAGGTCAAGTTCAAGCCCACAGCACACAGATTGGGAACAGAATTTCTTGCACTCTGTGTGGTAGACTATGTGTCAGCGAGGTAAGGCCCTTATTAAGAATGGATTATTCTTCATAGGTGGCAGAGATCTCATTCATCAGTTTCTTGCATTTGCCTGTGTGTTCCCCTATGATAAGGCAAGTGTCCCTGGATTTTAAGTGGTACACAAAAACCCAAAAACTTAGTACTAATGTATTTATTGTAATGTCCTTTACAAATATGTATAACAAGCTGATCAAACTTATCATTTCATGAATAACTTTAAGACAAGGCTAAAATAGGTTAACTTTTTAAAGGAAAGTAATTTTCAAGACACATTGAGCAGATACTTGTGTTATGGAACACAGATATGGGAAAAGTCAGAAAGGTGGTGCATTTTTTTTTTTTTTTTTAATTTTGGCTGCACCGGGTCTTACTTGCAGCATGTGGGATCTAGTTCCCCGACCAGGTATCAAACCCAGGCCCTCTGCGTTGGAAGCGTGGAGTCTTAACCGCTGGACCACCAGGGAAATCCCCCCAAGCGGTTTTAATAATGGTTCTAGTAACTTTGAGAGAGTGTTAACGAAGACTTACTGCTTCTCTGGCCCAGAGTGCGAGAAGTGCTTATCTTCGCTTCAGATCTGGCTGCAGGGTCATCTTGCCCTCCCCTCTCTGATCCTCGATGTTTACGGACGCTGACATGCTCGGTGTCCTGTTCATAACCATGTCCACTGTTTCTTGTGGGCTGAGTGTGCGCATGCGTTTTAAATGGTAGCAAGATAATGTACGGCGTCTAGGCCACCCCTGTTATTTCTATTAAATAATGACATGATGATGGTGGCCTGTAATTGTCCATTTTCTATTAACCACCCTGACCAAGTAAACTGTTTTCTGATCTCTCTTAGATGGAAATCCTGTATGAATGTGGAAGCCATTAGCAGAGTAATTGCTGTCCGTTACCATGACAACCAGCCGCTGCAGTCACCTGCCCGAAGTGCTGCCAGACTGCACCAGTTCAGCTGCACCCGTGGTGAAGACCGTGGAGGACTGTGGCAGCCTAGTGAATGGGCAGCCGCAGTATGTCATGCAAGTTTCAGCCAAGGACGGGCAGCTGCTTTCAACAGTAGTGCGGACCCTTGCCACCCAGAGGTAGTACCACAGTTAAAATCAATTCGGAGGGCTGTCAGATGGGAAATGCTACAGGGAATGTAATTAGTGCTCAGGTCTTTGTGTCAGGTGAGAGGAGGTACTGGGAGGGGAAAAAAAAAAAAACTACACATGTTCTGTCATGGCCGTTTCTATAGCAATGGGGCAAAAAGATAAAACTCACGTTGTGGACGTTTCCGCTTAAAGTCACACTTGCAGAGAGGCAGGCAGGGGAGGATCCCACAAGACACAGGGTTACTTGCTTAACATGTGTTATGTTGACCTTACTACGGTAATTACATTTTCGTTGTCTCCAGGTGCTAACAAAGGTAGCCCTTTGTTATAATAGAATGAAGGAGGCCCCTGGTTTCAGATGACTGAGCCAAAGTGATTGGATACGTGGGCAAAACTTTTGAAGTGACGTTCTGACGTGCACACTAATCAGCATGCCATGATGGGGGCTGTCCACAGCTACTTCCTGGGGGAGTCTCCTCTGACACATCCCCACATGGGGGCCTCTTCTGCTGCTTCCTCCTTCGCTCTCCCTGCATCCCAGCCACGATCCTTCATACACACTCTGCCCCGTGAAGTATCATTGTCTCCCCCAAGTGATAGACCGGAGCCAGAATGAAGGCTCTGAGCAGCCCGGAGACGGCTTATCCAGGCCGGCACTTTGTCCCTGGAGGTCTCCTCTGGTGCTCTTGCTGCCCACTGGCAGGTTGAGAGCCACAGGCTGCCTGGCCACTAGGTACTCCTTGGCTTCTCCATTAGTTTCAGAATGGGTAAGTGGGATTGGGACTTACGACTGTAAAATACTGGACTTGCCCATTGGTTTCAGTGCTGACACTTCCGGCCCTGAAACTTTGGGTCAGTCACTCAGACCTCGACTGCTGACCTTGGTCTGAGCAATTCAGCCAACCCCTCCGGTGCAGATACAGGCCCACCTACGTGCCCCTGCAGCAGGACTCCTAGTGACACCACAACATTCTCTGTCCCCCCTCCTAGCCCCGGACGTGGTGGCCACCAGACATGGACTCACACACCGCCACGTGTTGTAAACATTATCCATGTGCCACCTACTTCCAATCCGTGCGGCTATTGCAAAGGGAAGAAATAGGAAAAAAAAAAAAAAAAGGTCAATATATATTTTTCCACCTCTGGGAAAACTTGTAACAATCGGTTAGGTAGAACTCAGTATACGATGAGGCAGTGAGCATCATTGCTCTGCTGTGAACTGAGACGGATAGTTATCTGTCTGCATATGCCCCCATCACCCTCGAGCCATCAATCACCTCATCTGATCAGGAAGAACAGTCTGCAGAGCTGAAACGACTGAGACCTGTGAGCCGATGTGCGTGTGTGTGTGTGTGTTCTACCACGTAGACACGTAAACCAGAGCTTTTACAGTTTTACACGCATTTGGTTCAGGGTGAATGACAGAGGCCAGTAATAATGAGAGAAAAAAGTCAACTCTTTAAACTTTCTTTTCCCACCCCTGGGCATGAGGGGGTCTTTTGGCAAGGGGGAAGGAGATCCTTTCCTCTTTTAATCCCCTTTTAGCCTTCACTCATTCCCAGGATCATCCCCAGAAAGGCCTTTCCACAAAGATGGAGTCAAAGAGAATGGTGGGCATAAGCCTGGAACACTGTCATCTCTGGGGGACAGGAAGAGGCGGAGAGGGTGGGTAAAGAGTCTGGTCCTTGGGTTGGCGCATACAATGATGACATTTTAAAATCTAATACCCAATAAGGACCTCTAGCAATATAAGATGACATTAATCAGAGAGGGATAGTCCTCCAGTATCCATTGAGAAGTGAGGCCATCTTGGTTTGAGCCTCCCATTGGCCTCTGACTTATGTGATGAGGGCCATGTTTTTTGATTTTCCCCAACCTGAGTTTTTCTACAAGTGAAAACAATTACCATTAACTAGGCACTTACCACGTGCTGGTCCCTCTTCTAAGCTTGTAATCTGGACTATCTTTTCTCATCCTCACAGTCGCCATATGAGGAAGGCACCATGCTTTGTGCCCATTTCACAGATGAGGAAACTAAAGTCCAGAGAGATGCTGTAACTCACCCAAAGGTAGCCAGCTCGTGAGCAGCAGAGCTGGGGTTCGAGCCCAGGCAGCTGTACTCCAGAGCCTGCCTCACAAACCACTACCCTGTGTGTCCTCACAGAATGTGCAGGGGTGGTGTTTCCAAGTTAAAGGCCAAGCTGTGGACTGAGGCCACCTTGGTAGCACGTACCATTCCTCACTTTCAGCTTACTGTCCTCAGCGTCCCAACGTGCATCCTAGGAAAGCTCCAAGCACCAAGCTGCCACAGCGTCGTGCTCTGGCTCAGACTGCAGTTCTGTGTGGCAGCTTCAGGGCTGGCCGCCAGTCTGTTTCCCTCCTCTCACTCGCCTATCCCACTGAAAGAAGAAAGGAAAGGAACCTCTGGGCATTCAAAAGTGTCCCAGCCTGGTTCAAAAGATGCAGCTTGTCTAGAAACTACAATTGGTGTCGTTTCAAAACAACTTCTTAATAGCTAGGGATGATTTTTATTTTTTGATCGGTAGTTTGCCTGAACTACTTCGATGTCTAAGGTAAGATTAACACATTGCTCCTTTTCACTTGCTTATGACCCTGGGCTCACCTGCTCTGGTATTGGTCACCCCCTATTTCTTTGTATTGACAGAAGTAGATGCCCAAGGACCCCAGCTCCCACTACCGAGTGCCAGTGTAGATCTCGGGTTGTAAACCAGGTGTCTGTTCTGAGCAGCTGCCTCGGGTGAGGGTCCGAAGGACACAGAGCCAGAGGACCACGGCATGGCAGTGGTTTCCAGCCCGTTACCAGCAGGTGCCCCTTCTTCTCTTGCAGCCCCTTCAATGACCGGCCGATGTGCAGGATCTGCCACGAGGGCAGCAGCCAAGAGGACTTGCTCTCTCCATGTGAATGTACAGGGACCCTGGGGACAATTCATCGGAGCTGCCTGGAGCACTGGCTGTCATCCTCAAACACCAGCTACTGTGAACTCTGCCACTTCAGGTTTGCAGTCGAGCGCAAACCCAGGCCGTTAGTGGAGGTCAGTAATTGGGGCACGTCTTGAAAACTTAACTCTAATGAGCAAATGATGTCTGCTTTTATGCCCAGATCACAAACCCTGTGCAGCTTCACTGAAGCACAGTAATAGCTCTGTGTGTGTGTGTGTGTGTGTGTGTGTGTGTGTGTGTGTGTGTGTGAGAGAGAGAGAGAGAGACAGACAGACAGACAGACAGACAGAGCCAGCACTAAGGAGCCAACAGTAGAAAGGTGACCTCCGCAAGGTGGAGACGAGAGAGTGGGAGAAATCAGTGTGAGAAGGGACGTTTAGAGACTTGATCTCCATTTCCCATTCCTGTGACGTGGAGCAAACAGATCAAACACTGTTCTCTTTGCACACCATCTTCTCACCTTGAAGCAACAGATAAATGGGCATTTGGGTTGCCTAGTCTGAGAAATCTTTGTGAAAAAAAATAGCGGCATTGTATAATGCATATAGACCTAGACTTCTGGGTTTGAATAGTAGGTAAGTGACTTCAGCTATTGGAATTACTATGAGGGTTAAATGAGTTAATATTTATTATACACTTATAATACCAGATACATATTCAAGTGTTTGAATAAGAAAAGTCTCAGTCTCTCCTAGGAAATTACATGCAAGCTTTTTTCAGCTAATAACCTGAATCTCTTTTCTTAAAGAGATTCTTAGGATTGGAATCTCTTTTCTTAAAGGTGGTGCTGTCAACTCAGCCATTAAAATGTCAGGACATTCCTTTTCCTATTTTAGGGGCCATATGATGCTTCTTTAGACCCAGGGTCTGGTCTTGTATTAACTGGGGGAATTGGAAAAAATTATTAGATTATTTTTGCCTTCTCTCGTACCTAACTTCTAGTCAATCAAAACTTGGATATCGGCAACAAGAAATATTCTAATACATTATGAAGTATAGCTAGTTGAAAGGGACCAACACATTGTGCCTATAATCCGGTCAGGCTGATAACCTCCTCCTTATTTCAGCAGCTGACCCAGTGGAACTTTGACATTAAACTGAGCTAGAAATCAAGAAGCCCTTCTTGGAGGCTATTTAAAATGGTGTATTAGCGCCCTGGCACTAAGACTCTATAGGGAGCTCTGCTTAAACATTCTTTTGGTTTTGACCTTGAAAATTTAATCAGGACCTGTAACTGGGGCCTGTTTTAACTATGACTTGCTTGCCAAATGGCACAAAATTTATTTGACTTGCCCCAATAAACACTATGCTTCTCTTTAAGATTCTGGATCAAGTGACCTCTTAATTTAGGCATCTTGCTCCTTGACATCCACTTCCAGAAATTCGTTTTTGTAGAGTGCTGTGAGGGATTTGGCCCAATGCCGCATTCATTGGGATTTGCATTTCAGAACTTCTCTGCAGAGGGGGAAATATAATTAAATAATAAACAAAGGAGGTGCAGACTTCCAAGCCCAGTGGCAAACGTTAAAAAGAAGCCTATTTCTCCTTTCCAGAAACTTTCTGGAACCTTCCCAAGTTGATATTGCAGTTTCGTCCAGGGAAGCCGACTTCCCAAAGTAAGGAAACCCTGCTTTGAATGGGCTGCATCCAGTGGTCTTTTTTTTACCGGTCTATCCCCAGTAAAGAAGACTTTTGCTTGGTAAAAACCCCAGTGTGTGTATGCATAATACAATAGATAACAAAGGAGGGGGTGTATGTGCGTGCGTGTTAGATAACACACATGTGTAAACCTTTTCAGTCTCAGAGAGGGACACGTACCCCAACACAGAGGTTTCTTCAGAGCTGCTGATGTCAGGCTATAGACAGACTCCAGCATCTTAGGCAACTGTCATTAAACAAGGAAACGAGGCAAATGACCTTGAGAATGTGTGAGGTGCTCTGCAAGATTTAGGGCCTCGCCTACAAAAACTTCACCCAAACGGTCACTGGTGGTGAAATTTTCATTGCACCAATGGAATGTGACATTTTTCAGAGTTAATGATGATTGAACAAGTTGAAAGTGAAAGGCAGACCTTCTCAAGCCGGGGAGGCTGGCCATTTGATCATCCCATGGCGAAATGAACTTGCTGTTTGACCACAAGCAATAAAAAGAAGTTGTCTTTGGTTTCTCAGCTGGAGGACAAATGAGAACCAGGTGCAGGCAGATTTTTAAACAAATGACATTACTAATTGACTTTTATCCTCTTACCAAAGGGTGGGTTTATTCACAGTGAGCATTGCTTCCCAATATGTTTACCTCTAGATGAACACGAATCTTTTTAGTAAATCAGCAAAGCCTGCCTATTTGGGTTAAGCATTAGGAGTATTGTTACTTTATTTCTCATTTTCACTCTTTTGATTGCTTTCATCATTACTTTATTTACCAGTTGGATCTGCCTTCTCATTAAAGCAAGAAAATTCCATAACATTTCATTTCAAAATCAGTGGGATAATAACAACTCCATTGCTAGAGGAAGTGGTTGAAAAAGTCATTTATAAATTTTATTTGTCAGTATCCAAACGTTACATCAGTCGGAATTGTTGTAACACCTCAGACTCCCATTCTTTAGTAAACTCTCAGTCCTCCATTCACCGTAAGCCTTCGTCTTCCTCAGTATTCCTGTTGGGAAGACACTTCCCCTTCCATCTTTTCCTACACTCTCTGCAGCCAGCAGTTGGATGTTCATTTTTAACATATCAGGAACCCAGAGCCATCTTCTACACAGGCTGCTACATAAAGTCTTTCCTCCCTTTCCCTGCAAAAGGGTGAGTTTCTACTCAAAATGGCCAAATCAATAGGCTGGTTACTATTAGCATCTCCAAATAGGGCATCGCCTCTCCACTTACCACTGACCATCTGGGTGGTGGCTGTTTCTCTGAGCTGCAGTGTGGAGGGTGAGCTACAGGCTCTCTGTGATCTCTTTGGCCTCTATAAGGCTCAAATTCTTGGGCAAAAAAATACATTCTACACTTAAAATAAGTACATTGTATGGTAAGTAAATTATACTTCAGTAAGTTGCTTGTGTATGTCTACTTACTTACCCACCTACATGGCGGAACTAAATCTGTTAGTCTTTTAAGTTCATTGCCAGTTTTATACCCTAAATATTTTCTTGGTGCTAAGTAAGCAAGTATAACAAGAGTTAGTTTCAACCCAAGAGAGCTGCACTGCGATCATCCGGTTTATTCAATTATGGATGAATTTCCTCCACTGTCCAGATAAGGTAAATCTCCTAAGATCTGTGCCTACTTGGGCAAAGCTTGAAAGGAAAGCATTCGAACCGTCCATAGCAAAAAGGAAGAGCAGATGTAACCCACATACATATCATAGCTACACAGCCAGCACTTCTCTCACGAAAGCTACATATTTTTTGTTGATGACAGAAAATGTACCCAGTGGCGATTTGTCAGATGAATTAGCTCCAAAATATTGACCTGGTATTGGCAGAAAATAGACATCCACTAACCATAAAAGGATTCTCGGAATGACCAGCTTGGGTAATTTTATGGTCTCCTCCCTGCTCATTTTCAGTTTTCCTCATTTCTATCTGTAAGTTGAACTCTAATACCATTCTTTTATAAGGGTGAAATACAGCAAACCAATAAAAATATCACAGTTTGTTCCCAAAAATGTGCGCCTTGACTTCAGCCTGTTGCCACGATTGCATATCGGATTGAGCAGTTTGCCAAGGAAGCCCAGGTTGCTATGTGCAAGTAGCGTGCTTGCAACATCAGCTTCTAGTGATGGGAATATCTGCCAGTGGGCTTTCCTAAGACGTGTATCAGTAACACCCACCCTTGCCCGGGAAACTCATGAAGTAATAGGTCAGCTCAACCATGTCGTGATTAAAGTGAAACAGCCAGGAAATGGTGGAAACCTGCAGGAAAGGCTTCCTAGGATCTGATCTTCCTCCAATCAGGGAGACATGGTGATGTTTCACAGAAGGAGTGATTAGGTTTCCATATTCCTATTTCCTTTACCCAACCCCAGCTGACTGATAAGAATTGTATGAACAATTTAAAAGCTGTTCCCTGTGAGTCAGAGGTTGAGCTAAATTGAAACAGACTGTTTTCACACATATCAGTTACTCAGAATAATAGGATATAAAGGGAGCTGAGGATTAAGGATTTTTTTTTCAAACTTTTTATTTATAATTTTTTTTTAAGTCACTGGAGGAAAATGGTTTTAAAGTGTGCCCTGGATTCACTGTCATCTCCAGCTGTACAACAGGGAGCAGAGTTGAACTGCTGTGAAGAAATGCCTTTGTACCTTGGCCCTTCACTATTTAATAGATTTGAGACTTCACTGAAACCCTCCTACTGTGTTTCTATCAGACTTAGGTGAGGACGTTGCTCGCTTCGTTGTAGTGGGTTGGGTTGGGTTTTGATTTCCTTTTAATATTTATTTATTTTATTTTATTTTTGGCTGCGTCAGGTCTTAGTCGCGGCACGCGGGATCTTCATTGCGGCGTGTGGGATCTTTCCTTGAGGCACACGGGCTTCTCTCTAGTTGTAGCGCACGGTTTTCTCTCTAGTGTGACATGTGGGTTTTCTCTTTCGTTGTGGCGCACGGGCTCCAGAGCGCATGGGCTCTGTAGTTTGCAGCACTCAGGCTCTCTAGTTGAGGCGTGCGGGCTTAGTTGCCCCACGGCATGTGGGATCTTAGTTCCCCGACTAGGAATTGAACCCACGTCCCCTGCCTTGGAAGGCAGATTCTATACCACTGGACCACAAGGGGAGGTCCCTGGTTTTGATTTTTAATGTATTCTTGTAAGTAGAAACGTGAGCTTTGTGTTTCAGAGTATTCATTTTCATCAGCAGACACTTGTAGCATTGGGATAATTAGGGAATGACACCAAGGGGGTGTAAACTGATTGAGAAAACTTCCCAGGCATGAGGACCACCTACTTCCTCGAAGGAAGGCAGGCAAGCTCCCCTCTTCATTCCAACCTGCGAGTGAAGGGCAGGCCAGTGAGAAAGGTGGCTGGACCATAATCACAGCATGTGATAGGCAATCACGAAGCCTCTGTTCGTTGAATAAACGGATGAATGGAGAACCTTCCCTCCCCCAGTTGCAAATCCTGTATTGTACTTGGGGCCTGTGGTTGTAAATCTAAGAAAATGACCCTTTGCCCTTACAGTTCAGGACAGACACAGTTGGACAAGGGCTTATATGACACAAACTAGCACCACTGCTTTGAGCCACACAACAAATGTGATGATTCTCACAAATCCTGGCTCCCGTTCGGTCATCAGTCCTCCGTCAGGTTTTCAAGAATGGCAGGTGGCAGGAGCCCTGTACCACTGGTAGCCAGTGGGGAGAAAACGTGTGCTTCAGGGCTGGGCAGGGAGACACTTGCCCGAGTCAGAGGAGGGTTTTGGGGGATGGGGAGGACCAGGCCGTTCGAAAAGATTCAGGCCCAGCTGGCGTTTGTCAAGCTTTTCTGAATCCAAACTCTGGGCAAACAAAGGCTTCACCATAGTATTGGGGGGAAACGATCGTCTTACCCATTTGGTAGATGAAGACACAGGTTTCCGGTGGTTATGTGAGGTCAAGATCCCAGTGAGGAGGAAGGAAGGTCTCAGGAGCTGCACTCAGGCCTCGCTCTCTCCTCCTGTGTTCTGGAGGGACGAATGGAAGAGAAGCACCGCGGCAGCACTTGCGCAGTGGGATGGGGGAGGGATTTACCTGAACCCACCAGGAGTTCCCACTTCCCACCTTCCCGTGCACTGAGCACAGGTCCTCAGCTCTCCTGGGGCGGATCAGGCCCCTCCTCTATGGCTCCATCTCCCAGAGGCAGCACTTCCACCCGCTCCAGACCAGGCTAAGGCCTCCCAAAGCAGAGTCAGGACTCGTAGCATGAAGGACAAAGGAAAGATAATGTACCAGAAAGGGGAGCGTGTGGAGGGACTTTGTGTCTGTTTTCCGGACAACACGGCAAAGACCCACTGAGTGACATCTGTGCCGGTGACTTTTCCTAGCAGGGCTTAACATCCTGGCCATGGCTACTGTTCTAGAACCATGAGACAGCCAGCTGGCTGCCCACCACCTCAGTGAGAACCTGAACAAGTCATTTCTCCTCTTAATGCATCAGCTTCCTCACCAGTGAAACAGAGCAGAACTAGCCAACTGGCGACCTCATTCACGCACACAGGTGTGCTTTATTGAATTAACACTTTTTAGTGTGAATGCCTTCAGGTGAGACATGCATGCACTTTCCAGTTCCCCCAGGCCTTGCCTTTTGCTTACACCCACCCAGCCCTCTTCACCCTCTTGCATTACGTGCCCACTATTTACATTTGAGATTCCAGAATTGGGTGATGTCTTTCAAAGAGTTTAGAAGAGTTCGCTAATGCTATGTGACTTCTTTCTACCAACATCTTTCTTCCAGGGTAACACAGACTGAACTTAATGATCTCCCTTCTATTGTCTGCATATTATTAGTGGCTGGTTCAACATCACACAATAAATGAACCACTAAGAGACAGGGTACTAGCACCAACAGTGGTGAGAATTACGTTGCACTGCAGCATCCCTTAGTGTTGGTCAAGCACTTCCCTGACCTCTGATAAGGTTGCTGAGCAAGCCACCAGCCTCCCCATCCTTTGTCCAGCAGCTGAGATGACCTGCCTGATGACCGAAGTCCAGCGATGCTTGATCCTGCAGTTGTTTAGTCTTGGATTTCTCTCTTGGTTCTGGTGATTAATTTGGCAGTTGCTTCGTTACTTAAAGCTTAGTTACAAAGAAGCTGTTTTAAGGTACCTATTAAATTCGCAGCTTGCTTCATTAAAAATCACTTCATTAAAAAAGTAAGCCAACTGAAGTGTTCACACGGCCATGCCAGATGAAAGGGAGCTAACTGACTGGTGCCTGGGTTTTCAGCCCATCCACTGCTGGGAAAGGACTAATTTGGGGGGGGAAATCCTGTTCCATGCACTAAAAGAATTACATGACCAATTCTAGTATTTTAAATTGTATTGATACTTACAGTAAGCTTGGGTTGAAATACAAATTAGAATTCACGTTTTCAAGAGGACCTTTCTTGGTCCTAGTAGCTGCCCTCAACCCCTCCCCACCTGAGGGTTTCCTGCAGCAAGGCGCAAAGATGCGAAACACCAAGAATTGTTTCACACAACTTTTTAATTTTAATTATTCTGTGCTTTAACACATACAGAGGAGGGCAAAGAACAATATATAAACAGGTTTGTATCTACCACCTAGAATTAACGAATGTCACCATTTTGTGAGTGACATACCTTTCAAAGAACAGCTTCTTGAGGGGGCAGGGAGAAAATGTCTGGAGTCGTCACTAATTCATCCTCAGGGAGTCTCAAAGACAGGAGAAAATTCAGCCAGGTTTCCCTGAAGCACATCTGGGCCGAGAACAAGAAGTAAACAGAATGAGAGAGATAATCCTGAAAGATTCCAGCCCCTTTGAGCTACCTCCAAATGTAAGAACAAATAGTACAGGTAGTGCTGGCCACCAAGGGGTCCATTTCTTGGAAAGGTAGACAATTCGAAGTTACTATATGGGAGTTCGGGGGGCAGCGGGTGGAGGGGAAAGTGTCCCTGGGCAGCTGGCGGGAGAGCTTTGTAAAGGCGGCTGTGATCCAGGAGCAGTGAAATGCCACTGAATGAATACATCCAGTAATCATCTCTCTCCTAAGTCCTGCCGAAATAACAAGGCACAATTAGCTCACAGGAGCTGCCCTGTGCAGGTAGAAGGCACCAGGTTGAACTGAAGTGAGACATAAATTGCATAAGCCCTGGTGCAGACTTCAGGTGCAGAGTTACCAAATATGCATGAAACTCCCCGCTGAGGGCTTCTGCCTGCCCTGCTCTTGCCTTTTCAGTTGTAAGTGCCAACACCTGACACTTTTAAATCCAGAGAAAGCATACACATTTTTAAACACATAATGGTGTGAAATATTGTGAGCAGTACATGATTATGGTTAAATGCTGCCTAATGGGCAATTATATTCGAATGAGCCAAGTGGAGAAGTATCCTCAGTTAAGCAGTGGGAGCTCAGTGGTCATTTATTCACTGCATAACACCCTGCTTTGCCCATTTATGCTAAGATCTTCGTTTTCTAGCACAGGCACAGATCTTGACATGACACTCCAATCCTGGGGCATTCATTCATTTCGCTGTGACTCCATCTATTTTTATCCTTAAGATGTTCACACTCCAGAGTTTTCTCTTCTTTAATTATTTAACCATTTCCTAGGCAGAGGGGAAATATTATATGCTATACACTTTATATAGTCATCTTATTTCAATGTCTCGGGTATCCCTAGAATGGATATTATCCCGTTTGGTAGATAAGGAAGCTGGGATTCTGAAATGTCACCCTTCAGAGATCTTAAAGACTTTCAGCCACAGGGCTAGTAAGCAGAGAAGGCAGAAGAAGAATGCAGGTTCCTCTGGCTCCAGAGTCCATGCACTTGCCACCATACCTGGCTTCTTCCTTCCTGGCTCAAGACTGCTTTCTTTCACTTGCTTATTGACACACACAGGTGCAAGCACACACGGAAGCGAGGACAGCCAGCCTTTCTAAGGGACTAAATGTCCCTTAAAAAGGGGAGAATGCAAAAAGTGATGATTAAAGCCCTGATTTCCTCTTGACATTGGCTTCGTCCGTGAAATCCAGAGCTGTTAGCGGGGAGGGAAGGATGAACAGGCAGAGCAGAGAGAATTTTTAGGGCAGTGTACACCACTGCAATGGTGGCTACCTGTCGTTATACATGTGTCCAAACCCACAGAATGTACACCGGGAGTGAACCCTAATATAAACTGTGGACTTGGAGTGATGATGACGTGTCAATCTAGGTCCATCGACTGTAGCAAATGTACCAGTCTTGAGGGGAGGATGTTGATGATGGGGGAGGTTGTACATGTGGGGAGGCACTGGGTATATTGGGCCTCTCTGTACTTTCCACTCAATTTTGCTGTGAATCTAAAACTACTTCTAAGAAGTGAAGTCCATTAAAACAACACAACCACAACGAGCTGTGCCAGCCTCCTGGGTGCTGGGACAGTGGAATGGCAGTTCTTCTCTGTGCTCCTGATACCCTGGTCTCGGGGAAACAAAGCTCTTAGGTACACCACCCTATTAGAAGCCAGAAAACTCATTCTTCATTTCCAAGGACTTTACACACCCTGACTTTTTCCCTTTCCATCTAGTTACTCTTTCTCTGCACTTGCGTCTTCATTTCCGTGAGTCATTATGTCACCCATTTCTTCTGAGATCTCTCCTAAGGGAGAGATGTTATTAGAAAGCCTGGTGAACTCAAAATGTTTGAGCATTTTCCCTCCTTTCAGGAACAGGTTATGAAGGTTAATCGCTCATAATATGGTTGTACACACACGCGAGGTAAATTTCTTTAAAGACTGTCATCTACATAACTCGGATAGGTGACACTGGTCTTGCAGCTCATGAAGGAGAACCCTGGTTTTTCTCTTGAATTATGTATGTAATTGCCTCGGTTCTTCGCTTCCCTTTCTTGACAGGTGCCGTAGATTTGGGGAAAGATAAGACCCTGTCAGGTCTTGTCGCTTTGCTTTCCTCCTCTATATTGTTCACTAAACTTACATTCCTGTGCGGTGCCTCACGGCTGCCTGACTTCATTCGTGAAGAGACAGGGACCCCGTGAGATTGTCTGGGATAAAACTGTTTCTTTGCTATCCATTATTACAGAGCTAGAGGGATAGGTTTATGCTGTGATGGATACCTGAGAGCAAAGTTATGTTTGTGTGTGTCTAACATGAAAGAGAAAAAAAGTCTTTTGAAGCTTTTAGTTTAGAATACTGAAAAGCAGGCTTAATTCTTCAGTGTGCCACCTATTAAAATGTGTAAAACATCTGTTTGTGAAGACTGAGGTCAGATTAAAAGAAGAAAATGAACTATTTTCTACTCATTATTTTATCATCACTTCACCTCCAGTGACCCTATTAGAGACAGAAAGTTGGCATAAATGGTGAAGTTCAAAATCTTTTAGGGCTCTGAGGGAAAATGGCTAGTGTAGTATACGTGAAATGCTGCTGGCAGGTAGGAATAGCAGGAAAGTTGTAAAATAGAGTTTATAGGCATTAAGGACATATCTGTGCAGAGTCAATAAAAGCAGAAATCAGCAGATGAAGAGAAAACATTCACCATCCTAGAAAATTATGCAGCCCCTCCTAACACTTTGCTTACTTCCAAAGGCTAGATCTTTGCATTAAAGCTGGCCGATGATGGGAGACAAGGCCTGAGAGATGAAAGTAAGAAAAGGGCTCTAATATTTTGCTAAACACTGGCTCATCTGCTTAAAAGCTATGAGTTTAATGTTGAAACCCAGAAGTCATTCGTTCATCAAAATATACACATTTTCGACTGCTTGTAAGATGTACCTGACAGATGCATATGTCTGAAGAATGACCCTGTTGGATGAAGCTATGGCAAGGCGGAAAGAAATATCTACAAAACAGGGTTCATGCCGGCGGGGGTGGGGGGGGGTCTGTAGGGAAATCTACAAGACACTTCAAGTCACTTTTACCAAGGCTGTTCTTCGGTCTCAGATTTTTTAAAACACGTTTATTCAGATACAATTCATTTACCACATAGTTCACGGATTTGAAGCATACAATTCAGTGACATTCAGTGTATTCACAGAGTTCAGTAACCATCACCACAGTCAATTTTTTTTAATTTGTCTACAGAAATTTCACTCCTAGGTATATACTTACAGAAATGCATACCTGTGTTCACCATGAAACATGTACAGCAATGTTCAGAGCAACACTACCTCTACTTGCCAAAAACTGTATAAAATCCATGTGTCCATCTCTAGCAGACAGGGCTGGAACCAGAGTGAGGTAAGTGAAGCCCTCACCTCAGGAGCAAAATTTAAATGGTGCCCAAAAATCTAATACTCAAGATAAATAATATTTTAATGTGATGGATTTTTTCAATCAAAAGTAATGCAAAAACTCCATGATGAACAAAATATCAAATTTTTAAATAAAAGCAGGATCAGTATTACTGATTTTTCCTCAGGCTTCAGGATGGCTTGGCACAGAAATGACAGTAGAATGGACAAATAAATTATGCTATACGCAATGAGAATAAATGAACTACAACTACAACAATAGCATAGATGAATCTCACAGATATAATGTTAAGCAAAACAAGCCAGACACTAAAGTGTATGTACTGGTGACTCAAAAATAGGCAAACTCCAATAAAGATGTTAAAAAAAAATAAAAAAAAATAAAAACAGGTTAAAAAAAAAAATAGGCAAAGTTCTTGTTCAAAAGTAGGTGAAACTAATCTAGGATATTAAAAATCAGGATAGTGATTTCCCTTGGAAGGGGGCATGGGCTGGGAAGGAGGGTTCTGTAACTCTAGCAATATTCTATTTCTTGATCTGTATGTTCCATGGGTTTTAAACTTTGGGAGAATCCATCAACCAGCTTATTTATGATTTGTGTACTTTTTATATGTGCTAAAAAAAATTTAGGAGTTGTCTTACTCTAGACCTAGAGATTATCATACTAAGTAAAGTAAGTCAAAGACAAATATCATATATCACTTATATGTGAAGTCTTAAAAAATGATACAGATGAACTTATTTACAAAACAGAAGCAGACTCACAGACATAGAAAAGAAATTTAGGGTTACCAAAAGGTAAACAGGGGGAGAGATAAATTAGGAGTTTGAGATTAATTTATACACACTACTATATTTGGGATTAACAGATACATACTATTACAGATAAAATAGATAAACAACAAGGACCGCCTGTGTAGCCCAGGGAACTGTATTCAATATCTTGTAATAACTGATAATGGAAAAGAATCTGAAAAAGAATATAGATATACATATATGTGTATATATATCTCTCTCTATACACACTCATATATATGTATAACTGAATCACTTTGCTGTACACCTGAAACATTGTAAATCACCTAGAGTCCAATTTTTTTTTTTTTTTTTTATGGCTGCATTGGGTCTTCGCCAATGCGCGGGCCCTCTCTAGTTGCGGCAAGCGGGAGCCACTCCTCGCCGCGGTGCGCGGGCCTCTCACCGCGGTGGCCTCTCCCACTGCGGAGCACGGGCTCCAGGCACGCGGCCCCAGCAGCCCTGGCCTGCGGGCTCCAGAGCGCAGGCCCAGCAGCTGCGGCGCACAGGCCTAGCTGCTCCACGGCACGTGGGATCCTCCCGGACCAGGGTTCGAACCCGCGGCCCCTGCCTTGGCAGGAGGCTTCTTAACCACTGTGCCACCAGGAAAGTGTCTATAATTCAATTTTTTAAATGTGTGGGAAAACGAAAAGTATTACAAAAATAAAAAATAAAATTGAAAAAAGAATTCCCCTACTTAGAAGTGACAATATATACAAGCGACTTCAAGATGAGATGAGCCCCTGGAGGAGGAGACCACAGTCAATTTTAGAACATTTTCATCACCCTAAAAAGAAACCTCACACACTTCGGCCTTCACTCTCCAGTCCTCACATCCCCGCCCCCGCCCCCTCCCCCCAGCCCAATGCAACCAAGAATCTATTCTATATCTCTATGATTTGCCTATTCTGGACATTTCCTATAAATGGAACCCTGCAGCGTGTGGTCCTTTGTGACTCGTTTCCTTCACGTAGCATAAGGTTTGCAAGGTTCAGTGTAAGATTTTATAGAAAGCGTATCTTAGCCTCCCTTGCTATCATTTTTATTTGACTCCTTCTCAACATCCTATTTACCTTAATATATCTTACCTAATATACCATTTACTGAGTCCTTACCCTGAGCCACTGTTGTAGGCACTTTCGTGTTCTACTATTTGTATGTACAACCGTCTCCATTTTAGAAAGGAGAAAACGAGCACAGAGGTGTGGATGGTTACTTCCCTTTTAAAGTTTTGTCTTTTCCCTATCACAATTTATGTGATGAAACCCTGTTCGCTTTTTTGTACTCTTTTATTGTGTGGAAATCATCTGTGCGTTGATTTTTTTATGTGGTCTGAAGTTTAGCCATCTTTGTCCAGGAAAAGTCCTTTTTTTCTTTAAGCCCTTTAATTTAATTGGGCTGCTTTCATGATTCTGCTGCCCTACAACTGCACAATTAATTTTTTAAATATTATAGTTTGTGCCCAGGTTGATTTTTTTCTTAAACCAGGGTCTAAGGAGAGATTATGGATTCTCAGAAGGCAGTCAAATCCTACTGCCCATATTCCCATATTCATCAAAGCTCAGAGAGTTGGATTAGACCAAAGAGTGTCTTAAGACAGTTTAGGAAGATACCCTGGAACAGTGCTTCTTCTCCGCAAATATGTTTGAGAATCAGATCAAAGCTTGAACTCTCTCCCCTGAAATGCACAGACGCCCAGTGTTCAAATAAAGTCACAAAGGTTTTCTGAAGCCCTATGCCCGGGGTCAAAGACCCCTGACCTAGTAGGGTAGTTATATAAGCTGCAAGGCAATATGTAGATTTTCCAAAAGTGTCTCTTGCACCCTTAAAATGTTCTAAGCGTGAAAAGTAAGGGAAACTTATCAACCCTTCACTGTAAATTCCTTCTTCTGTGAGGAGGCCACATTATAACTCTGGGGTGCCACAACAGCGGATATGATTTGCTAGTCTTGATGGGAGGGCTGCTGGTTCAGTTCTGCAAATATACGGGACTGGGCTAGTTATTAACTTGGGTTCTTCCATGGTTGGCTTGGTTCTGCCATGAGGGCACATGTCTCAGGATCGCTCATGCTAAAAATGCATGTGTGTCTCCCGATTGGAGTCGAGCTTTCCCACAGGCAGCAGCAGCTGTGTTCATCCAGCCGGTCTCCGGCTTGCCCGTCTGTAAATGCGAGTCCCTGACGTCATGACCCCTGTCAGGGAGCCGTTGCCTCTACCCATTAAGAATGTCTTCCCTGAAGGCAGCTCTGGGAGATTTGTAGCAAAATGGTCTACAAACATTGAACATAATCAAAAGAAGTAATGCCAGCAAAATGGAAACCATCACCCTCCCCTCACGTGACACCACAGCGTATTTCTACCTGGTGGTCTGATATTCCGGGCCCCATACCTAATGGAGGGTATCTGAAGAGTCCAGGGGAGTGGCTGGGGGAGCCTGGACAGAGAGGGGGAGTCTCTTTCACCTGGATGTGAGGAGGCTAAGGAAGGGCATGTCTGAAATCTTACAAATCATGAACAACTTAGATAACGTGAGCATGACGTTCATAGCACGATCCAAATTACATGAATGCTGGTGGGCTCCCCTTGAAATCTGAGGGCAGGAGTGTCCAACAAAAATAAAGAGGTTCCGGCAAATACTGCAACTCATGAACTTAAGACATTGCCTTCGGTGGAGCCTTGAGAGATTCCAGATCCATTCGTTGCTAAGATGTGTCTAACGTCAGCAAGGTCAGACAGGCCCTAAATATTTGGGGAACTTTTTGGCAGCAAAACATTGGACTGTAAGCACTGTGAATGTAAAAGTTCCTCTGTCCTCACAGTTGTCCATCTAGCAGAAAGTTCCTCTTTTCACAGTATTCCCATCCTTGCTGACTTTGGGAATATATGGCCCTGGTGAGAATGTCTCTTCTATCCTGTACTTTACACATGCATATTTCAGTGAAATCCCTCCACCACACTCTGCTTGGATAGCTTTCATACTCACATTCTCACTACATCTGAGGGACACAGATTTTTTAATGTGGTCCCATTTTGAGGACCTGGCTGTGAATTTGATTTCTCCCTCTCTATGCCTTTAAATATCCCCAATTCTTAAAATAGGGATGTGTTATCCTTATTCATGCTATTCATCATATTCTCATCTTCTGTACAGTGTTCCAACTGGGGTTCTCACTTGGTACCCTGTCCTGGCATCTTTTACCCCATGATCCTGTCTTTCTGCTGGAAGTAATTATTCGAAGCTCCGGAAACCTGGGCTCCAACCACAGACCAGCAGAAAGGGTATTAGATGCCAGCAGCTTTACCAGCTGGAGCGCCAGGGGCCCCATAAGAGCCAAAAGGAAGCGGAGCTCCAGGAACTGGGAGCTGCTGTATGTGTCCTGTTTATAGTAGACTACATGGTATGATTCCATTGGCTCCCAGAGTAGTCATTTTTATTGTTGGCCCTATGCGTTTTCTTGATTAATTTCTTCTGCAAATTTCTGTTTTCTTTCTCTTCATCCTCTCTTGGTTGTTTGTCTCATCTTCTTACGTTTCCGGCTTTACGTGGATCACATATGCCACATAATCCTGCAGTACCTTCTCATACTTTGTTTTTGTTTTTTTTAAGATTTTTTTGGATGTGGACCATTTTTAAAGTCTTTATGGAATTTGTTACAATACTGCTTCTGTTTTATGTTTTGTTTTTTTTGGCCACGAGGCATGTGGGATCTTAGCTCCCCGACCAGAGATGGAACCCCGCACCCCCTGCATTGGAAAGCGAAGTCTTAACCACTGGACCGCCAGGGAAGTCCCACTTCTCGTGTTTTGGATAAGCAATCTCCATTTGGCTGTGATCACACAGTGATGATCTAAACTAATTAGAGCCAAATGATTCGCATTTTACTTATATCTGAAATTGCAAGTGAATATATAAAATTATTTTGCCATCTAATCCTGCTATGCTGCTAATCTTATCCTTGGAAAATTTCAAACCATTGGTGTGAGTGTGTGTAGCATTTGTTTAAATAATGCTGAAGCCAAATTATAATGTTCCAGACACAAATATAATACTTATGGAGCATTAGAGTCCATTAACTGGCTTCCCGGCCCGAGGACTCCAGGGAGCGTCACAGATATCTAGGGTGTCCCTGAATATGATGTACACTTCAGCCAAATCACAGCTGTGAAGGCCCAGAGCAACTGCTAAGCATGTGTCTGTGACAGAAATTACTTTACTGGATTTGATCAGAAGAGTCGGGGAAGTGATTTTATATCTATATGTAGACATTTCAGTTAAACCCATCTGATTTCTACTCAAAGCGATCCCCAGGTTAAGAAGGATTTGTGTATTTCTTCGGCTAGTACTTATCAAGCACAAACTAAATATTTTAGGAAATGGGGATATAACTGAACAGGCCAGAAGAACGCTGTGTACTAATAGAGTTTACCTGCTAGGAAGCAAGACAGAATAAGCAAGTAAATAAATAAAAAGAGTATCTGTGATGGTGATACAAGTTATAAAGGAAGAAACAAGCTCTTGTGGTCAAGGATGACCAGAGAGGGAGAAGGTAGGGGCTTGTGAAGGCCTCTCTGAAGAGGTGACCTGTGAACCCAGGACCCATGAGAAGGAACCAGATGTGGGACGAGTAGCAGGCAGAAGCAACAGCCACTGCAAAGGCTCTGAGCCAGGCCAGTTCGGTATTTCTGAAACAGGAAAAAACACTGCCAAGGAGCACTGTTTGAGGGGTCAAAGGAGCTAGATTTGAAGGTGCTTCAACTTTGCTGTCGTGGACTCCTTGGCCATCTGTTGAAGCCTACGGATGGATCTCTTCTCATAATCGTGTTTTTCATTACATAAGACAAAAATACATAGGAATGCAAAGAAGACCAATTACATTATAATACAGCTATCCAAATATTTAAAAGACAAAGCTGCGACATAAAATATAAGTGCTGCTTTAACACATTTTGTAGCAGATCTAATAACTAACTATGAAGTACAATTTGTCTGAAACAGTTGTAATGTGATATGAAATGTCTGTGGTTTCTCTAGGTGACAAAGTCACAGGTACTGCTCATACCACTAAGATTTTCTGCATGACTCAATGAAATACTAAATTCCAATTAGAGGCTGTGAAAATAAAGGTGTGGTTTTTTCCCCCCATTGTAAAATCACAGATCCCGTGAATCCTCTCCTTGGACCCCCTGGGGTCTGTGGCGCCCTGGGTACAAACGGCGGGGCTCCATCACGCAGGTTTCTTGGGCCACGGCAAGGCGTTAGACTAAGCGCTATGGGGAGCCCCTGGGGAAATCTAAGCAAGAGAAGTGGCGTGATATTGCTGCTTTATATATAGAACCTGGATTCTAGGATAACAGGAGTAGAAGAGTGAGGTGACTATTACATGGTTCAGGTGAAAGACAAGCGTGGCTTGGAAAAGAGTAGTGGCCCTAGAGAGTGAGATGTGAACGTGTTCAAGATGTGTTCCAGAACTGCCAGGACCTGCTGATGGATTGGGTAGAGGGGGCGGGGAATGAGGAAAGGCAGATAAGGATGGCACGGAGGTTGCTCACAAGAGCCTTTGGGTGTTGGTGTTGCCATGTACTGGTGTGGAACCACCTGGGAGCGGAATTGGTTTGTAGGAGAGTTAGGGCGGTGGCTGTGAATCCAGTGTGGCATTGTGGACCTGGTGAAGTGTGAGATGTTTATTACACAAATGGAGAGAGATCTAGCATGCAGCAGGATCCACAAGCCTGGGGCTCAGAAGAGAGTAGGGCCGAAAGATGACATATCCACTCTACAGTTGAACTTGACGTTTTGAACAAAAGTGGGAAGTTAAGACAACTTGAGAGGGGCTTTCACTACTCCCCTCAAAGCTGCACCTTCCCACTCCTTTGAGGGAGAGCCTCCATTTTTCACTCCCCAAGAGAGGTGACGGAACTTGATAAAGGTCCCACAGCATAAGGGGGAACCAAGAGGGGGCACCTGGAAGCAGTATCCTGTCTCCTGCTTCCAAGCATGTGTTTTATCTCTGCTCAGTGCTACTTCTCCAACCTTATCCATTGTGAGAGCAAACAAAAATTAGGATCAAGGTTTTATGTAGCACAAAAGCAAGCTGAAGGGAAGATGTGAAAGAACAGTAGGCTGCAGATTTCAAATACTGGCTCCTCCACCATATAACATCGAACAAGTCACTTAACCTCACTGAGGCTTAATACCCTAATTCAAAATGGGAATAACACCACCACCTGGTGTTATTAAATTCAGTAAAAAATACCTGGCACATAAAAGGCACTCAGTACATATTTTTGGTTGAACTTGAGTCGTATATATTTTTTAAATTTATTTATTTTTGGCTGCGTTGGGTCTTCGTTGCTGCGTGAGGGCTTTCTGTAGTTGTGGCGAGCAGTAGCTACTCTTTTTTTTTTTTTTGAGGTACGTGGGCCTCTCACTGTTGTGGCCTCTCCCGTTGCGGAGCACAGGCTCCAGACGCGCAGGCTCAGCGGCCATGGCTCACGGGCCCAGCCGCTCTGCGGCATGTGGGATCTTCCCGGACCGGGGCACGAACCCGTGTCCCCTGCATCGGCAGGCGGACTCTCAACCACAGCGCCACCAGGGAACCCCAGGGGCTACTCTTCGTTGTGGTGCACAGGCTTTTCATTGCGGTGGCCTCTCTTGTTGCGGAGCACGGGCCCTAGGGCGCGTGGGCTTCGGTAGTTGTGGCACGCAGGCTCAGTAGTTGTGGCTTGCGGGCTCTAGAGCGCAGGCTCAGTAGTTGCGGCGCACGGGCTTAGTTGCTCCGCAGCATATGGGATCTTCCTGGACCAGGGCTCGAACCCACGTCCCCTGCGTTGGCAGGCAGATTCTTAACCACTGCACCACCAGGGAAGCCCCAAGTTGTGTAATTTTTAAGTGGACACTTGGTATTGTCTTTTTCTCATATATTTCAAGGTAGTTTTTTTTCTAGAAAAAAGAAGATAGTAATTGTGATGAAAACGGTACAAAGGACCTTGAAAAATTTACTGAATTTCTCATGCTATTTCATGACCTATGGAAAAATAGATGATATTCCACAGTTATTTACATATTAGGAAAAAAAAGCTTGAACAGAAACTACAGGGTTTTCACCTTGTAGCAACAAAACACTATGTAGGGGCTTCCCCGGTGGCGCAGTGGTTGAGAGTCCGCCTGCCGATGCAGGGGACGCGGGTTCGTGCCCCGGTCCGGGAAGATCCCACATGCCGCGGAGCAGCTGGGCCCGTGAGCCATGGCCGCTGAGCCTGCGTGTCTGGAGCCTGTGCTCCGCAACGGGAGAGGCCACGGCAGTGAGAGGCCCGCGTACCACAAAAAAAAATAAAATATGGGCAGAGCCCATTCCCCATGTGAGAACAGCCACGTGTAAAGTTGAAAATGAAGGGCGAGAGGTAGTAGGAGAAACACAGAGGAAGGCAGAGGTGAGGTCAGATTTTCTTGTGGTCCCAGGTAAACAGTTTGAACTATATTCTAACCACTGGAGAATTTTAAGCAAAGGAGCAACATGATCTGATTTATATATTTACAAGGTCACTGTGACTGCTGTTTTGGAACTGGCCTAGGAGGTGACCAGAGTGGAAGCAGGGAGGCTGTTGCCTCCCAAGTAGGAGGTGATGGTGGCCCCGGGATGGCAGCAGTGGACATGGAGAGAGGTGCACAGACTCCAGATGTATGTCGAAAGAGTGCCGACCAGACTTACAGAAGGGCTGGATGTGCAGGGTAAGACACAGAAAGGAAACAGGATGACAAAGTGACTGGGTGGTTGGTGGTGTCATTTACTGACTCGGGTTGCAGAAAAGAAAGGTCGTGAGGCCCGTGGTAAAGCAAGCGTTTGGCTGTGGACAGGTTAAGTTTGCGTTGTCTATGCGTCATGCGAGCGGAGCTGTCGAGTGGACTGCGGGGGCTTTGGAAAGAGGCCGAGGCTCGAGACTGGCATTTAGGGTCATGAGCAAATCGTCCGTGAAGTTTTCACTTGAAGTGCGTTGTTTCCAGTCGGGGTTGATGGACGTCTGGAGCGAGCGTCTCCTTAGCTCCCCCGGAATCAGAATCACCTGAGCAGCTTCAGCTGTCCTGGAAATTCACTGACAGACTGCGGAGTTGGGGGATTTAAAACACTGGCGGGAGTTTGTTTGGTTTTGTTCTCTGCTGTTTCAAGTTAACTGAACTGCATGATTTTCAGGTTTCATCTTCAGTTTTGGTTTTTCTGGTTTTTCTGTGGTACGCAGGCCTCTCACTGCTGTGGCCTCTCCCGTTGCGGAGCACAGGCTCCGGACGCGCAGGCTCAGCGGCCATGGCTCACGGGCCCAGCCGCTCTGCGGCATGTGGGATCTTCCCGGACCAGGGCACGAACCCATGTCCCCTGCATCGGCAGGCGGACTCTCAACCACTGCGCCACCAGGGAAGCCCCATCTTCAGTTTTAAATCATGCAGAGGACCTGTCACATGTCTTCCGATCCTCGCACTGCCCCTTTCACATTGCGGCTCTCCAGGAAAGTAAGACAGCTCAGTGCAGGCTGTGTTGGACTTTAAGAATAAGCCCTGTCCCAAGAAAGGCAAGCGCTTGGTAAATAACTCTGCCAAGTGTCAGATTAACAGGAGACGCTCAGGCAGATAAACATTCTGAGTAAACATTCTGAGATCATGCCTTTTTTTTTCTTTTTTTTTCTACTCCATAAATTTGTTACGATTCTATCACTTTTACCCCTTCTATCAGTTTCTTTCATTCTCATGATGGTTTCTCATTAAGGAGATTCATGGGGAAGGTTGTAATCGATCAAAGCTATTAGCCACCAGAGTGTAATCTGGTTCCAGTACAAACTGACCTGCCCGATGTCCTGTCTGCCTTGGAGATTTAAGCCGATTAACTTAGAGTCTGGGAGGCAGGATCTAATGTCCTGTAGCACTGCACCCTCTCACCTCTACCCGCCAGTAAGGGATTTAATAAACTGACACTGTCATTAGAACTGAACCCACAGTTAACCCACCTTGAAAGTAACCACTAGTGCCTCGCTCACCTTGGATGTACATTTACAGCCAGTGAATGATGCTGTGTCCCTGGCAATGGAATGCTGCTTTAATTCCCTCTGCTGTCTCAGGCCCTATACTGCTGATTATGGTGGAGGTTTCTGTTTTGTTTCATTGGTTGGTTGGTTGGTTGTTTTTGTACCTGCTTCCAAGAGTAGATCAATCTCATGGTTCGGGAACAAGTCAGGGATTGGAATGAGGTCGCCACAAAAAAGGGCAGCTCACTGCCAGGGCTTTCAGTAGCACAATCTCTGTCCGCTTTATGTTTTTGATGGAATCAGAGAACAAAAGGCAGGAAGGTGCCCTGGGCTGCCCACAGATCCCCTGGAAGCCATATGGGTGGACCTGCCAAGTGAAAGATGCCATGCAAATTAGCATTCTCCATCACAGACCTCTGCTCTTAAAATACAGCTAACCACCAAGTACAAGCTGAGTACTAAGGTCAAACTAAAGACTCTTCAAGAATGATATTTTAGCTGCAAAAGCTGTCCACAAGCAGCAGGATAAGTAAATATTCCTTCTTGCACTGATAACACCAGTTAAGGTGCAATCCTCCACCCCCCTTCATCCACCCGCTCTTCTCCCCCTCCCTTCCTTTTTTTTTTATTGACAATGATGATATAATAGGAGCACAGTCCTTGGAGCTAGACCACACAGATCAAAGCCAAGGCCAAACTTCTACAAGTTTTTTAACTTCTCCGAGCCTCAGTTTCCCTATCTATAAAATGGTGATGATAATAATGGTACCTCTTTTAAAGATTATTGAAGAGTAGATCAGTTACTACATGTAGCAGATAAGATAGTGCTTGGCATATTGTAAGGTCTGAGTAAACATGTAAACTTAAGCTACTGTCATTCATTCAACCTTGTGAACGTTGAACGTGCTATAGATGCCAGTGGCATAAAGGTAAGGGCCTACCTCAGGTCAGTGGGAAGACGGACACACCAACAAACCTGCCATTCTGCCTCAGCAGGCTCTTTACTGAATGTGTGGGAGATGAAGATGCTACTACAGAATAGGTATAATACTCTCTATATAATAAGTATAACTGTTAAGAGACGGAGAAGACATAGAAAAGCATGAAATGTAATTGAACAATAATTGAGATCAACCTTTTGCCTCTTAAGAATTAAGCTAGGGCTTCCCCAGTGGCGCAGTGGTTGAGAGTCCGCCTGCCAATGCAGGGGACACGGGTTCGAGCCCTGGTCTGGGAAGATCCCACATGCCGCGGAGCAACTGGGCCCGTGAGCCACAATTACTGAGCCTGCGCGTCTGGAGCCTGTGCTCCGCAACAAGAGAGGCCGCGATAGTGAGAGGCCCGCGCACCACGATGAAGAGTGGCCCCCACTTGCCACAACTAGAGAAAGCCCTCACACAGAAACAAAGACCCAACACAGCCATAAATTAATTAATTAATTTTAGAAAAGAGTTAAGCTAAAATGCATGACAATGTAGCGGAGATTAAATGCCCAGAAATTGGACCTTATTGTGGTTGAGTAAAAGAATTAACATAGAACAGAACAGCAGCCTAAAAATATTTTATAAAGTTACCATGATAACATCCTGGCCAGCCAACCATTCAGTTATCTGATGTACCAATAAAACAGCAGGACTTACCGTATTCCACCAAGCTGAAAATCTGCAAAACATCTAGTGTGTGCATGTGCAGGCGTATACACACACACACACACACACACACACACACACGCCCACGTGCACATGCAAATGCCATTTGGTGCAGAAAGAAAACATAAATATGGAGAGCAAGGAACAGAAGTGAGGCTGGTTTCAAGCTCACCTCTAATACCCACTTGCAATCTATCCTTAGGTGAGTTACTAAACTCTGCTCCCCAGTGTTTGCATCTGTAAAATGGGGATAATGTTAGCACCTGCCTCACAGGGTTATTGTGAAGATTCAATGAGACATTGCATAAGACACTCCAAATAGCTAGCAGTGGCTTGCCCCAGCCTTGGCTCTGTAATAGTTTATTTTGTTGCTGTAGTTTGCAGTGCACTAGACACCTCCCTCCCCTGACTCCCTCCTCTCTCCCTGTCTCTCTCCCTCCCTCCCTCTCTCCCTCTGGATGTATATATATATATATATTTACACAAGTAATCCATGTTCATTTTAGAAAACAAGAATATACATACAAAAAGGAAAAAATTAAAGACCATTCTGATTCCACCACCAAGAGCAGCAACTATTTTGCTGGTATCCCTCTGGTCTTTGTCTATGTAAGTTCACTACATCTATGTAAATGTCCATGTGTATGTAAATACATCACTACAGATACAGGATCATACTCTACATTCTGTCTAGTAGAATTCTTTTCCTGTTCAGCAATATAGCATGTCAGTAAATATAAAATATACATTACCATTTCAGATTACTTTATAGTAGTCTGTTTTAAGTAAATTCCACATTGTAGTTAGACAATGCCCTATTGCTGGAAACTTGAGGCAAAATCCCATTTTCTCTGTTGTAAACTCTGTTTGTGTAAATATCCTGCATTAGCCTATTTGGATACTTTGGCAGAGGTTCTTACCATGGCACAGGGCGAATTTTTCCTCAACAACAGACATTACCAGTGGTCTTATTCATGGGGCCTGCATTTGTGTAGGAGATAAATTATACTTAGGGTCCTGAAGAAGTCGCAGATTTTAACATAGCAGTACCTGTTTGAAGAACCTCATACCTAAATGTGACCCAGCAGCAAACAATACAAAGGGTGAACTGAACCAGAGAAGAACATGTATAGTGTTAATAAGGCGCAGAATCCAGGTGCTGGTGGTCATGGACATAAAAAGTGGCCTGGAAATTTTTCAGGAATATAGAAGATCAAAGAACAATTAGAAAATTGGAAACTGGGAACAAGCAATAGCAATTTCTAGTTTGCCTTTGCAATTTATTTTACATCAGAGCTCAATAGTCATCCACAATTACCTCCTTGCATTCCTGAGTCATTTCAATGAGCAATGTCAAGGGCCACATAAAGTGCTAAGTTATTTTTAATAAAACGTACTCAGAATTCCCAAGGAACAGAAACTGGGGGGAGTCTTAGCCAATGAGATAAGCTTGTCTGTGCACATCTGTCACGTAGTTATTGAGAACCTACTATGTTCCAACAAGTGGGGACACAGAGAAAAGTAGGCCAGGCTCCCAGATCTGCTTCCAGGGAAAATCTAAGCTGTCACGGGGTGAGGAGGAGGGCGCGGGGGGTCGGGCCGCTGCTAGGTCGGCACTGTTGTTAAAGAATCTGGACTTCTTTAATGTCTTGCAATTTCAATTTACAAATATTTTACTGACAGGACATCTGAATAAGAGTGGAGAGATTCTGATCCCCTTCTCAGTATCACCTGGAGCAGTCATTCTCCCTCACTGAGCCTCTGTAAAGTTGGGATAACAAGGCCTCATTTCTACTCTCCACTTCACAGAGATAGTGCCAGTATTTAGATAAGAAAACGTTAATAACTAAGAGCTCTTTGAATTTCTTTGAAGCTGCCCAGATGTCTGAGGTAGCATGACAACACGTAGCAGGGTTAATACTGTTTGCACTTGATCATTTTGGTATTGTATTAAATTTGTATAATACTGTGTTTATATTCACAGACAATATAATCTATGTTTTAATCTAATATATATTTAGATTATATTTAATTATATAAATATAATTATATTTAATTAATTATTTTAAATAATTAAATTATTTAAATAAATTATTTTAAATAATTAATTTAATTAATTATATTAAATATAAATATATATATTTAATATAATCTATGTTTTAATATGTATTCAGCTCCATTTTTGAGCTGAGGTGACTTCTTTCAGCATCTCAGACCATTTTTAAAGTGGATTGTCACTGGAAAGGGGTAATTTAGGCATACGGGGTCATTTACTATTCGCCTCAGGCAAACATTCAAGGGAGGGAACGTTCCAGAAAACTGTCTTCTGTGCCTTTGACCCCCCATCTCTTGTGCTCACTCTTTGAGGCTTTTGTGTTGGCCCTTACACAGCTCTTTCCTCAACTTGCTCGCCCTCTTCCTAGCTCGTATGTCTCTTGTCTCTGCCCCGAGCCTGGCCTTCCCCCTCTCTCCAGTCACTTCCATCCACTCTTGTCTCCCCTGTCATGGTCCTTTCCCTCCCACCAATGGTTTTGTAGGAAATGCTGTGCTGGCCCCTTGGGGTATCTGCTCAGCAGCCCACAGCACTGCTAGTCCCCGAGATGAGATGGAAGCCAGCCAGCCAGTGTCTCTCCCACCTCACCCTGTCAACTGTGTGTGACCTCACTCTTTCCCTGGACTCCTTGGCCTCTGTCATCGCTACATGGGATAGTGAGATGGGAATGTCAAATTACTTGGGCACATTTCCATGCTAATCCAAAGGAAAGCCACCTGGCTTCATTACCACTATGCACTGACTCCAACATGTAAGCATGACATTTCCTAGAATGGAAAACATCTCAGCAGACATTTAGCAGTTCCCCAAGTGGGAGGACAGCAACGCTATTTCCCGTCCTGCAGGAATGCTCATCTCTAGTCTTTCAACAAGCGGACGTTTTCCCCACCCTTTCTGGAGTTGGTTCAGCCAAGATGGCAGCACAATTAAGATGTCAGAGACGGTCCTACATAGGAGGTTCAGGGTCCTAAAACATAAGGCAGGGGCATTACAAGACGCGTGGAGTCAGATGAGTCTCATTCCCCAAGACCACCCTCAGGCTCAGAGATTGACTAGAAGGACTCACAAAACTCTTAGAAAAGCTCTTAGACTCATGGTATGGTTAATTACAACAGAGGGATACCAACTAAAATCAGCAAAGGGAGAAAGTGCATGGGGCAACGTCCAAGAGAAACAAGGCACAAGCTCCCAGATGTCCCCTCCAAGTAATATCACACAGATGTGCTTAATTTTTCTAGCAACAATCTGTAACAACGTATGCAAAGCATTATCTCTCAGGGATGCTCACCCGAGCCCCAGTGTTCAGGGTGCTTATTGGGGTGAGTCACAAAAGACATGCAGCACCTGCATGAAAGACCTCAAGCTACTCAGACTCCAGCCCCTACAACAAAAATAGGTGTTCAGCATAAATCACACTGTTGGCATAAACTATCTGCTTACACTGGCACCATGTGGCCCAAGGCCTCAGGCATGCAAAAACGCTCTTATGAGGCACATTATCACAAGGACTCAGAGCTCTTCTCTTAGGAGCCAGTCTTAAAAAACAGGTCTTTCTTGGGAACGTGCAGGATTTGAGCAACCTGGGCCTGCTGAGTTAACCCTTTCCCGCACACATTCCCAGGGTCAAGACGCAGGAATGCTCTGGCAGCTGACAGCACTTCCTGCACCTCAGTTACCTTCCAAATATAAGGTCCTCTCTGCCTTCCACACAGGGTCACTGTGATTCATAATGATAATCATTGAACTCTTTCAAAACCAGCAGGACACCTACAGCAAGGATGCTTTTATTATTATTATTATTACTATTCCTATCATCATAATCACTATTGTCATATTACACTCACATCATAATCACTACTGTTCATGGGACAGGGCATGGGAATGAGCCCTTAATGCTTCTGTGTGATCTCAGAACAGGTCAGAAGTGCCTTTTTCCAGATGCTGTAGACAAGGACAACCTCAGAGTAGTGTGTCTTCACTCCTCCCTGGCATTTAACCCTGTCCTTGCTTTTCTCTGTCTCCCTTCCCTTGGCAGTGGCTCAGAAATCCAGGCCCCCAGCACGAGAAGCGGACTCTGTTTGGAGACATGGTGTGCTTCTTGTTCATCACTCCTCTGGCCACCATCTCGGGCTGGCTCTGCCTACGGGGCGCCGTGGACCACCTGCACTTTAGCAGTCGGCTCGAAGCCGTCGGACTAATTGCACTCACTGTCGCACTCTTCACTATTTACCTCTTTTGGACACTAGTAAGTATGGCCCAGGGCCTGGGAGTTAGGTCGGTGGGAGCTGGCAGCCCCCCAACTGGCACAGCCTCCCCTCTTGCCTGTAGCTCATCTCACCCACCTGGGAGCAGACAGACCTTCAAATGCTGGCGAGAGCGTGGGATTCGGTTTACTACTGCACGTGAACGTGTGTGTGTGTGTGTGTGTGTGTGTATGTGCACTGCTGGGAAGAGCAGATGAAGTAAAGAAAAAGCCCCAGCTTCTGAGAGTTCCTCAAAGACATGCACCCCAGACATCCCTCTCCTCTCGTAGCCAAGGACTCCATCTGTTAGGAGGCCTGGCGTTTTCTCTCTCGTCCATGCTCCTCTCTCTTGCCGGGATTGTGATGTATGGTGAATGATGCACTTGGCCACCGTTGCTGTCGCTGCCTGCACAGATCGTGAATCCTCCTGCTGGTTATTTTCTTTTTATGTCCTGACGCGGCCTAAAGTCCTTGTTGGACATGGAGCTGCACTTCGCCTGATGATTATTCCGGGTTGGGATATTGACTCTGCTGCCCATAAAAACACTAATTCATCCAGCTGAGAAGCTGTCACTAAAGAAAAACCATTTCCCAATAAGTGTTCCTGCTGTATATGAGGGGAAAATCTTTAACCCTCTCTGGTTCTTTAGTGTTTTAACCCCGTGATTGCTCGGGTACCAGTTGGCAGAGCCCACAAAGCGCAGCATCTGCCGTCTCTTGACGCTTCCCTCTGAGACCTGCAGGGAAGGATGTCACGATCCTCTAGAAGGTTTTCAGAAACCGGGCCCCCTGCTTCCTGGCATGACTCTCCTGTGCCTGCTCATCTCTAATCCGAGAACATTCCATTGTTATTCAACATGTATTTCCTGTCTAGACTGTCCCATTCCCACACCGGCAGCACAGTGTCGGCATGTAGAAGCTTCTGGTGCTCACACTTGCTCCCTTGCTCTGTCTCCCGAGTCCTGTGCCACCAGCTGCCATTCCTGCCACACTGACCCACCTGCCACACTGACGCAACCCCCTGCTCATCGCGTTTCCCTTTTGTCCAGCTCTTTGCCTCCTCTCGGGGAAATTTCAGACAATAAGTGGGGGACACATTTCAGTCTCAGTGAGAGGGGCATGACGTGAGCCTTGGTAAACAGGTAGTGTTTACGATGCTTGGAGCTTTATCAGAGTCCTCTGGTTAAGGTAGGCATTCTGTTCCCAGCCTAATGAAGCCCCCAGGCAAAACTATTATTGTCTCCTTTAAATGTCTATGCTTCCAAAGTGTGTCCTGATTCATTGTGAATCAAGCAACCATGCTCACTCAGAAGCCACAAGGACACGGTGATGGGAAGAGGCTTAAAAATAAGAAATTAAAGGGCTTCCCTGGTGGCGCAGTGGTTGAGAGTCCGCCTGCCAATGCAGGGGACACGGGTTCGTGCCCCGGTCCGGGAAGGTCCCACATGCCGCGGAGCGGCTGGGCCCGTGAGCCATGGCCGCTGAGCCTGCGCGTCCGGAGCCTGTGCACCGCAACGGGAGAGGCCACGACAGTGAGAGGCCCGCGTACCACAAAAAAATTTAAAAAATAAGAAATTAGGGAATACCCTGGTGGTCCAGTCGTTAGGACTCAGAGCTTTCACTGCTGAGGGCCCACATTCAATCCCTAATCGGGGAACTAAGATCCCACAAGCTGTGTGGCGTGGCCAACAAAAAGAAAAAAAGAAAAGAAAGAAATTGTCTGTCTACGACTGTCTAACTACTGAACCACCTTGGGAAGTCATTTCACTTCTCTGAGCCTCAGTGTCCTCATCTGTAAAGTGGGGATGAGATTAATACCCATCCTGCCAACTTCCCCTGGTCTTACGAGATTGAAGTGAAAGCGCCTATGGGAAAGCGCTTTGGAAAATAATTAAGTGTAAGTTTTTACCATGTTTAGAGGTTTACTAGTCTCTGATTTTTCTTATACAAGTGCCTAAGGTGAAGGACGGATGAAGATATAGACTTAAATGATGGGCATTCAAACCAACTTAAGGCCTTTTTGAAAATCTGCTTTGTAAAGCACACACTTACCTAACAAGAAAGAAAAAAAAGAGGGGAGTGGGCAAAAGAGGGAAAGAAAAAAAGAGATTACCTATGATGTGATCCTATTTCATCTCTCATCCCAGGTGAAAGGAAAATTTGGGAGGGAAAGGTCCCCGGAGTGGCTCTTTCAGGAGTCTGATAACATACGTCATTCCAGAAATGCTTCCAAAAGGCAGTGCTGCGTGGTAACAAGCACATCCCTTCAGAATCCAAAGGCTCTGTGTTTAAACCCAAGGTTTAGCATCCTGGTAGCTGTGTAACTTCAAACAGGTCCCTAACCTTTTTGAGCATCCTTCTCCTGATGCAAAAACTTGGGGAAACGACTGCTAACCCCTGGGCCAACGTGCTATTGTGAGGATGAGGTGGGATGACCTCGGGAACATCCATCAGAGCACCTGGCAGAGGACGGGTTTTCTTCCTCTGACTGCTGTGTTCCACCACATCCTGCACTGCCCCCCGGCTCCCCGTAAAATGCCGAGCAGCTGGAGGGAAAGAAGGCGCTTCTCCCCTTGGGTGTGAAGAACGCACGGCCATAGCTCAGCAGCAGGTTATCGAATCTAGACTAACTCCTTCCCAGATAAATGCTGTTGCTGAGCGGCCCGAGCAAGAGCCGTAATTCAGAAGCTGACAGCACTTGGAAACTGCCCTCCAGCAGAATCGCGCTGTAAACAAGCTGTCAGGCTTAAGGAGAATACGCTGTGAAAACGTCTTAGATAAACAAACACAGTGTCAGTCCCAGCCCGGCTCCTCGGAGGAGCCCTCCTGGAAGGGCCTCGCCGGGCGCTGTCAGGAGGAACCCGCGCCCGTGCTGCTCACCTGCGGTGCCTGTGGAGCTCCTTGCCTCCACCAGGGCCCAGGCTTGACGCAGACTCGGGGAGTTCTGCCTTCTGAAACCTACTGTGCGGGAACACAGGTGTCTGGGACCCGGGAAGCCAAGACCTCTACCACCTCCCACCTGAGAGCTGGGGTGGGGGGGAAGATACCCCAGAAACATCACTGTGCATGTCACCAACGATTTGAAGCCCATGGACACGAGAAGAGTAGGTGAGAACTGAGTCCACATGAAGCATTTAGAAAGTGTCCACATAGGATGTGCGTTAGCCCAGTGTAGCGATGCCCACATGCAGTGACCCCCAGGAGGTACCACCATCCTCCACATCGCTGATGCAACCAGAGCCCAGCCCAGAAACCAGTTAAATCACAGGATGAAATGAATGATGCCCCGGCTCCACTGGCTGACTCCCAGTCCCATGGGTTAATCATTTAAAATCTCTTTACGAAGGGGGAAGGTCCCACAGAACACTGTCCCGGCAAGGCTCACTGTGGAGCGGGTCTAGACACACCCCGAGGGTGTCCAGCACGACCTGGTGTGGGTGATTCACACCCGCGCCGCCCTCTTCTCTTCCACAGTGCCATCACAGGTCAGTGAGCTGCGCCCAGTTCTGGGAAGGCAGCTGCCAAAGCCCTGGCCCCACCAATATGCTTCTGTCGCACCATAAACTCCCGAGAGGGCAGAATCAAAATTCGTAATGAGATTTCCCAAAGCCTGCTGGGACTTTACAGCAAAGCTTCAGTGCAGCCCATCACCTCCCTCAGGGAGAGGTGATGCTAATATGCTCCAGCCCTCTGTGTGCCGTGCACATGACCGCAACTCTCTGTGCAGACCTTGCCCGTGACAGGGGGTTAATAAATAGTCTTTGGATGAAGAAATGAAGGCACTTCAAGAAACCCATCCCATAAAGAGTAGTGTTTTTAGAATAGTGGCCCTGTGCTCTTTCTTCACCCTCTTTCTTTAAAACCTCAGAAGTTTAAGAAATATCTAAATGAAGTTCCCAGTGTTACTACCGCCATAGCTTCTTCTTCCTTCATGTTGTTTATTTTTTCCTCACTGCCTCTTTATTGCTCTACATCAAACCTGCTTTATTCCACTTCTGTTCCACCAAGAGGAGGGAGTGTCTTGGCGCTCCTAGAGACCAAAGCCAGGACTACCCAGGGCGACTGCAAACCCACCGTCCCTCTGCCCTGCACCTACCTTCCTGTATTTTCCCCGATGCAGCGTCATCTTCATGATGCTTTCTTCTTAGTGGTTGAATTTGCCTGCAGACATGGTGGTGAACAGCAATCAAGGTAGATTAATGCATAATAAGATCTCGTTCGTTTGTCCGAACAAGCGGGCTGATTTTTGTACTTCCCGGCCAAGGAACCACGAGACCTGCGAAGTCATGGACTCCCCACGTTCCCCTGTGCTTCACAGGCTTGAACTTACGTGCGAATCGCCAGGGGATCTTGTTAAAATGCACGCTCTGATTCCGTAAGTCTGGGCGGAGCCCACAGGTGTCACATTCTAACAAGCTCCCAGGTGGTACGGCCTCCACGGGCACACTGAGAGCAGGGCTTTCAAGGAAATAGCCCAGCCTCTCTTTTTCTTTTTGCCCCCAGTTTCCTGTATCCAAGAAGGAGTGTCACAAAGTTATCTTCTTTTCCAGATTTAACCCATCAGAAATAACAGGCCAGGAACACTAACGTGTGGCAGTGGCACTGTGCTAAGTGCTCTTTGTGCATTATCTCTGATATCATTATTCACAGTTTACAAATGAGGACACCGGGACTTGGAGGCAGCAAACAACCCTCCCAAAGTCGCGGAGACATCAGTAGAGGATGGGGCTTCGGCCTGGTGCGCCCGCCCGCCCGGAGCCCTTGGGCTGCTCCCTCCTGCGCACAGCTGCAGCTGCTTCTGCTGCTTACTGAAGACGCCAAGCATGCGCTGCTCTTTAACGTCCCAGACGAAGGGACCCTTGATTTCAAATCCAGCTTTCCTGTCATATTTCCAGATTCCAGACTTCTTGTACTGCCTCAGCTCTTCATTAGTACTAGTCTGTTTCCTACACCTTCCCGGCCCTTGGCCCTGAACAGCATGCTTTCCAGCCTGCCTCTTACATTCATGAGTAGCACCAAGCAGCAGCAGGACAGAACAGAACAGATAAAAGAGAATCAAACTTAAAAAAAAAAAAAAAAAACAACCTCTGATCCACTTTGGCATGTTCAGAGCCTCTTGGAGAAAAGCACATCTGTGTGAGTTTAAAAGCTTTTATTTTCATACTCAAATCTCTCTGGCATTCAGCCTGTGGCATCTGCTTTCTAGCCTCAGAAATCTGAGTGGCCTTGGATTTCATGATCCTGCCATGAAGACAAACAAGCCCTTGCTGATCAAGGGCCTGCATTCTCCTCTACTTCCAGAAACACCGAGCCCATACCACAGGGTCAGCCCACTCTTTGACCGACGTAGGCCCTGTACCAGGGTCAACATGACCCACACAACCCAGGTGGTTAAACAGCCCATACCTGGATAAATTGTCACTCTCAGGTCATGGGCCCCTTCCTCCCCAGCACTTACCTAGTTATCTGGATATACTCAAACTAGAACCTACTTCCACCTTTAAAGGCAGTTTGTACATCTTCAGAAGAACAGATTATTTGAATTTCCTGGGCGGTTCATCAGTGCTTTGTGCCAGCCTTCTCCAAAGCAAACCACAGATGTAAGCATCTCATTCCAGTCTATTTACACAAGAAGCAAGCACTTTTGGGGCAAGTTATGTCACAGTTGATGATGCGTTTACTGCTCGTGCTGTCCTGTATCATGTAAGAGAGGCCTAAATCTAAAGCAGTGTTGCAATTAGAAGGTACAGGATACTTGGTCACTCATCCATTCACTCAGTGAACTTAACTAAACAGCTTCCTAAGCGCCAGACACTGTGATAGGTACACAGCATGCAAAGATGAATACAACACAAGACCTGCCCTCAACATGCTTCTAGTGCAGGGTGAGAGAGAAACAAGTGCCGTGGTGTACAGGGCACTGATGCCATGCTGAGGTGGGCACAGGTACTGGCTCAGGAAGAACGCATCAGCGGAGTTGGTGCCCAGGCCAAAGCTTCCCCACTGGACGCCATGGAAGGACTGAGCTGGAGGCAATGGGGATCACCCACAGGGGCCGCCAAGTACAGTTGTTCAGTTTGTCCACAGCACAGTACAAAGGGTGCCCTTCCTATCACACCGTGAATGGGGTCCTTCGAGTTGTGCAGTGTCCAACCTACAGAAGGGTGCGTGAAGCCCCAGCATCCCTCTCATTTAACAGAGAGAAACTTGATGACCAGAAAGGCACATTGCCTAGTCCCACGGCTGGGCAAGGGCTGGCGCCGTAGCTACTCTGCCCACTGCCCCCAGCCAACTTTCTTCCCCACTGATACTTTGGGGCCCAGACCACTATCCTGAAAATAAATTCAAACTCAGGAGGAACCTCATTTGCTATTAATACTCCGATTTTACCCAGTTTGAAGAGGCACGAGGGAGACCTGCCCCTTGTTCACACGTGGGTGCTCTGTGGCAGGGGCCAGTCTCCCAGCGCTCAGCTGCCTGCTACAGCAGTTTCCCCCCAGCTCTTGCCCCGCCGTACTGCTGTTTGGAGCTGTTTTAAATGGCGTGTGTGTTGTTTGGATTGATAATCAGCTTCCGCTTACCTGAAACCTTCCCTTATTTTTCCTCTCCTGACCCCAGGTGTCATTTAGGTACCACTGTCGATTGTACAATGAATGGCGTCGGACCAATCAGAGGGTGATTCTCCTCATTCCAAAGTCTGTCAACGTCCCTTCTAACCAGAAGTCCTTGCTGGGCCTCCACTCTGTCAAGAGGAACTCAAAGGAGACGATTGTTTGATGTTTGTGTGTTTGGTTGGTTGATTTGTTGTTTGGGGTTTGGAAGTTTCTGCACTGGGCCACCCCGAAACCCTTCCTCGAGCCCGTGGGTCAAAGAACATCCAGAGCCATGTCATCATGTCGCCCTGAGCAACGGACTCCGCCTGAAGAAAGCGAATCGCTCTTTGACTTCAAATCACGGATGCTGCAATCATATGATATTTGCTGAGCTGCCAAACATGTTTATTTAGCAGATACTGTATGGAATTTTCTGAACACCTCTTTAACATATGAGGAAGGTTGTCCTGCTAAGGATGCAATTCAACTCTTCCTTTTTTATTACTATTTCAAATATATATATAGATATATATATATATTAAACTTAGATGATAATCAAAGATGAAAAGCCAATGTTAAAACTGATTTCATGGTTGGTTTGGATGGGTTTTGTTTGGGTTCGTTGGTTTGTTTCCCAGTTTCTACTGTAGATTCTTTGGGGTAATTTGATAGCTTGAGTGTCTTTTCCATCTCTTCCATGCCTCTTACTCAAGGGGACAGCGTAGCAGCTGCAGGACAAGTCATATCTGAAGGATGTTTTGTACTCAACTTCATTTAATTATTCAGTTTTAAAGGAAAAACAAGCGTGGCGACTCTCCCCACAGTGAACTGTTTACTTAAATTTCATTAAGGAGAAAAACAATTTATGGTGAGAAGCACGCTCCTTTCAACTTGTTTGGTAATGACAGCTGATAGAAGCTATTTTCTAATAATAAATATCCAGTGTGTGAAAGACCCCCACTGATTGCAATACTATTTTTTTAATCACAAAACCTGTGAAGTTTCCCAAAGTAGATTTGAAAAAGGAAAAAAAAAAAAGCAAAGGCAAAAAGATTGGTGTTCCTATTCCCATTTCATTTAGCGCATGTCTTAATCCTTCATTCGCATTGAACTGGAGGATCATTAGACATTTCTAGGAACCCTGGACCTGTTTTGCATATCAATTAGCATTCCCATTGCTCTGCCGAATTTCCGGCTTGACAGGTAGTCGTGGCCAAAAATGCCTGTCCAAGCAGTCTAAGACCCCTTTGTCTGATTTTCCAAAAAAACAGAGAAAAAGGCCCCACGCAGTGCCTTCCCCCAACCATGAGCCAATTCTGTCACAGGCTGAAATAAGCATTTTCTAAGGGCTCCATGTCCCTCTTTTATCCATCGCGGTGTAAAGGGTCTAGACTGCTCCCTGCCTTTGTGTGTCCACTGAAGCCAGGGAGCAGACATGCTGTCTGAGGAGAGCACTCGCTCAGATTGGCACTCAGGCTCCCGTCCGCCCACCTACCCACAGCCCTGAAGCGAAGACGGAGCCCAGCTTTGGGGAATGCTTAAAATATGGATTTCTAGAACATGACCCACATTGCAACTATCACTCCAGCGTCTGCCTCGTGCTCCAGGAAGTGCAGAGGAACAGGCAGTGAGGAGGGTAACGAGTTTTGTCTGCAGATGGATCAAGCTGATGCAGGTGTCGCCTTTGTCTGGCGAGCCCTCCGTTCACAGACCGCTCCCCGCGCTGCCTGGGGAGAGAAACAGCTGTACTGCTCTCCGCTGCAAAACTCAGATGTGCTTTATGGCCTGTGACAATAGGTTTCCCCCCACCACGCTTCACTTCGACACTTCAATTCCAGTAATATATGTCTCAGCCCTTCTGTTTACTCAGCCCTGCTCACCCCTCTGGGCTGTCATTAGCTGCACCACCATCAACCGTTTCTTAATTGACCTTTCTAAAATGCTGGACACCACTGGCTGCACGCAGCTGTCACACATTAAATTTCCAGAGCCAAGAGTCTGGCTTGGTAGCGTGTGAATTGCAGCCCTGTAATATAGTTGACAAACGACGTCCACCCAGCCTTGGTCCCTGAGCTGTCTGGTCAACCAGCCTCTCAACGGAGTGGTGCAAACATTCATGAGGGAACCATGCCCTTGCTCCTCCCTGTTGTTTCCATGAATGAAGGAAGCACTAGCTTCCCGGGATCATTTCCTGCTGAGGTTGGTTGGCTGCAGCAAATTCCTGCTGTCTTGGTTCATGAGATGAGATGTAATGAAGCAAAATATCAAAAGCAGGCAGGTCCCTCCCCGGCAGCTCGCTGGGGCTTCCGGGCTGGGAAGGTTGGCACGGTAGTACCGTGCCTGAGCCACGCCTCTCTCCCCCCAGTGCACACTCCCACCCCAGGAAATTAAGCAGAGTCCACACGCAAGGAGTGGGTTGCATGTGGGGTGGTGGGCAGGACACCCTGGCGGCCAAGGGAGGCATCAGTGCCTCCCTGCCCAGTGAGAGACTCTGATCTCCACAGCACCAGGGCCCATCTGGGATTCTGAAAGCTCTTGCAAGACACTTCATCCCCTCTTGGCCCTTTAATCCTGAGGTCATTCAAGGTGGGAGAGTCCGGGAACTGCAGCATAAGCACAAGACACCAGCCAAGAGGACAGAGGCAGCGGGAGCTTCGGTCCAGGCTCTGTGTATGTCAACAAGTCACGCAGCACCTGTCCGAAGGTGGGTGCATTTGCTAATTGGGGTGCTGCACGAGTTACCAGTGGTCCTGCTGGTAACTCCTTGTTCTCTCTCGCTCTCTCTGCTTCTTTCTTTTTGAAAGATCCAGAATGAAACAGGCACAGTAGGAGGGGCAGGTAAATGATCCTACTGGTTCACTGCTTCCCTCCACCCACCCCTTTACACAGTCCTCTCCCCGCATCCCTCGCCGTATCCTGTCTGGACCATTTTTCTTGAGAATATTAGACGGAGACAAACGTGTGTCACAGTGAAGCCAGAGAGGAAAGTAACAACAGAATCAAGTGCAGGGCACTCTCACTGGCCCCTGTGTGTACTCACGTGCCTGCCTGTTTCTCTTCTGGGGAAGGACAGGGACACAGAGCGTTCACACGAATTCTCCGGCTCCTCAGAGAACTGAGCAGAAGCTGAGACGGGCTGTGAAACCCAATTAAGGAAAAATAAATGGCATGACTTGGAAGTTGCGTGTATTTGTCTTTCGTGTCCAGGTCTCCCTCTCTGTGCCCCGAGCGCCCAGGGTGGCCACTTGCGTGCGGCTGGGCTGTAGCCACAGTCATTTTATTTTCAGTGAAAGTCACTCATCTGAGGATGTGGAGAAGCCAAAGGAGAAAATGGAAGTGAACCAGCAGCCTGGCTACCTGCACTGGGGCCCCATCCAGCTGGAGGCTCCCTGCCCCGGGGGCCTCTCATTCCCCTCTTGGCACTGGCCTGGGCCCGGCCCGGGTCTGCCTCACCCCGAAGCTTCACGCAGCTTACAGAGAGGCCTGGTGCGCACAAAACCTCTGTCCTCAACCTGCCCTGCCAGGGGGTGTCCTCAGGCCGAAAGACCCAGAGGAGGAAGCAACCTGGGGAAGGGAATCGGCGGCACATGCTTCCTCTCCGCTTTCATCCAATGTCTTCCCAGAAGCTCCCTGCAGACCAGCCACAGAGCAGGCAGCCCTCGTGCTGGATCAGAATTACAGGCTGTGATTCTGCAGGCTTAAGTGGGATGGGAAGTGGGTCAGTGGGTGGGGACGGGGTTCGGGATTATTTTAGGTGGAGAGGTTGGGACCAGGACGGACCTGGTTGGACGCCATCCCTCCCAGCCACGCACATGCAGGATCTTGAAGGCTGCCAGCCGGAGGCTTCTTGCCATGGAGGCTACAGCCATGAGAAATCAGCTCTAAACTGCAGACCCCCTCCAAAATGTGTCAGTTCTGCAGAAATACACGGGCTATTAGGTTCCACAGTCCACCTTTTCTGACTTTACAGAAGTCTTGGTGTCTTGGAGTGGTGGCTTTGGGACACACTGCCTTCCCCTTGCTGTTGAGTTGCTCTGGGGTGAGTCTGGATCTTTGCTTCCCAGTGGGACAGAGTGGGAGAGGACCAGCTGTGAGTCAGGCTACCTGAGTTTGAATCGGGCTCTGCAGTGTCCCAGTGGCGGTGTCCCACCTATGTAAGCCTCAGTTCCTGCCTATGTAAAATGGGGACGATACCTACCTCAGACAGTCCCTGCAGGGTTTGTAAGGTGCCCAGTAAGCAGTTCATGCGTGAACATCAGCACCCTTCCCACTCCTTCCTTCCACTCGCTGCTGCTAACATCTGGGCGATCGCCTGGGTTTTGACAAACGACTTTGATCGATGATTTGAAGGACCATAAACGGTTTTAAATCCTTTTCAAAAGGAAGAGGGATTAATTTTAAATAATCAACACATTTATTGAGCACACTGTGTTTGGGAGTAAAAAGAATTGTAAGAGATCCTTCTGGAGGTTGAAATGACTGACGCGATTGAGATCTTTGAATTACGCATGGATTTCCTTTATCCTTGCATTTCCTTATACTGGAGCCTATGGCTAATTGAGAATTCATCACGGATAAAAAATGTGCTTGTTCTGGCTCTAGCGCTGCAGAGGAAAACAAATATAGTCCATCAGTTGTCTGTGTTCCCAGAAATGAGGGACTCGTGAGTCACTGAGCTCATATATCTAGTGCCTTCTTGGAGGCTCTGAATTCCGGGCACAAAGACAGCAGAAGAGATGGGCTCAGGGAGGCCTGCGTCGTTTTGAAAAACTTTTTTTTGGATACACTTTTCACCTCCTGGGCCACAGTTACCCTATCAAGGAAATGAATAGATGGACCTATTGTAGGTTTTATTTTATCTTATTTGTGGGCACCAGGTGCGAAGCATTGAGTTACTCCTATACTTTAGCCCAGGACACGGTTTCTGTCACCGTCAGCCTCTATAAATCCCTGTTCTATTTTATTCCACAAATGTGTACATAGAGCCAAGCACTTCCCACGAGCCATGCGCTGTTCAGCACTTTGCAAACTACCTCCTTTAATCCTTACAATGACCTCATCCGTTGTCGCCTAACAGAACACCTCCAAATTTAATGGTCTCAAACAACCATTCTACGGCACCTCACTGTTCCGTGGGATGGCTAGGGCTCAGCCAGGCAGTCTGTGGGCAGTGCCTTTTCTGGTCGCACTTGTATGTCTCAGACAGTCAGATGGCCCAGGTGCTTCTCCTGTGGTTTCTCTCCACGTGACATCTCAGTTAAAGGGCCCCTCTTTCCATGGCGACTCAGGGCTCCAAGAGGGAAGAAGCTTCTCTCCTGCTTCCTGCCTGAGCTTGGAAGTCCCTGAGGATCACTTCCTCTGGTCCTATTGGTCAAAGCAGTCACAGGTCTCTCCTTTTGATGGGAGGTGCTGCCTGCACATACAGGGAGGGCCATCTTTGGAGATTAGCTACCAGACCCTTATTACAGATGGAGAAGCTTAACCAAAGAGGTTAAATTATTTGCCCAAGGAAACAGAGCTAGTAAGGGGGAGAGCTGGAGCTCAGACCCAGGCTCTGGAGTCCCTGCTCTTAACCACTGTATTCTGATGCCTCTCAGCTTCTAGTTTTTTAATAATTTCCTCTTCATTCCTAATCTCCACTTTAATCTCCTTCCTTCATTAGTTACTCATTCTAATACGTTTGACATATAAACTGACTATGGACATATCTTTGCAAAACGTATTGTTTTGTGAGTATATGCCTTAATTTACATAAAAGTGATTATGCTGTACATCTCGTTCTTCTCCCCCACCCGCCTCCCTCCTTAGCACTATGTTTTTAAGATTTGTCTGCATGTGCCTCTAGTTTATTGCTTCCAATGACTGCTTGGAATTCCATTTCCTTTTCCATTCCCTTCATGTTACCTCCAACTCCCTGCTGCATCCAACAGTGCTGTGATGGACATCCTCTTACCTGTCTCCTTAAAGCCCTGTTGGAGGGTTCCTCTGCTCTGCTCGGTGGGAACGCTGGGCTATAGGATGTTGATGTTTAATTGCAATATTTTTGTATGGTTCTCCAGGACAACTATTCCACTTTAGATGGCCCCCAGTAGTGGCTGAGTTTTCCCATTTCTCCACATCCTTTCCTGTACTAGCTATTATTTATTTATTCATTTTTAGCCAATCTGACAATATAAACCTAGGTCTTATTGCTTATATCTGTCCACCTGTACACTTCTCTATGTTTCCTGTTGGGCTGACTACCTTTTCCTTTTCAGTCTCCCTCATCGGTTTGATGTGCCGCAAATTCTCTCATTTGTTCAACTCCCTCTTAACTTGTCTATGGTATACTTTGTTGAATAGCAATCCTGAACTCTGAACAGTCAAATCTAGTTTTTGTCATGTGTTCTGTACTGTGGGTCGTCTTATTTAAATTTTAGAAGTCCTTTCTCATGCCAAAATCACAAAGATAGTCTCCCACGTTTTCTTCCTTTATGGTTTTATGTATCACCTTCAGGCCTTCAGTCTATCTAGGGTTCACCTCTGTATCTGATATAAGGATCCAACTTTATCTCCCTAAGGTAGGTGGTTTGCCATCACCATCTACTAAATAGTCTCCCCTTTCTTCATTCACTTGTGGTGTCACCTGGATCGTGTACCCCGTTCCATATAAACATGATCTGGTTTTGCATACTCAGTCTATGACTTTAACCCATTTGTCCGTTCCTGAGTTAACCTCACTGGTTTTCTTAGTACAGCTTCATAATGTGCCTCTTAATCTAGTGGAATGAGCAACTCCTCCCCAGTTCCCCACCAACCTCTCTCCATTCTTCAAAATTGACTTAGTTATTTGTGGACAGGCTTTTAATCCCCGTGTATAAATTTTAGAATAGTTTTGTTAAGTCATTTTAAAAGGCTTGATGGACTTTTGTTTGGAATTGTAGTAAATTTACATATTAATTTCATGAAAATTACAATCTTTACAGATCTTCACAATTTTTAGCCAATCTCCTATGACGACCATAGCATAACACCATTTATTCAGTCATTCTTTGCATCCTGAAATAAGAGTTCTAAACGTTGTCAATAAAATTCTTCTGCATCCTTTGTTAGTTTAATTTCTAGTTTATAGTTGTGTTGCTATGGTAAAATAAGTGATATCTTATTTTCTATTCTATTTTCTCGTTGGTTAGTGCTGGCGTAGAGGAACTCTCGTCATCCGGCACTCGCACCTTTTCTGAGCTCTGTATTAGTTCTCGCAGTTTGTAGATACCCTTCTAAGCCAGCTCTTTCCTGTCTTAGTGCAGTGGCCAGGCCCTCCAGGACTGGTCTGTTGCAGTCGTGCCAGCGGGCTTATTTGCTGGTTTCCCATCTTAAAGAGTGTTCAGTGTGCCCACCACTGATATTTGCTACACACTTTTCTTATATAATTTTGTTGAGTTATTGTGTTTCCCTTCAATTTCTAGTACTCGGTGAGTTTTTACATCATCATTTTAAATATCATAATTAATTAGTGATAGTAATTAAATATAATTAACAATATAATATTGAGAAATTTGTGTGACTTTCTACTTTATAATCTGTGTAGTAAGATATACTATTGTTGAATTATCCCTTCACTCGTAGATAAACCTTATGTAATATTTTCTGTTCTCTCTCTCTATATATTAAAAGTTAAGAGTTCACACCAACACCACCATTTCCAATCCAATACCAGAGCTCAATCTTGTTTTTTCCATTTTCACATTTATAGCTCCCTTTCCAACCACGAGAAATCTGGCTTTCGTTGTCTTTATTTACTTATATTTAATTAACCTCTCTGCATGTAGCAGTCTCTCGTCTCCACAGCCATCCCCTCCCCCATGTAGATGGCCCCCTCACCATCTATCTCCATCTCTGACACCCCATGCCAGGCCACCCGTCACATCTCAGCCAAACTCTGGTGCAGCCAGTGGACGTTCTTCACCTTCATTCAGTCTGTACTTATTTCCTTATTCATTGGTGTCTTATTTTCATCCTGTTTTTTATTCTTTTTTCTAGCCAATCTGCATTAATGGTTTATTTCATTAACCTTTTTGAAGAGTAAGTTCAAAACTTTCTTAATTTTCTCTTTTTCTCATCCTCTTTTGTCCTCTATTTCATTGATTTTTAGCCTTACCTTTCTTATTGCCTTACTTCGTGGGGGTTTTGTTTGTTTAATTCACTCTTGTGGGAATTCCCTGGTTGTCCAGTGGTTAGGACTCTGAGCTTCCACTGCAGGGGCCTGGGTTTGACCCCTTGTCAGGGAACTCTTAGTTCTGGTGCGGCATGGCCAGAAAAAAAAAAAAATCACCCTTGTTTCAGTCTTCCTGTTTGTTTTTGGATAAATGACTTAAAGCTATAAATTTTCCTCTAAGTACTACTTTATCTCCCACAATTGTTGAAAATTTTAATGTTTAAATTTTAGTTCTAAGTGCTTTAAATTTCCCTTATGTTTCTTTAACTCAAAAGTCATTTAGCAGTTTGCTGTATACCTAAAACTAACACAACATTATAAATCAACTATACTCCAGTAAAAAAAAAAATTTTAAAGTCATTTAGGAGTGAGTTATTTAGCTTTCAGCAAATGAGCAGGGGGTGGGGAGTGTTATTCTTTTTTTTTTTTTTTTTTGCGGTATGTGGGCCTCTCACTGTTGTGCCCTCTCCCGTTGCAGAGCACAGGCTCCGGACTCAGGCTCAGCAGCCATGGCTCACAGGCCCAGCCGCTCCGTGGCATGTGGGATCCTCCTGGACCGGGGCACGAACCCGTGTCCCCTGCATCAGCAGGAGGACCCTCAACCACTGCACCACCAGGGAAGCCTGGGAGTGTTATTCTTTTGTTTTGTATTTCAGTTATTATTACATTATGGTCAAAGAACTATGTCCTTGATGATTTGATTCTTTGAAATGCTGACATGTTTTTGTGGCTTCATACATGGTTGAGGGACTTCCCTGGTGGCATAGTGGTTAAGAATCCACCTGCCAATGCAGGAGACACAGGTTCGAGCCCTGGTACGGGAAGATCCCACATGCCGTGGAGCAACTAAGCCCGTGCGCCCCAACTACTGAGCCTGTGCTCTAGAGCCCACGAGCCACAACTACTGAGCCTGCGTGCCACAACTACCGAAGCCCGCACACCTAGAGCCTGTGCTCCGCAACAAGAGAAGCCACCACAGTGAGAAGCCCGCGCGCTGCAATGAAGAGTAGCCCCCGCTCACCACAACTAGAGAAAAGCCCACGTGTAGCAACAAAGACCCGACGCAGCCAAAAATAAATAAATAAAATAAATAAATTTATTTTAAAAAAAGATACATGGTTGATTTTTACAAATATATATGAATAAATAAGCTACAGCTTATCAATTGTGTAGTTCACATCTTCCTATCTTTGCTTTTTTTCATGCTTGATCTGTCAGTCTCTGAGAGGGACATACACAATTTCTGATTACAATTGTTGATTTATGTATTTTTCCCTCTAGCCCTGTTGGTAGCTCCTTTATGTATTTGAGGCAATTTAAATAGATTTATCTTTATGATTATATCTTCTTGATATATTGCTCCTCTTCCCCAAATATAACATTCTAATATTCTGCTTCTCCATTTTGATGTTTTAAAAAGCTTTTTTGTCTGAATTAATGTTAAACATTTCTGTATCCTTTTATGTCTCCTGTAGACAGCACACTGCTAAAGTATTCTTTTCACAATTTACTCTGAAAATCTCTATCTTTGGATTGGTGACTTTAATCCATTTACATTTGTTTTACTATTATGTTGGGTCTTAATTCTATCATCTTATTTCACGTCTAGTTTTTTTTTCTGTGATCGCATACTCGCCTGGGGATCTTGTCTCCCTTGGCTAGTGATGTGTACCTGCGACAGGGGAGCTAAACCCCTGGTGGGTCAGCAGAGAGGGTGGGAGATACTCTGTGCTGCCGTTTGGACTGAACCACTCTCCACTTGCCACACCACAGCAAGTGACTCTGCTCCTCAGGGAAAATCCTCATATCTCTATCCCCATCACATTTTCTAAGTTCCATCTGTCTGGATTGCCATCAGCTTTCCTTTGAAGCATAGGGGGATAGTTGGGAGCCCGGAGGGTTTGGGGAACGGGGAGGGGCGGGGTGGCACGTGTTAACTCCATATGGCTGGGAGATCTCCCTGCACGTATGCTATATGCACCTACCCCGGCATGGATGAATGCAGCCCCAATGTTACCCCACTGACCTGGTGGCACTGGGCTGGCACTGCTATCTTCTGTTTTCTGGTATGTGATGAAGCTGGTGATGATGCCTCCAAAGGTACTATACAGGAGAGAGAAAAGGACATGACCGCCTCCCCGCTCCCCCCCGTTTCCTGTCCCCTGGGTATGTCACCAAGCATCCATCCCTCCTCCTCACACATCTTCTACAGCCCAAGTGTTCCTTGGGTCTTATTTTCTTTTCTCACTTCCAGGGTTGATCATGGGGGGAAGTGAGGGGAGCCAGGACTCAGGATAAGTTTGCCATAGTATCTGCCATGAGCACTTTTCAAAAAGCCCTTCTTGGAGCCCTGAGTTGCTGCGGGGGACAGGGCATGGAAAGAGCCCCCAAAACCTAGGCTCTGGTGCTTCAGCCCCACCCAGCCACTTGACCTCTGCTTCATATACTGGGGATCTGGGCTAGATTTCACCCAAGGGAAAATAATAGTGCTAGTCTGTTAGGTCCTTTTTTATTCTAAAATTCTGGGTAACCTCATCTAGCTCCCTGTCTCTTGGGGACCCTGGGTCTGCCAAGGGCAATGGAGTGCTTGGCAGGAAAGGATCTGCACCCGCGTGGGCCCGTCCTGACGGCCTGCTCCCCCTCCCTCCCCATCCCCTCCCAATTCACAGCAAGGAGGCATCTGTGACTTTTAACCCAGCTGCAAATAAGTAACACTTAGGAGACAAATGAACTGCATTTTGTTCTCAGATAAGGCTTGAAGGCTGCTGACGTTAGGATTTTTTAAGGTCAGTCTGGAGATTTGTGCGAGAAAACGTCTGGGAGTGACCGCGAGGGCGACTGTGCAGAACATCCGTCACAGACCTGCGTGGAGACCCTTCGAGGCCCGGGAAGCAGCAGACAAGCTCGCTATGAGTGTGTCCGCCACGAGGGGCGAGTTGGCATTCCACAGTATAACAACTAGCATTGTTTTCCTGCCCCTTAAACAGAAGCACAGACTGGCTTTGGGGAAATTTGCAAATAACTTTGCTAATGTAAAAATGTACTCCTCCAGAGCTTGAAATGTCACTGGCTTTTCTCCATCATTTACCTTCCTTCTCACCGCCCCCGCCTAGTAAATGCGGGCCAGCCACATTTGATGCCTCCAACTCAGCAGCTGAGGGTACCGGGCAGCTTGGTGACATCCACAGGACACTGACTCAGAGCTCACCCTCTATGCGTTCTCTCAGCAGCAAGGGGCTACTACTGGCAACCTGGCCCCAGACCACGGAGACAGATTAAGGGGGGGTCTATGGGAAATGATCTAAGACTCTGTCATCTGATCACCAGTGGATCTATTCTGCAGCCTGTGTGAGGGTACAGGACCCAAGCCTTGCAGGCAACATCTTAGAACGAAATTAGCAATCCTGAGTTAGGAGGTCCGTGTGTGTGAGAACCTCCCTGAAGGCATGCACCATCTGGAAAGGCGTGGGGCGGTTCTGCTGATCCCACAGAGCAGGGCAGCTCTGTCTGAGCAACCTCTAGAGCGCAGAGAATTCTCGGCCCGAACCTCCCCTCTCAGAAGCCTGTGCTCACAGGAAGGGTGAGAGGAAAGAATCTAACGGTTATGGGTAAATTTACTTCATCCCAGAAGGACCAAGAATCAGACTCAGGCAGGGTCTACAAAAGCACAGTCTATTTGAGGAGGTTCAGGTGGGATTTATTTTGTTTAATGCACCTGGTGAAAAATGCAGTGGCCGTCAATCAAGCCCTTGTGTACCACCTGGGTCCCCTCTGTATATACAGATCTCTTACAGGCTCATTGCTATTTATGCAACGTCTTCAAAAACTGGGCACACCTGGTTGTGGTTTCTAAATGCCCTTTTCCTACTAAAAAGAATCAGGTATCCTCGGAGAAATGTCTGAGTCTAGGTCAGGGGACAGGGAATGTGTAAAAGATGAATCTGGAGCAAGGACCTTGTCATATCAGAAAGCAAGGGGGACTCCTGTGGTCATGTCCAGAGGACACAGGATAAAACCCAAATAGGCTCCCACTGGCCTAAGGTGGACAATAGGGGCATCACAGAGAACAAGACTGTGCTGAATTGTTACACATCACCTATGTTAAAATTCATGAGTTTATAATGATACTAAAAAAAAAAACCGGTCTTCCCTGGTGGCACGGTGGTTGGGAGTCCGCCTACCGGTACGGGGGACGCAGGTTCATGCCCCGGTCCGGGAGGATCCCGCATGCCGCGGAGCGGCTGGGTCCGTGGGCCATGGATGCTGGGCCTGCGCGTCCGGAGCCTGTGCTCCACGGCGGGAGGGGCCGCAGCAGTGTGGGGCCCGCGTGCCGCAAAAAAAAAACACACACAAAAAAAACCTCACTGGCCACCTTTGGAGCATGCTAGAGAACCAAATCATTATTCCGATAATGGCTTTTGAAAAAGTGTCTTGTGTGCACTGTACCTTGGAGTATAAAGGATGAAGGAAAGTTCTTTAGAGAAGACTTGCACCTAAAAAGTGTAGAAATAATGATAGAATCTAAATGAAATCGTGGATGTGTCTAATGATCATTAGCTAAAACCATTAGCTGATGGGGAACTTATGATAGAAGTCAGACCCTCAGCACCCAAACCCACAGATCGATCTTAACCTCACAAGAAAGAGAAAATCTGACACTGGGTACCTCCTGATGTGATGCCGTAGGAGGTGCACAGAAACGCTGTGAGATATTCCTGCAAAAAACTGAACCTGCGTGTGATCAAGCACTGCTGTCTTAGTTTACAGGAGTGAGAGAGATTGATGGCTTGTTAAATGACACCAACATTTAACAGCACCAGTACTATTGACACTTTGGGGTGGATAATTCATTTAGAAGACTTCTAAAAATGTATCAACAAACATAACGTATGGGCCTTGTTTGGACCCTGATTCAGAAGAACCAAATATTAAAAAAAGAAATTATGAGACTATCAGGGAACTTTGAGCACTGGATATTTGATCATATTAAGGAATTATTTGTTTCAGGTATGATAATAGAATGCTGGCTGTGTTTATAAAACGCCCTTGTCTCTTAGAGATACTTTCTGAAGAATTTATGAAGAAGTTGTGCAATATCTCAGATCCCACTGGACGGCAGAGTCAGGGAGTATGAAAGACACAAGACTGGCCGGATGTGGATCATGGTTGAAACGGGGTGATGGGTACACGGGGTTCATTATACTATTCTCTCCACTTTTATATAGGTTTAAACTTTTCCATTGTAAAACTTTATTAAAAAAAAAAGTAGTAGGACACAACTGCCTGACACAAACTCTAAAAGGCTTCCCGGCTCGGCAGGGAGCAGCGGGCTGGAGCTGTCGCCGTAGGAGTGAGCGGCTCCGCAAGAACAGGAGAGACCAAGGATGGGCCTGAGTCAGAGGCTGTAGGGTCAAGGTTGGTCATTTTCCTTAGTGATGTTATACACGCCGAGGTCAACTACTTTGCTGTTTGCCACGCTGGAGTGAAACTCTGCCAGACGGCGCAGTGATACCCAGAGGAGGCGGCATGGGGGAGAAGCAGCCTCAGGTTCTGTGCCACGAACAATGCTTTCGGGCACAGATAGAAGGCTGACCGTCCTCGGCGCGTCTGTTTAAAAACCCCACGCCCAGCTGAGACTGGGAGGCGCCGGTGAGCTGTCACCCATCAGCCAGGCCTACGGCTGCAGAGGCCTCCACGCCCCAGAGATAGGACGCAAGCGCCCCGGAAGCCTGGCACGCGCCCAGCTGGGTTTGGAGGCTGGGGGTGGGGTTCGTGGTGAGAGAGTGATTTTCACACGCTGGTTCTCGGCGTTCTCTCCGCATCCCCATGTCAAAGCGGGCAGTGCGGGGCTCTCCGAGGGCCCAAACCAGGTGCAAGGGCGGGCGGGTGGGTCTGCCCCGACCCCTGCCAGGCTTCCCAGCTGGACAGAAAAGCCCAGCCCCTGTCAGGGCACATCTTATTGATCCATCCCCACCAGGGACAAGGAGGATGAGTCTGGTGGGCCCCGGGGCATAAGAGAGACTTGCCATCCAAAGGACAAAGCTTTGTGAATCGAACGCCCTCTGTGGTCCAAAATGAGTTAACAACATCTAGATAGAGGACCAAAACTGGGGTACTTCTCCTGGAGGAAAACTTAGCAGTTTAAGAAGTAATTGTGAAGCAGAAAATATGCTCCTACAGACACACACATGCGTGCACAGGTGCACATTAAAAACCCCTGTCACACAGAGAAAGACAAATATCATATGATATCACTCATATGTGGAATCTTTAGAAAATGGTACAAATGAACTTATTTACAAAACAGAAATAGAGTCACAGATGTAGAAAATAAACTTATGGTTACCGGGGGGTAAAGGGTGGGGGATGAATTGGGAGATTGGGATTGACATATACACACTGCTATATGTAATATAGATAATTAATAACCTACTGTACAGCACAGGGAACTCTACTCGGTATTCTGTAATGACCTATACGGGAAAAGAATCTAAAAAAGATATACGGCTATATGTATAACTGATTCACTTTGCTATACACCTGAAACTAACACAACATTGTAAATCAGCTGTACTCCGATAAAAATTTAAAAAAACAAAAAAACCCTGTCTCTCACACACACACACACACACACACACACACACCATTAAGAGAATCCTGGGACAAGCCAACTCTTTCCGTTGTCAGTATCAGTGTGTCTCAAGGTGACATCCTCCGAAGCCCCCCTCCTCTCCCCCCCGCCCCCGCCCCACTCCTGAGTTCAGCACCATTCAGGGAAGAAGTGCCTGGAACACAGTGATCTGAGGAGGAAAAAGAACGAGGCAGCAGCTCTGAGAAGCAAAAGTCGACCATGGAAGACTCAGGAAAGAAGCGGCCGTATGTCCGCCCAGGTCAGGGCATTAGAGAGGAGGGGAGGACACATCTGTCTCCACAACTTCCCGGTAGCTCTTCTGACATAACAGGGGTCACAAGGCCCCAGACAATTCCGTGTGAGTCAATGAATGGGTAGTAAACACGTTCACAGTTCTTGCTCCTCCCCTGTATTCTTGGAACTGAACGGAGCCTCTTCAAACAACAGCCTTCCGGAATCCTGTCCATTTCCTCATTTCCCGCTGAGACAGTATGGGTGAGCGTTGACTTGTTTCCCAGTTATAACCACCCAGAGTCACTCACAGGTCAGCTCCTGCCTCCTGAGACTGTGGATGAGAACACACTGAAAACAACTTGCTGAAGAATCGCACGGCAGCCTGTGATACACCATCGCAAGGCTGAGCTCATAAGTGTAACTCAGGATGCATGAGCCAAGGATGACAGAAGCACGCCGACTGCCTTCCTTTATTTCATAATTCAGTGTTTCCCAACCTTCATCATGCAGTTTGGGAAAGTTGCCACAGACCCATAGTTACTTCTCCCAGCAACCTGGGCGGGGAGGCGGGGGAAGTCCCCCTGGCTGGTCACATGCTGCTTTAGCAGCCAGAGCCCTTGCCCGGTGATGGAGCAACCCCTTTCCCAAATGAAGGCTTGAATTATTTATTTAAATGAAAGCCTGAAATCAACCTACAGACACCACATCAAGGACAAGCGAGATCCTGTCTCCTCAGTTCCGAGGATCAACCACAACAAGTCGGTGCGCAGCGTGCATTCGAGGGCAGCTGGGAGGACAGCTCGGCTTCGGCAGCGCGCAGGCCCTGCGCCAGGAGCGCACTCAGAGAAGGGCGGCCAACCGGCGCGAGCCAGAAGATTTTCTCAGCGTTCGGGTCTCGGTGGAGAACCGGGAAGTGATTGCAAACACGTTCCAGAAATCCTCTCCATTTCCCATGAGCCCTGAGCACAGGGGGCCCCTTGACAGTCACGGGCATCTTTGTCAATCTGTGATGGGTTGGCCACATTGGCACCTCCGCTCCTGTTGTTTAAAACCAGAGTTCCCAAGTGCCGCCTTCCTACCTCCTCTTATGGGAGACCAGTTGCTCCTGGTCTCTTACGGGAAACCTGCTGTGTATGGTGCCTTCCTTCTAGAAAGTGCACTTAGCACAGCTGTGGTTTTCCACCTTTGTATGATTATTTGATTGAGGCCCACACTGAGCTGTAAGCTCCATCAGGGTCAGGACAAGATTTCCTTTTACTCAGTGTTGCACTTGCCCGTGCCTAGTACACAGCGTGGCACTTGGTAAGTGCTGAATAAATGTTTGTTGAAATTAATATTTATTCATGAGATGAATAAAATGTGGCGCTTCCGGTATTCTCAATACCTTCCCTTGTTTAACCACTCAACTGACCAGAAGTGTTCGCTCTAACACCGTCTTCACTTGTAGACTTACGTACACTAAGAACAATGAACAACCTGCCATTTCAAAACCAAAGTCTCACCTTACTTCCCAATTCCCCTAATCAAAATATTTGAAGTAATCATTAGTTTTAAATTCCTATGTATTTTAGACCTACCATATTGGTATGATCTTCCTACGTGCTCTAATATAATTCTCCCATCAACTCTCTAATAGGACTTCCTTTTTCTTTCAGTCTTAATTTACAGACAAGGAAACTGAGAAACAGGAATGTTAGCTTTTTCAGGATCACACCGTTAAGTGCCAGCAACTTAGCGTCACTGATGCCGCTCCTATCAGGGGTTTTCCAATCAGAGTTAGTTCAAAGGCAGAAACAATGCTGTTCTTTCTTCTATTTATAGCCTGTCTGTGGAGAAGGACCATCCATGTGGGAAAGTACAAATTTGGGACATAACCCATGACTACACTTGGCATGTTTTAAATAAGAGTTAATTCTCTATCATTAAAAAAACTTTTTTTTTTACCTCCTTTGCAATCAGAGCTGAATCACAGTGCTAGTAATTCCTGTCATTCACAGCCCCTACTGCCCACTAGGATAAATGGGGTGTGCGGTGCACACTCTCTGGGCCACTTTCAACAACCCCCAGATCTGTCACTAACATGTTGCTTCCCTGAGGCCCAGCCTGCTTTCAACTACTCATTAAGCCCTGTACCACCCCTGCTTAGCTTATACCTAACAGTGACCCCACAGGAGACTTTAAACCAGAACAATTAATCAGCTCCCTGATGTCAGGAAAAACACATCTTAAAACATAGCCAGTTCAGGAAAGGGCAGTCCACCCAGGCTGTAACCTGCCGTTTCATCGGAGAGGGTAAATGCAGTGCAGAGTAAGAAAGACAGAATGAGCACAAGCTTGAGCTCTGGAAAAAAAAGCAGAATGGCCCGCCCACTCCTGACTAAGGCACATCAGCTAACCTACATGAAAGCATTTTTTAAACAGCAGCATGCAAGTAATATTTATTTACCTTGACATTCATTTGAAGAACATCAGAAACAACAGAGATTTAAAATGGGGATTTGGGAGTCACCTGACAGTTGGAATTGTTCCCATTCATTGCTGACAATGAGTAGTACCACTGTCAATGGTATACTAGCTATGTACATTATTTCCTAACAGCTGCCTGGGACAGTAGAATAGGCAGAGCTGTTGAAGTTGGTAGCCTGGGGAATCCCCTGGCGGTCCAGTGGTTAAGACTCAGCGCTTCCACTGCAGGGGGCTCGGGTTCGATCCCTAATGGGGGAACTAGGATCCCACAAGCCGAGCAGACAAAAAAAAAAAAAAAGATGGTGGTGGCCTGGGCAATCAGACTGAGTTCCCAAGAAAACCACAGGATCTCTCATCTTGGTATTCCGGGTGCTGGCAAGGCAATGCCTGGCAAAACTAAATCCCCCAGTGAACGGTCATTGAAGGAATGAATGAATGAATGACTTAGCCTCTGGGCACATTGACCCATCTGCAAAACAAGGATAACACTACTTGCCCAGTGTGGTACTACGAGCTTCAAGTGAGTTAATGTTTGGGGGACAACCCTGAGCAGAGTGCCTGGCTGTGTGAACATTCAACAAACGTCTAATCCTTTCGCTTTCTCCCTCCTTCCTCTTTATGGGTCTTTCCTCCTTCCGTATGAGATTGAAACTATTCCATGTGTAAGCAAGAGACCAACATGTGGTATTCTGTGCCCCCCACACAGTGCGAGAGCAGCATTGCACATCCAGGACCCTGCCCCTGCCCATTCCTCTTGGTTGGGTTCCCAAAGTTCCCCAGGTGCCCGACACGACTAAAGGCCCTGCTTCAGGTTCCTACAGGAGTTTGTGGTATGAGGCACCCTGAGTCATCCCCCCTCTGATGCCCAAACCCTTCCTTCTCCACAAAAGGATCCCGCCCAGATTTGTAAACATAAGCACTGAGTCCTGGTGATCGCATGGCCACACCTCTCAGAGTTCAGTCCAAGCTATTTCTTTCATGACGTAGAATAATGAAAACTAAGCAACAGGCGCTCAGTGAATGTTTTCAGCTCGTTTTTCCGAAGTTCAAACTTCCTAACAATTTTTCTCTTAGCAGGACAAAAACTTAAGAGAAATGGGCACCTGGGAAAATGGTTCAGAGGAAAATTCTGGCCCTAGAAAGAGCTTGGGTTCAGTCCTCTTGACACGGGTTGGAAGGCAGCATAACAAAGGAGTGGGGAGCTGGCAGCGAAGAGGGAGGCTGGGTCACGATCCCAGGCTTCAGAAGAGAATGGACCAGCTGCCAGGGCCTAAGTCAAAAAGCAGTGCTTGTTAAAGGCGGGGGTGGGCTGGGAGGCTCCCTGGCTAGAGAATGGAGAGAGAACGAGAAAGATGAGGGGAACAAGTGACCTGGGACTCAGAGTTTGGAAACCACAACAATGATCTAAGATCATTGTCTCTAAGACCGCTCTTGGCCACTAAGCTAGAAAGCTGGTTTCTGCCAGAGTGAGACCTGCTATCTGGAGACATGTCCCTCTGGTGTGGTCACACAATGGACACTTAGCTAACACTCGCAGCTAACTTACATCATAGGACACAGGATTATACGGAGGGGGTTGTGGAAATACCCAAGCGTATTTAACAGGCCAAACCAGACAGTCTGAAAATAATTATCCACATTGAGTCACAAAGCGCTGAAGAAAAAAAAAGACTAGGGAAGGTACGCGCCCCCAACTATTACAGCTGTATGGGGAGGTCTGCCGTAAGCCAGATGCATGAAGAAAGTCAGAACGCTGGCAGACCAGACGCTAGTGGCAAAGGGCATTAGGGCACACAAGCTGCAGGAAGAAGCCTTAAAAGGCAGGTGATGATGTTTTAAACCACAGAAATAAACACCAATATCAAGAAAATGGTATACAAAATGCAGAGACATCATTAAGCTACACAGACTGGGGCACTCACATAATAAATTCGCATGAATATGTGTTTTATTGTTATAAGTAATCAAGCTACTGAACAAGCTGTCTCCTTAAACTGAGAGGTGCATTTTGTCTCTTGAGAAACATCAGCAGAAGACAGGATTTACTGTGCTGTTAAAGTAAAGGAAGAATACGTATCATGAAAGCGAGGATAGGAGGTAGGGAGTGAGGTGATTCCCGGCTGTCGGGTGCATGTCTCCAGGGCAAACTGGCTCCCAGGGGACTTCTGTGATCCTTGGCCCACACTCTAACCTTCCAAAACAGCAAAGCCGCATCCACTCCCAGTCCTGTCTGCATTAATTCACTGTTCTTCCCATTCAACATGTTAATGTGAAGCTCCCTCTCCAATTTGAACTGTGACCTCTGTGAGCTTTACATGTATTTTGCCTAAATATTTTCCTCATTCCCATCAACTTTGTTCTGAACGTCCCTTTAGTAAGGTAGACAAATGGCAGAAAAACCGAATCCTAAATACCACCTCTTTCAGTGCCTTTTTTTGGTAGGAAGGGAAGGAGTCAGCCTCAATTTCAGAATTCTGGGTTTTGCCTGGTAAATATTATGGAAATTCCAGAACCTTGCTTCAGGGGCTCAAAAGTTTGAACCCTAAGAGTCATTCTCCTCTGGTGGTACCCCTAAAATTCACACCCATGCCGCTACTTCATGCAGTGGAACTAAAAAGATCTGCATTTTGTTCAGAAGCCAATGATCCAGAAGCGTGGATCAAAGCGTCTCTTCAGGGCTTCCCTGGTGGCGCAGTGGTTGAGAGTCCGCCTGCCGATGCAGGGGACGCGGTTCGTGCCCCGGTCCGGGAAGATCCCACATGCCGCGGAGCGGCTGGGCCCGTGAGCCATGGCCACTGAGCTCCGCAAACGGGAGAGGCCACAACAGTGAGAGGCCCGCGTACCGCAAAAAAAAAAAAAAAAAAAAAGATTTGGTAAAAGGGATGATGATGGGTAAGAAACTGAAGCCCAAAGGAACATGATTTAGCATAACTGTATCTCTTAAAACTGCACACATATGAAAATAAATGTGCATTTATTTGTATGTGTGTGTGATGGTGGAATGAACTGGCCAAGATGACCCCTTCCTTCCACTATAAAACTGATAAACTAGAACTTATTTTTGTTTTAATCTAGGACTAAGCCTAAAAAACAAGAAATGCCCAGGTGCCATAAGGAACAAAGAACTCAAAGTCTTAAGGAGAAGCCTCGGGGGCTGGAGATGGGGACAGGAAACATGGCTTTAAGTCCATGCAAGGAAGAGGGCCCGGTGCACAAGGCACAGGACCACGCCGTGCAGCCCACAGCCCAGGCAAGCAGAACACGGACTGCCTGCCGGCCCAGACCAAAACCCAGCTCCTGCTGGGGCCGGGGGACTGCATGTGAAAGTCACCTGCAAGAACCAGCAAACACTCCGCACAACTGTCCTAGTGGACCTTCACCACCGCAAGGTGAGAAAACAGCAGCAGAGGTCCAGACCACTATACCACCTCATCACTGGGGAGACAGCACAGGAAACCTCCAAATTACTCTGTAGCAAAACCCTGGGACAGGGACAACTCACAAAATAAACAGCCCTTACTGAAGATAAGTTCACAATCCTAAAAACCCCACGAGGAAGCAAACCACCAATAATTTTTCTGCGGCTGAGAGAAAAAAAAATGGGCATACTCAAGAACACAGACTAGAGACTATAAAATAAATATGATGAAAATGACCTTTTTAAAAGATGACAACTATAGTTAAAAAAAAGAAAAAAAAAGTTGAAAAGAGGACAGGCAAATTTTGAAAAAGAATCAAGCACAATTTCAGAAATGAAAAGTACAGTTAACGAAACTAGAAACTACAACAAATGGGATAAACAGATTAGACAGGGCTGAGAACATAATTAGCGAGATAAATACTAAGAATACAGCACAAAGAAACCTAAAACATATGAAAGAGAACAGGTTCAATGTAAGGCTAAAAGAAATCCCAGAAGAGAAGAACAGCGAACAGGGATGAGCTGATATTCAACAAAATACAGACATCCAGAATTCTCTTAGTTAAAAACCCTGAGGTGAGAGCTGAGCAAGAGGAAAATAAATCTGTATCTAAACATAGTGGTGAAACTAGACCACTGCAGATGAAATAAGGGGGGAAAATTTCACGCTTGTTATGAAACAGTTCAATAATGCAGATACACAGCTGTAGCCTCCACTGATGGGGAGAAGCACTTACTACACAGAGGCAGCCGTTGAGCCTCTGCCTCCCAGATGCTCTGTGGGAACAGGTGTAGGTGCAGCTCACTTTCAGAAAATTTCTATTTAGTGTAAAGTCTGTCAGCTTAAATCGACTCAACAATCTCCTTCCACATATTCAGAAGCACCCAGCTATGTATTAACTGAGTCCTGGGTTCTTACTCTAAATTTCACTAGAGTATATAATATTCCTCTGTATTAAAACTGCCTGAGCTTCCCTGGTGGCACAGTGGTTAAGAGTCCGCCTGCCGATGCAGGGGACACAGGTTCGTGCCCCGGTCTGGGAAGATTCCACATGCCGCGGAGCGGCTGGGCCCGTGAGCCATGGCTGCTGAGCCTGCGCGTCCGGAGCCTGTGCTACGCAACGGGAGAGGCCACAACAGTGAGAGGCCCGCGTACCACAAAAAAAAGAAAAACTGCCATATTTTCTTAATGCTTAATTAATTAAAGTGATTCCTATAACCCAATTTATCTGGCAATAAAGTACCTAGAATGAATTTTGATGGCAAGAATCCTATCTTGTGGCAACACTTTTCACAAGCAAGTTGGGCCATACCCTGCACTGCCATTCTCATTCTGAAGATAAATCTGTGTGAAGTTATCATTTTATCTGCTTCACCAGACAGAATTTCTAACCCAGCATTTATCTTGTGTCTCCGACGGCACCAGCGAATGCAGTGAATCTGCAGAGCACAGTAATTCTGGGACTTTGTGAGTTATTTTCAAGTGTAAGTTGCTAGTCTGTGCAGCTTACTGCAGGAATATTTTAAGAGAAAAGCAAACACTGACTCTGGATTAGCTTCTGAATTGTTATCAACAGTTCATTCTAGGGATGGTTTGGATATTCTACTTTCTACAAGATGAACTAACTCACTTAGCTAAAGCAATCACAAGATAAACTCTCCAAATGCGTAAAAAATGACACTCTAGTTACCACCATACGTAACTACCCCACACAGCACACACATATTTTCTATCATTCATACTGTATTCCTTGTAATCAGTGTCTCTTCTGTGTTTCAAAAGACAGTAAAACTTGGGCTTCCCTGGTGGCGCAGTGGTTGAGAGTCGGCCTGCCGATGCAGGGGACACGGATTCGTGCCCCGGTCCGGGAAGATCCCACGTGCCGCGGAGCGGCTGGGCCCGTGAGCCGTGGCTCCTGAGCCTGTGTGTCCAGAGTCTGTGCTCCGCAATGGGAGAGGCCACAAGAGTGACAGGCCCGCGTACCACAAAAAAAAAAAAAGTAAAACTAGATTCCAGAAATACTATCTCCATTTTTTTCCTTTAAAAGGAGTGTCTTCCCCAATTTCTCCTACTGTCCCTAATGTTCCTAAATGGCTTTCTTAAAGAGATTTTCAAAGGTCTTATTGTTAATAAGCTAAAAAATATAAAGCACTGAGCATGGTGTCTGGTTCCAAAAAATTAGCTATTATTATGGCTTTTATTAGTGCTATCATTAATGACAACAGAGTATTGAAAACAGGGGAGACCCCAAAATAGTTTGTGTGTTTATATTCCCCATTGTCAGAGCCTTAAAGAAAAATCTAGTTCAAACAAAAAGCCAAATTATTTTTATCAAAAGTAAAACTGAAACAATGCTTTTCTCCCCCAAAACAGTTCTAAAGTTAAAAGACAGCAGATTAATATTAAAAACAGCTTTTTATTTGTTAATGTCACATAAGAAATTTAAGCAAGTTACACTATCTTAAAAAACACAACTAATGCGTTTTAGGAGAAACCCTTCCCTCTCCCCTTCCCCCTCCCCCCATTCCCCTTGTGAATTAAGAATCTAAGAGAAGAAGTAACCATAAAACAAAGTTTTGTGGAATCCTTCATCCAGAGTGCTTACATGATGATTAGGTTAATATTGCCTTCTTACAAAATTTCTCTTTTCTATTTAAAAAAAATTTTTGTAGCCTTGATTGTTTATTACAAAAAAATTCAGTACAAAAGTTCAATATATTGAAAAATGCTTTTCCCCTCCCTCACAGCACCGTTATATATAGCAGAGAATAATCAAGAGCAGATTGCTAATCTAGATGGAGCAATCTTCAAATTAAAACAAATTAAAACACAGTGGTTTATTTACCCTCCCCTCCTCATAGAACTTAAAAAAAAAACCACACATACAAAAAAAATGTCAAAATTTTGAGGGACCCTTTTCAAACAGTACACAGTTCAGTGTCAATTCACATCTTGCAACAAAGTATATGGATATGATTTCTTTTACAAAACGTTCAGTGTCAAAAAAGGAAATTAAGGCCATCAGATTCGCAGCTTAAAAATTCACATAAAGGAAATATAAAAATATTCTGTGCTTCTGAGAAGGCTCTGCACTGCATGTAGGTAAGGATTACCATACTTCTTTATTTTGAGGAAGCCAGTTGATGTGAGAAGTTTACATAATTGCACAGCTTCTATTGGAACCTCTTGGGGCTCCCTGATGAGGAAAACAGAAAAAAAAATTAGTGCTAAGAAAATGGATCACGGTATTTTAAAATAAGGCAGAGATACTACAAATTCATTATTACCTAACTTCAAATGGACGTTTATTACTTCTCACTTATCCTTTTTAAACTTCTCTTATGGACTTCTCCCCTAGAATACTCCAACAAATTCCAGAACAGTGATTCTCAACTCTAGCCGCACATTGAGATCCTGAGGAGTTCTTAAAACAAAATTCTGATCTAGGTCCCTAGATCAATTAAATGAGAATTTCTCATTTCGGACTTCCCTTGTGCCACAGTGGTGAAGAATCTGCCTGCCAATGCAGGGGACACAGGTTCAAGCCTTGGTCCGGGAAGATCCCACATGCCACGGAGCAGCTAAGTCCGTGTGCCACAACTACTGAGCCTGAGCTCTAAAGCCCACGAGCCACAACTGCTGAGCCCGCATGACACAACTACCGAAGCCCTCGCACCTAGAGCCCATGCTCCACAACGAGAAGCCACTGCAATGAGAGGCCCACACACCACAACAAAGAGCAGCCCCCGCTCGCTTTAACTAGAGAAAGCCCGCACGCAGCAACAAAGACCCAATGCAGCCAAAAATAAATAAATAAATAAATTTTTTTAAAATAAATGAGAATTTCTCATTTAACTGGGGAACAGTATCTATTTATATGTAATTTTAAAGCTCCCTAAGAAATCCTAATAAGCAGCTGAAGTTGAAACTTCCTATTCAATAACATCCTTTGGTAACTTAGGAAACAGGAGCTCAGTGGATGGCATTCTGAACAACCACATCAGGAAATATGGCTTGCTGGATCCTCAGCTTTCATATCCTGAAGCATTTGCATTGGGTTCATCTTCAAATGTGAAGTCAAAACGGCTCCCTCTATCCATTTCTTTATCACTCACTAATTCCTTAAAATCTCACAACATGACTGTGAAACACCACTTGACTACTGAAATTGGTTTCTTGAAGGTCAACCAGAAAGACTTCTAATCAACTCAAAAAGCCACTGGATTCATTCTCTAATATGAAGTCAAAATAGTTGATCCATCCTTCCATCTTCCCTCTTTTGAACTTTTTTTTTTTTTTTTTTGCAGTACGCAGGCCTCTCACTGTTGTGGCCTCTCCCGTTGCAGAGCACAGGCTCCAGACGCGCAGGCCCAGCGGCCATGGCTCACGAGCCTAGCCACTCCGCGGCATGTGGGATCTTCCCGGACCGGGTCACGAACCCGTGTCCCCTGCATCGGCAGGCGGACTCAACCACTGCGCCAACAGGGAAGTCCCCTCTTTAGAACTTTGATATCATTATTTCTTCTGATCACAAAAGCTAAAAACCTCGCACATCTTTGATTTTTTTTCTTCTCCCCCTCAAGTTCGGTCACTATGCCTTAATTAATGAATCTCCATTTGCATAGTCTCTCAGGGTGTCTGCAATCTCCCTTCTACAGTCATCCCTCTGATATTGTCTCAACTTCTCCTTGCTCCAAAGTGTGCAGAAGCTCCTTCCCTAGGCATTCCAGAGTATGCTGATTTAACACCAACCTCCCCACTTCACTTATCTCTCACTCACACCCTACAAACACAACTGGATGGACAGATATACTTGGTGCTCAAGTCTTGACATATACCCTGTGATGAATTAAAGATCATGATAAATTCTTTGCCACTCCTCCCATTATGAGGTGGAGACTATTTACCCTCCCCTGGAATTGAAGCTGGCCTATGACTTACTTTGACTAAAAGAATATGGGCCTTTAAGAAATCTAATGCTTTCCGTTTTCACTCTCTTGGAAGCCAGCTGCCATGCTGTAAAGAAGGTTGGACTAAACAACCAAATGATAAGAAACCACATGGAAACAGACATGGAGAACATTTGAGCCCTAGCCAAGCTTCCAGCTGAATGCAACTGCATGACTGACTTCACTCTCCATTGGGTGGGAACAAATGAATTGCCCAGTGGAGCCCAGTCAAACCACAGAGTCATAGGAATTAAGAAATCAGTTTTAAGTCACTGAGCTTTAATTTAAGGTGGTCTCCTAATGTAGCAACAGATAATTCAAACAACCACAGAACACTACCATCTGCCTTCTAATACTCAAATAATTGCCCATCTTTCAAAATACTGGACAAGCCTATTTTCCAGAGATCTTCTCAACTGTTCTGGTGGCCTAAACAGCCTTCTCCAGCATCTGACCTGCTACAACTCATGCTCTGAACCACTAGCCTGGCACCCTGAGATATCTCTTATATTGTTATTTTACTTCCAGTCATTATAATATTTCAAATAAGGGCAGAAAATGGATCTTGTACCTGTTTCTTGTTAAAGCCAAGTATAAAACACCTGTTCTTAAATATTCCTCCAAAATGTACGAGGAAGTATCCATGCCAAAAATTCATTCTCCTATAACCCACCTCAAGTGGTTCTCAACTCTGGAGGCTGAACACATAAGAAAATGTTTATTTGGAGCAGGACTGGGGCTAATTAAGCAAAACAAACAGATTTATAAATCTGGAGACATGGTGACGACATCTTATAAGGATAAGGGTAGGAATTTTGATTAATGATAGACATGAACAGCTTGAGAATATAAACTGAAGGCTCATTACTTATTAATAATTCCAATTTAATTAATTAAAATCAAATTTGGAGTTTATTTCAAGGACTCTCAAAAGTCCAAGCATCAGCTAAAATCTATCTTGCAATTAAATAATTAAAAACTTAAGACAGCAAGAATTTTGCTTCACACTGAAGCTGAACATTACTCTTTTTTTTTTAATCAGGTAATGATTTTTTTAAATTTAATTTATTTATTTTTTGGCTGTGTTGGGTCTTTCTTGCTGCACATGGGCTTTCTCTAGTTGAAGCGAGCAGGGGCTACTTTTGGTTGCGGTGCACGGGCTCCTTATTGCGGTGGCTTCTCTTGTTGCAGAGCACGGGCTCTAGGCACGTGGCCTTCAGTAGTTGCAGCGCGCGGGCTCAGTAGTTGTGGCTGGCGGGCTCTAGAGCACAGGCTCAGTAGTTGTGGCTCACAGGCTTAGTTGCTCTGCAGCATGTGGGATCTTCCCCAACCAGGGCTCGAACCCGTGTCCCCAGCATTGGCAGGCGGATTCTTAACCACTCCGCCACCAGGGAAATCCCTACTCTTTGTTTTTCTTGAGTTTATATGCAGATACCTGCTCCAATTTAGTCATCTAAACTCAATCAAAGAACCCTTCAATAAATAATTTTTAGCATGCATTCCAATCCATATATACTTATTTATGTGGCATACATGCCCTACCATAACATATTACATACATTATAAAACAAAAGACAAAACTGAAATTTGATATGAGAAATAATTTTTAAAAAAGAAGTGCAAACATTTTCTTCCAGTACCCAAATGTACTGTATCTTGAAGATCCCCTCAGGAAAAACAAACCCCACTTGGTAGATCACTGACTTAGTTCATCAAGTAATAGGGAAAAAACAAGCTCCACTACTGGTTTTGGTTTTCATGTAATTCTGTTAATAAAATTTAAAAGACATATATTAAAGTAATACCTGCTGGTGGAAAAGTTCTTCCTCGACAGCCACTTCAGCTGTTTCTTCCTCCTCCTCTTCCTCTTCAGGTATGGTTGTTTTGAAGACTGTACTTCTTTGAGCAACCTCCTAAACACAAGAGTTTGATTTAAGTTAAAACACTGTACTTTGGGACTTGCCTGGTGGTGCAGTGGTTAAGAATCCGCCTGCCAATGTGGGGGACACGGGTTCGATCCTTGTCCCGGAAGATCCCACATGCCGTGGAGCAACTAAGCCTGTGCGCCACAACAAGGGAAGCCACCACAATGAGAAGCCCGCGCACTGCAACGAAGAGTAGACCCCGCTCACCACGACTCGAGGAAGCCGGTGCGCAGCAACAAAGACCAACGCAGCCAAAAATAAAAAATTAATTAATTTAAAAAAAAAACCCACTATACTTAAAAATCACAAAGACTGTGGGAGGACGACATCTTTTCGTTGCGTAAATTTAAGAAACAGCATTCCTATGTCAGGGACTTTTCTTTTCTTTTTTTTTTTTTAAGTGGCTCATCAGTAGCTTCAGCTACTGAACAGAAATTTTTGCATAATTAGTAGCAGTTCTTAGATTTTCAATATTCCCTGCAGGGGAGCTACTGGTATCCAATTTGAAATACCTGCTGAGAAGTTCCCACTGCTTTTTATCCCATTCTGTTACTAAGAATTCTGTAAATGATTTGGCACACTAAATTCTTTATAACACTCAACATGAATTCAGCTTAAAGATCTTGGCTCCTAGCAAAGAGAAGGTGCTAAATAAATGCTGAATAAAATGAAGTCAGAGTCTAACTGCTGTGCTCTCAGGGACCTCGGTGGCAAGAGGACCACCTGATGAGTGAGATGAAAAGGACAAACTTTCATTCCTTCAGCAGCTAGTTCCTCTTGAATGAAACAGAATCAAGACACAGGAACACTATTTACTAACAACATACCAGTGAAGTTCCAATGTACTCTGTACAAAAAAACAGAATTCCTATTATTCACTGGAGGCATAACAGAAAGTAACCATTTCCATTTTCTACTGAAAGGCGCAAATACAAATAACTATCCTGTAGAGAATGCTGACTTGCACAAATGCAGCAGTGTTTCTGTTTAAGCACAAGGTTAACCTGATGATCTAGCAGCAAGTAAATGAGTGTGTCCTAGAGTGCTGCAGAACGTCTAATTTTACTCTGTACCATGCATGTCCTAAGGTTACTCAAGAAAGATAACTCCAGATGAAGACACTAAAATCACGTCAGTAAAAGCTTACCTGAAATTTAACACAGACCAGCTAGTTTAAAATGGCAGAGGAAGAAAACCAGAGAACAGTGACAGAGAAATGAGAGTTCTATTTACAACATGTCCACATATATATTTTATAAATGAAGTAAGGTAGTACAGTAGTATTTTGTAGGGAATTTTGATTATTGTTGCACGGCGAGGAAGATAGACCATTTTGAGTCTGAATTAGCCAGAAACTTCAATTCTGTGAGATCAGTCCATGTTTATACACACAAATAGTCTTTTCACAAATAACACTTGCTTTAACCAAATTAGTACTAATAAAAAAGCATGTGAATCCTTAGATCAATTACAACTCTTTGAACTAAGATATCCACTGGGGGATGATGGCATACAAAACAGAAAAAAGATTCCCAAAAAGTTTTCAGAGTACCTAGCTTCCCTCAACTCATCTTAAAATGAGGAAAGAAAAGTCAAATAAAATCTGTTATAGAATTCTCACATTTCAGCTTCTAGCAACTCATGACAGTGTATACATCCCATATGGAAACACCGGCTCTTAGAGCTTGTGATGAAACACCAGACTATGAGCCTCAAATGAGAAGCATAGAAAAGAGCAACTTGCCCAACTTCATTAATTATGAATTACTTCAGCATAATTGCCTTTAATGTAAGCCTGCTGTTAAGCACTTTTCATTTGACAACATTTAAAAATCAGTTAATTTAATGCAGAAAGCCTGTATGGAATATAAGTGAGCTAAATAAATGTCGACAAAATTAAATAGAAAAATAATAAAACAAATTTAGAACCAAAAGTTGCTGGAAGGTTTAGGCCCAGGAAATTATTAGTCAAGGTGCTAAAAGACAAATGTCTTTACCAAAAAATTCCTCTCAGCAAGACACCCAACCCTATCAAGTGCCTTGAAAGGCACACAAAAATGGTCTCTATCAACATGCCATGGGTCTGCCTGGGTAAAGCCCTGGGCACATAAAGGTACACCCATCTCCCCAGCAGTGCTGCAGGGCCAGCTAGCGCCAGCTCACGTGCTGCCTCTTCAACTCCGTGCTCAGTCACAGCGTGTGGGTATCCTGAAATCACCACAGTTCAGCAAATACTAAAAATCAAGGCAGTTTTTGTTGATGAAGGAGCTGACTGTTAAACTAGAATATCTCTGTATACATAAGTAATCATCTGCATATACAAAAATTTCAGTGATGCCTATATTCTAGAAGGTACAGAGAGACTGCTTTATTTTTTATTTCCCTCATTAAAATAACATTTTATTTCTCTATGGTGACATTTGCTGTTTTTCATCCCTAGGACCACCCCTCCCCAGCCATTTCTCAGTAAGAGCCCCCACTTTTACCTGGGTACCCTCTCTCCCATGGAGATGTGACATGTGTGTCACAAGCTGAATGTGATCTAGCCATGGAGAAGGCTCAAGCTCTAACTCTGTTCTCTTGACTCCAGGAACTGGCTCAGAGGTGGGCACATGACCCAGGCTGGTACGAGAGCAAAGCCCAGACGAGGACCTGACTAGGCACAATGCTCTTGCCCACGAGAAGTAAACCTAGAATGATGCACCTGAGGAAGACACCCAGGAAACAGACAACATCTCTGGATGGTTGGTTTTGTGAACTCATATATTCCCATTATTTTAAAGCCAGTTTAATTGGGTTTCCTGATATCTCCAATGTCTCAGCAAGAAAATATACGTAAAAAAATTACACTGACTTAAGCCAATTATCTAAACTCTTACAGAAAAGTGGTCTTTATGGTGGTAATTATGAATTATTATAAATATGGTCTGGGATCTATTAATAAACATGGTCTCACAAAATTAAATGAATAAATGCCAAAAGTACTTGCCTGACAATCACAGAAATAAGAACTGTATTCATAATACTTTCCTCATTTCTGACAGAGGTCACTTCATAGAGCCTAACAAGCAGAATGCAGAAGTTTATTAAAAGAACAGGAAAACAAACCAACCAAATAATCCATTATAGAGTTCAGTGGTTTGAATTATGAAGGGAAACCTGAGCTTCATTCAGCTTAATTGAAACATCACTGGTAATACTACCTCCAGACATATCCCATGTCATGGCATCTACTTTTTCACTTGTCGTATCTATTTTGTGCGCTTTTAAACCCGCTGCATTCCAAATATCCTCCTATAAGATCGTTTCTAACTTGGAACACATTTTCACACAGAAAAAGGTGCTGACTAGATTCCATGGTTCATGAAAACCTATTTCATCTACCATAGCCCCTTAAAACTGTGCTTTTCAATCTGGGCAAATCGGCACTTGTAACACTGTTTTGAAAGAGACATGTATTCTGCCAATTTTAGATGTAGAAGGAACTACCAGCATAGGAGCTGCAGTAATTTCAGCACTTGGGCAGCAGCACCAGTGACAACTGGGAAGAATTCCAAAGTGCCGAAGGCAAAAAGCGAGCAGGGCTCCACACAGAGAACAGGAGGAGATCCAGCTCCTCGAAGTTTGTGAATTCCGGAAGGCATCTGTAAACGCCCACACCCTGAGAACCAGCAAGTATTTGGAGGTGAACTGTACTGAAGTCTGCAGTGGAAATCATAAGATGACCTTTCATTTTTAGCCTCAGTCTGAGATAAAGGGCATTCTTCATTCAGCAGACAGTGAATTCCTTACTAAGAGCAGTCTAAACACCAGCAGATGTTTACAGTGAGGGATGGCTGGAAAGATGGCTGGGCAGAGGGCTTCTCGTATGCAAACACCTCAGACCCCCAGAATGAATGTTATTAATTACACTTTATTTCTCTGAACTTAAGTAAAGGTCCATGTTTGATTTTCCTAAAATTTTATCCAGCAATTTCTCACTAAGTGCCTATTATGTGCCAGGAAAAATCAGAACAGGTCCTTGCCCTTGACATGCTTATTACTCTAGTGAGAGAGGACAACGTGACAAGCTAGACAAGGTCTGTGCCTGGGCACTATGGGAGCAGAGAAGAAACCCCTAAGGGAATACTGTACTTTGACCTGAAACCACGCCATCCTTGAAGACATTTTCATCTCTTGGTATGTGTGCGTGGCTGGGGGAATTTGGGAGTGTCTTTATGTGACAGTGGGGGTAGGTAAGGTTCTTTGACAAGAGTTCTAGGACTGACGTGTTGAAAACATACACATCAAGCAAATGTACACTCCACAATCCTTAAACTCAGTTTCACGAGCATGTTGAAAGTCAGTAACAAGGTTAATAACCTAAGCATTTACCAGTGGCCAGATACTATTCTGACCATTTCCCAAGGATTGTCTCATTTATATTATTCTCATTATATTATCTTATTTATATTAGTTATCTTGTTATTACTATCTCCATTTTAAAATGATAAAACTAAGAGAGGTGAAGGAACTTACCCAAAGTCACAAAGTCACTGGGCAGTGAAGACAGAAACTGGACACAAACTGACTCTGGAACCTGTACTAACAATCATATTTCATTCCTAAAACCTGGAGTTAGCATCTCTTTCATTGACTCAGCAGCCTTGGTCTGATTTAAGCAATCAGTTACTTCACATTTAAATTTGATTTTTGAAAAGAAATCACACTTGCATGATGAACTCTCAGGTGAAACTTACACTGTGGTACGAACATAGAGAAGAGTCTGGTGGTTGCCAAGGGGGCAGGGGTTGGGGCAGGGATGGGAGTGGGAGGTTGGGATGAGCAGATGCAAACTATTATATATAAAACGGACAAACAACAAGGTCCTATTGCATAGCACAGGGAACTATATTCAATATCCTATGATAAACCATAATGGAAAAGTATTTTAAAAAAAGAATGTACACAGGAATTCCCTGGCAGGCCAGTGGTTAGGACTCCACATTCTCACTGCCAGTGGCCGGGTTCAATCCCTGGTTAGGGAACTAAGATCCCACAGGCTGCGTGGCGTGGCCAAAAAAAAAAAAAAAAAGTACATATATGTATAACTGAATCACTCTGCCGTACAGCAGTAATTAACACAGCATTGTAAGTCAACTATACTTCAATGAAGAAAAAAAATTGACACTGTGGTGGTACCCATAAAATGACCATACCTCTCCCTGAGAATTTTTCAATATAACCTTCACATCTTCGCCAGTGCCCCAAGAGTTCTGGTTCTTCCAGATGAGGTCGGTGGGAGGACTGGCTGTGACACCGGCATTTGCAGCCCAGATCTAGAAAGAAAAAAGGAAATCATTCTACACAGAGCCCAGCTTTCCCACGTGCCAATAACAACATAATGATGAGACTTTAACACCTTGTAAGAGGACTGATTCTAAAAGTTCCAGAACTATGGCCTAGCTTTAGACTTGCTATATTAACTAGCTGTATATCCCATAGAGCTTAGCTAGGCCTCAGCTTCCCAGTCTGATAAATAAAAATGTTGACACACGGGACTCTGAAGTGAAGTTGCCTAGATTCACATCCTAGCTCGCCTACATGCCAGCTCACCTTGAGCAAGCTACCTTACTTACCCTCCAATGGTACAGAAATGGTACTGATAATACACGGGACTGTTGTGAAGAAAAATGATTACCCACATGGAGGAGATGGCTGACTCAATGAATATAAGCTCTCACTGTTAGCATTCTATTATTCTACGGGTTTCATAGCCATCCCTTCCGTGTTAGAGCCTTCTACCCCTTCCAATGGTATCCTCCAGCTGCCTATAGCAGGAATTGAGGAGATGACCAACTTCTCTCAAAAGCTCTGCAGCAGACAGCCTATCTAGAATATTCTAATGGAAGGTGGTATATATCCAACCAGAGACAGTGTCATAATACCCCAGTGTCTGAGTCTGAATTCCAAAAAGAATTCAGGAAACAAATAACCCATTATTCAATGGAAAATATGACTGCTACAGAAATAGGCAAAAGAAACAGAAAGATTTCCCTTTTCATAAGCAGGGAAATTCTGCAACATTTTTTATGTATTTACTGGCAGAAGAGCATTGGTAGAATAGAGAACACTTGAGAGTTAGAAAACCTGGGTTTGTATCATGGACATAACACTACACCTCTACAAACCTCTATGTCCTCACTTGTAGGGACACTACTACCAGTCCTGATCTTTCTAAAAGACCATATGAAAAGAGACAGGAAAGTTTTGTACTCCATAAATTGTCTTGCAATATAAAGGGCCATATGATGGCAGAATGAAGACTGGAGATAGTATAAGCAGGTATTCTTTTAAATGGGGAGAAGACCTTATCAATTACTAATTAGGAGAGACCCCTTCCTCTTAAAGTGCTCACTTGAAGCTTCCAGATCTTCCATCACCATTATAAATGGAAAGGGGCAAGGAGCATTACTAGGATAAAACTGAAAAGAGAACTGGATCTGGGCTGACTTTCAGGTTATGTGGAATGTTAATCTAACCTCAAGCTATACTTTTCACTAGTCCATATGGAATCATACAGTTGGTTTAGTGTTTAATAATAATCGTAACACGTCAGTAACCTTACTGGGTAATTTAACCTAAAACTAGTATGTCCTAGAGCTGTGTCGTTCAATATGGTAGCTATATGTGGCTTGTGAGCACTTGAAACATGGCTAGTCCCAACTGAGGTGTGCTGTAAGCGTATCTCGAAGTGTCAAGATTTAGTTTTTTTTTTTTTTTTAAAAAAAGGGATTTCCCTGGTTGTCCAGTGGTTTAGACTCCACGCTCCCAAAACAGGGGGCCCGGGTTCGATCCCTGGTCAGGGAACTAGATCCCACATGCCGCAACTAAGATCCTGCATGCCACAACTAAAGATCCCACATGCTGCAACAAAGATCCTGTGGGCTGCAACTAAGACCCAGTGCAGCCAAATAAATAAATAAATAGATATTTTTTAAAGTGATCTAATAACTTTTATATTCATCAGATGTTGAAATGATAATATTTTAGATATATTGGGTTAAATTTAAAACATAGTTCTAAAGTTAATTTCACATCTTTCTTTTTCACTTGTTTTTAATGCGGCTACAAGAAGATTTAAAATTACATAGTAGTTCCCTTACTTCTGTTCTGGAGGGGGTTTTTTGCTTTTTTTGTTTTTTTTTTTGCGGTACACGGGCCTCTCACTGTTATGGCCTCTCCCGTTGCGGAACACAGGCTCCGGATGCGCAGGCTCAGCGGCCATGGCTCATGGGCCCAGCCGCTCTGCGGCATGTGGGATCCTCCCAGACCGGGGAACGAACCCGTGTCCCCTGCATTGGCAAGTGGACTCTCAACCACTGTGCCACCAGGGAAGCCCCTGTTCTGGAGTTTTAAACTGATCTTTGCTATTGCCCTGCCTTGTACAATTTTACAGAAATATCACTTATGATTACCACATTCCAAAGAGCTTCTTAACACATTTATGCCAGCTACCAAAGGAAAAAAAAATGCCTTACATTTTTTTATGTGAAAATTGAGTTCTCCACTAGACCTATAGAATATATATATCTATTTAGTCACTGAGGAACTGTAACCAGTGGAAAAAGCAGATGATTGGCAGACTGGTTTTATACTTTTAAAGAGATAAAGGGCACACTCAAATCTGAATCTTCTGAATTAAAAATGTCAGACTCTTTCCATCACATTATGCAGCTTCCGTAAGACACATAACAGGGCTGAGAAATTTCCTCTCATTACAATAATTACTAAAGAAAAGAAAAGATAGCGTGGTTAGGATATCTTTTCCAATTTTTACCCATTATTACAAAATTAGCATCTGATATTTTCACAATGTGGTGGCAAGTTCTATGAATACACTTTTTAAAAGAGAAGTTCTACCCTGTTTGAGCTTTTGATCTTAAACACTCAGTAAGGTCTGTATCAATCATAAAATCTTAAACATGTATTTAATATTTTTACAAAGGAATTGATAAAAGGAGACAGTCACCTCAACTTCTTTAGGGGTGAAGGGGGGGTGTCAGCTGCTAATTTCTACTGGAGTAGAGAAAATAAAAATAATTCAAAGATCAATTCTTTCACTTTTAATAGTCACTTACCACTCTCAATAACAAAGAATTTTAAAAATCTTTAATAGCACTTGTAATTCCCTAATAATGTCAAAAACATTTTAATGCCCATTTCTAAAATGCTTCTCTTTAAGCTAAAATGGTTTTAATTACTTCAACTATTGGTTAAGACAATGAAGTTAAATTAAATGATAACTAAATTAACTTACTGTAACAGTCTGGCCTGCCTTCAGCACATATCTTGAGGTATATTTGTAACTGACTGATGTGTCTCCAATTTTTCTGATCATCTCCCAGCCTCCCATTGGTTGATCCTATTGAAAGAACAAAATAAAACAAGGTCACTTCAAATATACAGAAAGTTATGGAATAATCAAATAAATCAATCCATAGGCAGTTAAACTAAGACAACTTTATGACTGTCTTCCCATGGTTCATATTTTCCTACTATGAAAAGAAAACATGGTTTTGTCATTCAGAAAAACAGAAACTTTGACAATGCTGCAGTTTTAATTATTAAAGTGTTTAATTTTAAAGAGGACAAAACTGCAAGAAAAGGGATGTGTACCAAATTAAATGGTGATATTCAATGCTAGAACAGTTATATAATTTAAATTTACAACACAATCTAGCTTCATAACCACCATTATAAACATCTAATTTTTGATGCTTTAAGCTTTTAAAATATACATACATAAAGCTTGGAAAGAGAAGGAAGAAAATATGTCCTTTTTCTTCTTCATCTGTACCACTTCTGCCCATATTTAACTCTTACCTTAAAGCATAAGGGGCTCAATGACATAATGAGCCAGTCCCAAGCACCGGCTATCAACGCTAGCCCGCAGGCTGCCCAGAGCTGCCTGACTCTCCTGAGGAACGGTGCAGGGTATTAAAGCAATTAGCTGAATTAATTTATTTATATCCATCTCTAACTCAAAGACAGGAGTAAACAAGGCTGAGAGCCAGCTCCAGAATAGCTCCACAAAGCACAGCAATGCCATTTGAAAAACAGCCAAACTACTACAATGGAGTAGCAGTACTCTGTTACAGTACAGAGTAAAGTACTCTGTTCTTTAGTTTCTGAAGTCGTGACTAAGAGGGCTTAGAACCTATGCTCTTCCATATCAGGACTGCTAAAGCTCCTTTGCCCATCCAAAGTATTTATTCATCCACATGCAAGATAGTTTCAATAGCTTTGGTGAGAAAAGGAGTGATTTTACAAACATTTTACAAATCCTGAACATGCTTCTGGAAGTGACATCCATCCCACTGCATCCCCACTACACCCCAGACCTGCCTTCCTCTGGCATCACCTGATACCCCTTCACGACCCCAGCTCAATGATGCCTAGCCAGGGTCTTCCCAAGACCTCCACTACTGAGCTCTCAAAAGCCCCAGCGCAAAAGTTCAGAATTCCCTGCTATGAATATTTTATGTTTACTTTTAAACAAATAATTTCAAGATAGGGCTTCATACTAGTCTTGATATAAATTAAATCAGTACTATTCATTCATTTATTTAGAGAGAAAAACACTCCCTACACGTGTCCGAGTCTGGGCTCGTATTTCCTTCCTTCCATAAAATTAACAGCTGGGAAAGAATATCTACCATCTATATTCATAATCTAACTTCTTCACAAATCTGGCTAGGTAGGACAGGGAATATTAATAATTCATCCTTAGGAAGGCCACGGTGACAAAATGACCAGATGTGAAAAACAGCCCTGGCTCTCTAAAGAAGAGCTAAAGAATAAAATCTTTAAACTACTAAGCGCACCATCCCCCTTCCTCCTCCTATTTAAATTTATACTACATTTCATGAATTTAGGTTAACAAGGAGAAGGAAACTCTTATTCCACAGACTGAATCCAAATAAAGGCTGAGAAGTTATTACAATTGCAAGACACCAATCAGCAAAGCCACGCTGGACAAAAAGGGGTCTGTGTTTCCACCTGTTCGGAAGTGTTCTTCAAGCGGATAAATTTCCCATCAACATCTATCTCTTCAATGCAGACATTCCCAGTGGCTGAGGCAGAATGAGAGATGCTGACACTACTGCTGGCCTCGGATTCTTCCACGTCCACTCTCTTCCGCTTCCCTCTGGTTGTACGCACGCTGCGACTCGAGGATGCGCGTGATACTGTCACACGGGAAGAAGGGCTCGGAGAGAGCTTCAATCTACATGGAGGAATAAAACATTCCAATTATGAAACACATATGCCCTTCCTACCTTAAAAAAAAGGATATTAATATCCTGTACATGCATTACTAAAGCAAAACATTAATGACAATCTGTTAGACAAAGCCAACATACATTTTTTTTTTTTTTTGCAGTACGCAGGCCTCTCACTGTTGTGGCCTCTCCCATTGCGGAGCACAGGCTCCAGATGCGCAGGCTCAGCGGCCATGGCTCACAGGCCCAGCCACTGCGCGGCATGTGGGATCTTCCCAGACCAGGGCATGAACCCGTGTCCCCTGCATCGGCAGGTGGACTGTCAACCACTGCACCACCAGGGAAGCCCCAACATATATCTTAACGAAGAGAAACTTATTTGTGCTACAATGCCCACTGTCGTACTTTTTTTTCTTTTTAAAAAAGTATTATTTGAATGTTTTAGGTAGGAATAGACTATAACCATAATGCAGGAAGTTTGGAAAACCAGGGGGTGGGGAGATGAGGGGAGGACATTGGGGTGAACATGTCATCTACCACCACCCTACCACAACCCCTGTTACACTTAGTACACTTTCCTTAAGTTTTTCATACCTGCATTTTCTTTTTACAAAATTACAGTCACAATGTATACAATACTGAAATTAAATGGCTTTTATTCTAAATCAGACACTTTCCCTTTGGAACTTTTTTCTCAGAAAAGGTATAAAAGGATTAATACACTAACCAGATTTGAAAAATAAGTATAAAGTCTCTTTCAGCAAATCTGATATTTTGCAACATATTAAATTATCAAAACATTTTAAATCTCAAAGGAAAGACTCTATCCTGACAGAGTTCAGCATTTAAAATAATAAGACTGCTTGAACAACTTCTACTGTTGAGGTAAAAGTATGATCTATTACTACCTATCTCTACAGCTAGGTATTAAAAGAAACAAGAAAATATTTAAAGTTGCCTTAATTGTTAAAAAAAAAAAAAAACCTATTTACTTTTCTTTAAATAGAAAGGGTGGGGGCAAAAAGCAGACTATGAGGTAGGGTGACAACTAAGTTACTCACCTTTCTTCTTCGCCTTCTAAGAGCTTCCTGTACGCACTGATTTCCATGTCCAGGGCTAACTTTACATCAAGAAGTTGTTCATAATCGTTCAGCTGTTGCTGCATCTGATCCCATATTTCCGCCATCTCTCTCTCTTTGTCAGACAGCATGCGGCGAGAGTTGTCTCTTTCTTTAGCAAGCAAGTCCTCCAACTCTTGAATCCTCTCCAAACATGCTCTAGACTTAAGATTCAAGGGAACACATTTACTTTCTAGGAACATTCCAACAGTAGCACAAGGCAGCTATTCTAAACTATTTCCTAGACTGGAACAAATCCAATCTCTGACACCAGAATCCAAGAAAATTTTTATTTTAAGAAATTAAAACCCAAAAATTTCTCCAATACAAAATACAGCCCTCAGGACAGTTTTATCTTATAAAAAGGCTAGAAAAAGATATATTCCTCAAATGTGTCATAAATGCACATATAATTTTTCTTTACTTGACCAAATAAATCAAAATTGTAAGCTGTGGTTTTAGTAAAAGTCAAGTCTGGCTCCCCTACAAACCAGTGAGCTCAAAAGAATAAAGTAACAAAAGTAAAGAATTAAAAGACAGAAAACTCATTGACAAAAGAAACCTAGTATCTTTTGGAGAAATGCTGGAACTGTTCAGAAACTGAAGAAAAGCGATTCCAGTTCCCACTTTAGAACTGTTGTTCTTTCCCACGCTCAATCAGCATGCAAAGACTATATGATATATGGTAGTCTGGAAATATTATTGTAAACATAGAAACTTCATATTTGGTATTAAAAAAATGAAAAATCACACATCCTATACCAGAAGGTTCATCTTAGAAACCCTGTGGTTCACTAGGTAATTATTCATCTGTATTTCTCCAAGACAGAATTCATCTCCATAACCTCAGAAAATAACAAAGGTAATCAACTCAGAAAGACTGATGTATAGCTTAGGCCCTTAAATCACAAGTACCTGCGCATCAAAGCAGGAGAGAAAGGGCACATACTGTGCAAAAGTTAAATCTAGAAGGCTAAAGATAAAAAGGAGCTCTATGTTATGCAGAAACACTACACTCCAGGTTAGTGAATTTATTTCTCACAGGGGTACAGATTAAAAAATCTGAAATTACTTTGCATGTATACTGGGGCTGGATAAATAAGTAAATGGGATGGCAGAAGCCAGGTTTCTTACTCTCAGAGAGCAGTTACAGGTAAGCAAGGAAGGAAGCCTAAAGTGAACCCAGTGGTACAGGGTTAGAGTCAGAGACATATGTATAAACTCTTGGTTACCTTAATATAAACACAAGTGGACAGAGATACAATTACAGATAAATGTGTAAACATAGGTTAGCATATACACATTTATTACATAGCTCTGCCCACAAGCAGGCCTAGAAGCAATGACACCCCAATACCAATGAGCATACTCAGTGCCCAGATCTTAATTCTAGATGCCACTCTCCAATAAAAAGAACCAGGGCTACTTGCAGAAATAGCTGATTCTAGAGCTGGGGCAGGGAAAATACAAGATGACCCTAGAGCATCTTATAGAACCAGAAAGTAAAGAAGTGCTCAAAAAAAGGAGGAGCATGGTAGCCAATCTGACAGAACTCCTTATAGCCAAAGCTAGAACAATCTGAGCCAGTAAAACAATGTAGTATTCGATATTATACTAAAAAACATTTTATAAAAACATTTCCATGAGTCCATACTGATATAAACAAATGAATGAATAAATAAATATACAAATAGGGGGAAAAAAGATGAATCTTTACAAAAGAATTCCATTTAATAAAGGTAAATACTTTCTTCAGGATGTGGAGCTAAATTCCTGCCCTTTACCCTTGAGAGTGGGATGGACTCAGTGACTTGCTTCCCAAGAACAGAGTATGGAAAGGCAAAAATAGTAACTTAACAGTGGAGAAACCTGGCAAACACTGTCTTATTCAATGGTAAGGGTTAACATCACCAGTGATGTTGTGTGTATGTCACATAATCCCTGATATGATGTAACAAGAAGGGCACTTAAAATCCATAACCCCAGGCTGATCATGAGAAAAGCACCAGACAAACTTAGATTGGGGGACAGTCTACAGGACACCTGGCCAGTTCTTCTCAAGACTTTCAAGGTCATGAAAAACAAAGAAAGCCTAAGAAACTGTCACAGACCAGAGGAGACTTACAGAGACCTGTGGTATCCTAAAACACAAAAACTACAGTACAGCCTAGAGTATAGTTGATAGTAATGTACCCATGTCAGTGTCTTAGTTTTGACAAATGAAACACAGTCACCTAAGATGCTAACAATGGGGGGAAAACTCAGGGAGGGAAATAAGGGAACTGTCTGTACCAGCTTTCTAACTTTTCTGTAAAGCTACAATTATGCCAAAATAAAAAGGTTATCTAAAAAATAATCAACCAGGGACTTCCCTGGTGGCGCAGTGGTAAAAAATCCACCTGCCAACGCAGGGGACTTCAATCCCTGGTCGGGGAAGATCCCACATGCCACAGAGCAGCTAAGCCCGTGCACCACAACTACTGAGCCTGTGCTCTAGAGCCCATGCACTACAACTACTGAAGCCGGTGCACCCTAGAACCCACGCGCTGCAACTACTGAGCCCACGCGCCGCAACTACTGAGCCCACGCACTGCAACTACTGAAGACAGCACGCTCTAGGGTCCTCACGCTGCAACTACTGAAGCCCACGTGCCTAGAAACCATGCTCGGCAACAAGAGAAGCCACCACGTTGGGAAGCCTGCACACTGCAACGAAGAGTAGCCGCTGCTCACTGCAACTAGAGAAAGCCCATGTGCAGCAATGAAGACCCAACACAGCCAAAAAATTTTTTTAATTAAAAAAAAATCAACTAATCAATTTATTAAAATCCAGAGACATTCTATATCAGAAGCAGGCATTCATCTCAAGAGTGATACTAAATAAAATCCTGCCTCAGAGAATTTGCATTTAACTGCATTTGCAAAAAACCAGGCTATAAACTGAGAAATCCATTTCTTCTCCCTCTCAGGCTTATGATTTTTTTTGGAGGAAGAAAATATAAGAAGTGTAAAATGTGTCCTCTTTGGGAACTCCCTGGCGGTCCAGTGGTTAGGATTCCTCACTTCCACTGCAGGGGGCACGGGTTCAATCCCTGGTCGGGGAACTAACATCCCACAGGCCACGCAGTGTGGCCAAAAAAAATAAATAAAACGTCTCCTCTTCAATCAATCTCTTCACTTTTATCTCCCATGTGGGAGAAACAGATGGGCAACAAGGTGGAATCTAAAGGGACATAAATCACCCAAGATTCAGACTTAATTTCTGAGCCTCAATTTGTAAACACCAAAATGTCTCTATTTGGCCACCTTTGATGTTATAGAGTTCTTTAAGAGGGAAAAATCACAATCTAGGTATAAATAAGTTTTAAAGTTACTCTGAATCATTTTGTATTTTAAATAGAAATAGTTAAATGTAGTTTAAATAGCTGCTCTACACCTGCTTTGTAGTGAAATACAACAAAGAACACAACATGAGAGATAGACCTAGATTCTTCTTCCTGATTCTGCCATTAACTGTAACATACCTCACTAAACTGGTATCCACATTAGGAAAACGAAGAGGTCTAACTAAACTATCTGTTAAGATTCTGCCTGTAACTCTACAGGCAGATAGAGTTAATATTTTACTAACTGGTTTCTAATGGTCTTCGGTTTTCTTTGTTTTAAAGTATGTAACATAATTGTACCAGTTTATTATGATCTAGCTGCAACAGAAGTTTCCAGAGTTCGGGTGTTAGAAAAACAAAAAGTAGAGGTAATCTCAAAGTGCCACTGTAGGCTCTTTTGCCATTCAAACAGTCTCTGACCAATCAATTAATTTGGCCAAAGTCAAACATCTAGATAGAAATGAAAGAAATGCTATAAGCAATGTATGAAACTCCTAATTCCAAAACATAAAAACACTATCATATATATATATATATATATATATATATATATATATATATATATATATAAAAATATTTTCTAAGTCAGCATTTTTTTTTTTTTTTTTGCAGTACGCAGGCCTCTCACTGTTGTGGCCTCTCCCGTTGCAGAGCACAGGCTCCGGACGCGCAGGCTCAGCGGCCATGGCCCACGGGCCCAGTCGCTCCGCGGCATGTGGGATCTTCCCGGACCGGGGCACGAACCCGTGTCCCCTGCATCGGCAGGCGGACTCTCAACCACTGTGCCACCAGGGAAGCCCCTCTAAGTCAGCATTTTAAACGCTATGTCAGGAAGATCTTCAAGATGGCAGAGGAGTAAGACATGGAGATCACCTTCCTCCCCACAAATACATCAGAAATACATCTACATGTGGAACAACTCCTACAGAACACCTACTGAACACTGGCAGAAGATCTCAGACTTCCCAAAAGGCAAGAAACTCCCCACATACATGGGTAGGGCAAAAGAAAACAGAAAAAACAGAGACAAAAGAATAGGGATGGGACCTGCACCTCTGGGAGGGAGCTGTGAAGGAGGAAAAGTTTCCACACACTAGGAAGCCCCTTCACTGCGGGGGTCGGGGGGGTGGGTCAGGGGGGAAGCTTTGGAGCCATGGAGGAGAGCTCAGCAACAGTGGTGCAGAGGGCAAAGTGGAGAGATTCCCACATAGAGGATCAGTGCCGACCAGCACTCACCAGCCTGAGAGGCTTGTCTGCTCACCCGCCGGGGCAGGCGGGGTCTGGGAGCTGAGGCTCGGGCTTCGGAGGTCAGATCCCAGGGAGAGAACTGGGGTTGGCTGCATGAACACAGCCTGAAGGGGGCTAGTGCGCCACAGCTAGCCAGGAGGGAGTCCGGGGAAAAGGCTGGACCTGCCGAAGAGGCAAGGGACCATTGTTTCGGGGTGCATGAGGAGAGGGGATTCAGGGCACCACCTAAACGAGCTCCAGAAATGGGCGCAAGCCACGGCTATCAGCGTGGACACCACAGACGGGCATGAAACGCTAAGGCTGCTGCTGTAGCCACCAAGAAGCCTGTGTGCAAGCGCAGGTCACTATCCACACCTCCCCTCCTGAGAGCCTGTGCAGCCCGCCACTGCCAGGGTCCCGAGATCCAGGGACAGCTTCCCGGGGAGAACATATGGCATGCCTCAGGCTGTTGCAATGTCATGTTGGCCTCTGCCGCCGCAGGCCCGCCCCGCATTCTGTACCCCTCCCTCCCCCAGGCCTGAGTGAACCAGAGCCCCCTAATCAGCTGCTCCTTTAACCCTGTCCTGTCTGAGCAAAGAACAGATGCCCTCAGGCAACCTACACGCAGAGGTGGGGCCAAATCCAAAGCTGAACCCCAGGAGCTGTGCTAACAAAGAAGAGAAAGGGAAATTTCCCCCAGAAGCGTCATGAGCAGTGGATTAAATCTCCACAATCAACTTGTTGTACCCTGCATCTTGGAATACCTGAATAGACAACGAATCATCCAAAATTGAGGCGATGGACATCAGGAGCAACTGTAGACTTCGGGTTTGCTTTCTGCATCTAATTTTTTTTCCGGTTTTACGTTTATCTTAGTTTACTATTTAGAGTTTATTATCACTGGTAGATTTGTTTATTGATTTGGTTGCTCTCTTCTTTTTTATATATATATAGATAGATATATACAATTATTTCCTTCTTCTCTTTTTCTGACTGTGTATGCTTCTTTGTGAGATTTTGTACAGCTTTGCTTTTACCATTTGTCCTAGGGTTTTGTCTGTTTTTTCTGTTTTTTGTTTTTTTATTAGTATAGTTTTTAACATTTGTTATCATTAGTGGATTTGTTTTTTGGTCTGGTTGCTCTCTTCTTTCTTTCTATTTTTTTTATTACTTTTAAATTTTATTTTATTTTTAATAATTTTTTTATTTTAATAACTTTATTTTATTTTTTTTCTTTTGTTTTTTTTCTTTTGTGGTACGCAGGCCTCTCACTGTTGTGGCCTCTCCCGTTGCGGAGCACAGGCTCCGGACACGCAGGCTCAGCGGCCACGGCTCACGGGCCCAGCTGCTCCGCGGCATGTGGGATCTTCCCGGACCAGGGCACGAACCCGCGTTCCCTGCATCAGCAGGCGGACTCTCAACCACTGCGCCACCAGGGAAGCCCTTTTCTTTCTTTTTTTGAATTTTATTTTATTTTATTTTTATACAGCAGGTTCTTCTTAGTTATCCATTTTATACATATTAGTGTATATATGTCAATCCCAATCTCCCAGTTCATCATACCACCACCACCACCCCCTGCCACTTTCTCTTTCTTTCCTTTTTTCTCCCTTTCCCTCTGAGCCATGTGGCTGACAGGGTCTTGGTGCCCCAGTCAGGTGTCAGGCCTTTGCCTCTAAGGTGGGAGAGCCAAGTTCAGGACATTGGTCCACCAAAGACCTCCCGGCTCCACATAATATCAAACAGCAAAAGCTCTCCCAGAGATCACCATCTCAATGCTAAGACCCAACTCCACTCAACGACCAGCAAGCTCCAGTGATGGACACCCTAAGCCAAACAACTAGCAAGACAGGAACACAACCCCACCCATTAGCAGAGAGGCTGCCTAAAATCAGAAGTTCACAGACACCCCAAAACACACCACTGGATATGGTCCTGCCCACCAGAAAGACAAAATCCAGCCTCATCCACCAGAATACAGGCACTAATCTCCTCCACCAGGAAGCCTACACAACCCACTGAACCAACTTTAGCCACTGGGAGCAGACACCAAAAACAACAGGAACTATGAGCCTGCAGCCTGTGAAAAGGAGACCCCAAACACAGTGAGTTAAGCAAAATGAGAAGACAGAGAAATAATGCAGCAGATGAAGGAGCAAGGTGAAAACCCACCAGACCAAACAAATGAAGAGGAAACAGGCAGTATACCTGAAAAAGAATTCAGACGAATGATAGTAAAGATGATCCAAAATCTTAGAAATAGAATGGAGAAAACACAAAAAATGTTTAACAAAGACCTAGAAAAACTAAAGAGCAAAACAAACAATGATGAACAACACAATAAATGAAATTAAAAATTCTCTAAAAGGAATCAATAGCAGAATAACTGAGGCAGAAGAACGGATAAGGGACCTGGAAGATAAAATAGTGGAAATAACTACCGCAGAGCAGAATAAAGAAAAAAGAATGAAAAGAATTGAAGATGGTCTTAAAGACCTCTGGGACAACATTAAATGCACCAACACACGAATTACAGGGGTCCCAGTAAGAAGAGAAAAAGAAAGGGACTGAGAAAATATTTGAAGAGATTATAGTTGAAAATTTCCCTAACATGGGAAAGGAAATAGTGAATCAAATCCAGGAAGTGAAGAGAGTCCCATACAGGATAAATCCAAGGAGAAACACGCCAAGACACATATTAATCAAATTATGAAAAATTAAATACCAAGAAAACATATTAAAAGCAGCAAGGGGAAAGCAACAAATAACATACAAGGGAATCCCCATAAGGTTAACAGCTGATCTTTCAGCAGAAACTCTGCAAGCCAGAAGGGAATGGCAGGACATATTTAAAGAGATGAAAGGGAAAAACCTACAACCAAGATTACTCTACCCAGCAAGGATCTCATTCAGATTCGACAGAGAAATTAAAATCTTTACAGACAAGCAAAAGCTAAGAGAATTCAGCACCACCAAACCAGCTTTACAGCAAATGCTAAAGGAACTACTCTAGGCAGGAAATACAAGAGAAGGAAAAGACCTACAATAACAAACCCAAAACAATTAAGAAAATGGTAATAGGAACATACATATCAATAATTACCTTAAATGTAAATGGATTAAATGCTCCAACCTGGGCTTCCCTGGTGGCGCAGTGATTCAGAGTCCGCCTGCTGATGCAGGGGACACGGGTTCATGCCCCGGTCCGGGAAGATCCCACATGCCACGGAGCGGCTAGGCCCGTGAGCCATGGCCGCTGAGCCTGCGCGTCCGGAGCCTCAACGGGAGAGGCCACAACAGTGAGAGGCCTGTGTACCGCCAAAAAAAACAAAACAGCTCCAACCAAAAGACATAGACTAGCTGAACGGATACAAAACCAAGACCTGTATATACGCTGTCTACAAGAGACCCACTTCAGACCTAGTGACACATGCAGACTGAAAGTGAGGGGATGGAAAAAGATATTCCATGCAAATGGAAATCAAAAGAAAGCTGGAGTAGCAATTCCCATATCAGACAAATTAGACTTTAAAAAGAGACAAAGAAGGACACTACATAATGATCAAGGGATAGATCCAAGAAGAAGATATAACAATTGTAAATATTTATGCACTCAACATAGGAGCACCTCAGTACATAAGGCAAATGCTAACAGTCATAAAAGGGGAAATCGACAATAACACCATCATAGTAGGGGACTTCAACACCCCACTTTCACCAATGGACAGATCATCCAAAATGAAAATAAATAAGGAAACACAAGCTTTAAATGATACGTTAAACAAGATGGACTTAACTGATATTTATAGGACATGCCATCCAAAAACAACAGAATGTATTTTCTTCTCAAGTGTCCACGGAACATTCTCCAGGATATATCATATCTTGGGTCACAAATCAAGCCTTGGTAAATTTAAGAAAATTGAAATCAAGTATCTTTTCCGACCACAACGTTATGAGACTAGATATCAATTACAGGAAAAAAATCTGTAAAAAATACAAACACATGGAGGCTAAACAATACACTACTACCTAACCAAGAGATCACTGAAGAAATCAAAGAGGAAATCAAAAAATACCTATAAACGAATGACAATGAAAACACAACGACCCAAAACCTATGGGATGCAGCAAAAGCAGTTCTAAGAGGGAAGTTTACAGCAATACAATCCTACGTCAAGACACAACAAACATCTCAAATACACAACCTAACCTTACACCTAAAGCAATTAGAGAAAGAAGAACAAAAAAACACCAAAGTTAGCAGAAGGAAAGAAATCATAAAGATCAGATCAGAAATAAATGAAAAAGAAATGAAGGACACAATAGCAAAGATCAATAAAACTAAAGCTGGTTCTTTGAGAAGATAAACAAAATTGATAAATCATTAGTCAGATTCATGAAGAAAAATATGGAGAAGACTCAAATCAATACAATTAGAAATGAAAAAGGAGAAGTAACAACTGACACTGCAGAAATACAAAAGATCATGAGAGATTACTACAAGCAACTCTATGCCAATAAAATGGACAACCTGGAAGAAATGGACAAATTCTTAGAAAAGCACAACCTTCCGAGACTGAACCAGGAAGAAATAGAAAAATTTAAATAGACCAATCACAGGCACTGAAATTGAGACTGTGATTTACAATCTTCCAACAAACAAAAGCCCAGGACCAGATAGCTTCACAGGCAAATTCTACCAAACATGTAGAGAAGAGCTAACACCTATCCATCTCAAACTCTTCCAAAATACAGCAGAGGGAGGAACACTCCCAAATTCATTCTATGAGGCCACCTTCACCCTAATACCAAAACCAGACAAAGATGTCACAAAGAAAGAAAACTACAGGCCAATATCACTGATGAACATAGATGCAAAAATCCTCAACAAAGTACTAGCAAACAGAATCCAACAGCACATTAAAAGGATCATACACCCTGATCAAGTGTGGTTTACCCCAGGAATGCAAGGATTCTTCAATATATGCAAATCAATCGATGTGATACACCATATTAACAAACTGAAGGAGAAAAACCATATGGTCATCTCAATAGATGCAGAGAAAGCTTTCGACAAAATTCGACACCCATTTATGATAAAAACCCTCCAAAAAGTAGGCATAGAGGGAACCTACCTCAACATAATAAAGGCCATGTATGACAAACCCACAGTCAACATCGTTCTCAATGGTGAAAAACTGAAAGCATTTCCTCTAAGATCAGGAACAAGACAAGGTTGTCCACTCTCACCACTGTTATTCAACATAGTTTTGGAAGTTTTACCCACAGCAATCAGAGAAGAAAAAGAAATAAAAGGAATCCAAATCGGAAAAGAAGAAGGAAAACTGTCACTGTTTGCAGATGACATGATACTATACATAGAGAAGAATCCTAAAGACACTACCAGAAAACTACTAGAGCTAATCAATGAATTTGGTAAAGTAGCAGGATACAAAATTAATGCACAGAAATCTCTGGCATGCCTATACACTAATGATGAAAAATCTGAAAGAGAAATTAAGGAAACACCCCCATTTACCACTGCAACAAAAAGAATAAAATACCTAGGAATTTACCTACCTAAGGAGACAAAAGACCTGTATGTAGAAAATTATAAGACACTGATGAAAGAAGTTAAAGATGATACAAATAGATGGAGAGATATATACCATGTTCTTGGACTGGAAGAATCAACATTGTGAAAATGAGTATACTACCCAAAGAAATCTACAGATTCAATGCAATCCCTATCAAACTACCAATGGCATTTTTCACAGAACTAGGACAAAAAATTTCTCAATTTGTTTGGAAACATAAAAGACCCCAAATAGCCAAAGCAATCTTGAGAAAGAAAAACGGAGCTGGAGGAATCAGGCTCCTGGACTTCACACTATACTACAAAGCTACAGTAATCAAGACAGTATGGTACTGGCACAAAAACAGAAAGATAGATCAATGGAACAGGATAGAAAGCCCAGAGATAAACCGACACACCTATGGTCACCTTATTTTTGATAAAGGAAGCAAGAATATACAAAGGAGAAAAGACAGCCTGTTCAATAAGTGGTGCTGGGAAAACTCAACAGCTACATGTAAAAGAATGAAATTAGAACACTCCCTAACACCATACACAAAAATAAACTCAAAATGGATTAAAGACCTAAATGTAAGGCCAGACACTATCAAACTCTTAGAGGAAAACATAGGCAGAACACTCTATGACATAAATCACAGCAAGATCCTTTTTGACCCACCTCCTAGAGAAATGGAAATTAAAAAATAAACAAATGGGACCTAATGAAACTTCAAAGCTTTTGCACAGCAAAGGAAACCATAAACAAGACCAAAAGACAACCCTCAGAATGGGAGAAAATATTTGCAAATGAAGCAACTGACAAAGGATTAACCTCCAAAAGTTACAATCAGCTCACGCAACTCAATATCAAATAACAAACAACCCAATCCAAAAATGGGCAGAAGACCTAAATAGACATTTCTCCAAAGAAGATATACAGATTGCCAACAAACACATGAAAGGATGCTCAACATCACTTATCATTAGAAAAATGCAAATCAAAACTACAATGAGGTATCATCTCACACTGTTCAGAATGGCCATCAACAAAAAATCTACAAACAATAAATGCTGGAGAGGGTGTGGAGAAAAGGGAACCCTCCTGCACTGTTGGTGGAATGTAAAATGATACAGCCACTATTGAGAACAGTATGGAGGTTCCTTAAAAACTAAAAATAGAATTACCATAGGACCCAGCACTGCCACTACTGGGCATATACCCAGAGAAAACCATAATTCAAAAAGAGTCAGGTACCACAATGTTCATTGCAGCTGTATTTACAATAGCCAGGACATGGAAGCAACCTAAGTGTCCATCGAGAGGTGAATGGATAAAGAAGATGTGGCACATATATACAATGGAATATTACTCAGCCATAAAAAGAAACAAAACTGAGTTATTTGTAGTGAGGTGGATGGACACAGAGTCTGTCATACAGAGTGAAGTAAGTCAGAAAGAGAAAAGCAAATACCGTATGCTAACACATATATGGAATCTAAAAAGAAAAAATAGTTCTGAAGAACCTAGGGGCAGGACAGGAACAAAGACTCAGACATGGTGAATGGACTTGAGGATATGGGGAGGGGAAGGGTAAGCTGGGACAAAGTGAGAGAGTGGCATGGACTTATGTATACTACCAAATGTAAAATAGAAAACTAGTGGGAAGCGGCTGCATAGCACAGGGAGATCAGCTCGGTGCTTTGTGACCACCCAGAGGGGTGGGATAGGGAGGGTGGGAGGGAGAAGCAAGAGGGAGGAGATATGGGGATATATGTATATGTATAGCTTATTCACTTTGTTATAAAGCAGAAACTAACACACCATTGTAAATCAATTATACTCCAATAAAGATGTTAAAAAATTTTTTTAAATAAAAAATAAAGGCTATGTCAATTTTAAGTAAAACTAAGGAAGTATTTCACTAACATGAGTCACTTAACCAAAAAGGAAGTTCTATGGCCTAACATGCAGCATGATGAAACTAAGACTCCACAACAAATACAATTAAGATATACAGTATGAAAAATATATGGTTCTTTTCTTTTTGGTGATCTTTTTAAGGTTAAAATTTATCAACCAAAGAAGATATCCCTTAAGATATATTATTTATCATAAAATCTGATACCAGTAATGAATAGATGAAAGGATCATTCCCCATCCCCCTGAAATTTAGAGAGAAATTTTAAACTATTCTGGCTGAAGGAGGTGCTTCTCTCCTATTTCCTAAGGAGTGAGCTCCTCAAAACCCCCAGGGTCCTGCCTGCCATTTTTTAAAAACCACTAACATGAAGTTAACCAAAAAACTTGCAAAGATGCGAACATAACTACCAGGCAAACAGGGAAACAGCCCTGGACCTGAGTCAGAAGACGTAGCTACCAAATTTCAGAGCCTACCACTGTTTAACCACAGGCAAGTCTTAGTCTTTTCATCTGTAAAACATCCATACCTAGCATAATCAAGTGGATTAAGCACCAGCCACATCCTACACCCCCCAAAAGACAGGGAATTGTAAAGTTGAGGAAGAGGGGATAATTAGAATACGATTTATTAGATGGATAAAAGTAGTAAATGTCAACTCAGAGTAAAAACAGACAGGACTATTTTTGGAAAGGTACCTATTAAATGGTGCAATGGAAAAGAGATTGTTAAATTCTTTTCTTTTTTTTCTAGAATGCACTTATTCTCACAGGCATTCTCTGAAAGGCCAAATTCTTTTTTTTTTAATCTTTATTGGAGTATAATTGCTTTACAATGGTGTGTTAGTTTCTGCTTTATAACAAAGTGAATCAGCTATACACATACATATATCCCCACATCTCCTCCCTCTTGCGTCTCCCTCCCACCCTCCCTATCCCACCCCTCTAGGTGGTGAGATTGTTAAATTCTTAAAAGAAAATCTTTGAAGAGAGTGAGGTGTAAAGGGAAAAACTGGGAACTATGAAAGAAACCCATTTATCAGCCTACATTCTCTGGGCCGGTCATTAAACTCACCCAGGTCTGTGGTCAGACTGAATGAACTCAAAGGTCCTTGTCCTTCCAGCTCTACTGTTACATGAAAACTTCAAAATACTATCAGGACAAAATAGGTCCAAAATAATTTTTAAGTTTATGTTGTGAGTAATAAAGTAAGTACACATGATAAGCATTGTAAAAACTTCTGTTTTTTAATTAACTTTTTTTACACCACCCTGTTTTACATAACTCATTGCTTTCTAAATTCCTACAATAAATGTCTTCAGTTTTACAATCAGAAAAGGATATTACTAAAAACAAAAGAAAAAGAAAGCTCAATCAAGAATAAAAAATTTATTCATGTGGAAAATTTAAAACAACAAAATTTCCTCCCTTAAGGAAAATAGAAGCTGAAGTTACTTCCCAAGTAATTAAGGTGAGTAGATTATCAAAACATTCTGCATACTTATATGGTTGTATATGTACTTTGTGTGCACATTGACATCACCCTTAGACTTAAAAACCAGATTTCAGGCAGTGTCCACACCTGCTTACGCTGCACTCAGAGTGCACCATCACATACTGACAGACACCCATCAACACAACCAGTAACAGTCATGCGACAGTTAGGCGTGCCAATGAATCAATGAGTCACTAAATTCTTAACTAAGACGCAAATTGATGCTACTTCCCAAGATACTAACTATTGGGTATTCTAAGCACGGAAAAAATTTGTCTAGAAACACAAAGCATTTACCACCCACACAGAATTTCTGCAGGTTTTTCTTCATTATGGTTTCTAAATGTGATGAAAAAGAGTATGTTGGAAAGAGCACTATGTGGAGATCAGGCTGCTGGATGGGTCAGAAAACCTGGGCCCTGGGGTAAATCCAAGGAATAAGCCAGCAGGTTGCACCCTCAAGGGCAGCTCTGAGTAATCTATTAGGTCAGGAACAACAGTCTCTGCTCAGAGGATGCTTATGAAATGACGAATAGAAAAATATCTGGACAGCACTGTGAAACCAGAATTCAGGAAAATACTATCCTCTCTGAAAAGTGATTTCAGGCAGAGCTGAGCAGGTAGACTACCGTGGTGGAGGTGGCCTTCAAGTACAACTGCCATGCTTACTTACCTCTTTCTGTAGATTAGAAAGCTGAGATGAGAGACTCTCAATTCTCACACGACTTTCCATCAGTTCTTCCCTGGCACTATTGACAGTAGATGTATTCATCTCTGACGACAGTCTGGCATTCTCAAGCTAAATAAAGAAGCAGACCATAGTCAGTTTCATCTAGTGAATTAGAACAAACAAATGAGGAACCATGATTCATCTCAAGGCATCTCATTTCAAACCTAAACCCTGCCAGTAACTAGTTGATGAAACAGGAAAAGCATCATGAAGTTTGCTGATGTGCTATGAATTACCTTAAAAGTCTTTCTGCCTTTTCGGCTCAATTCCCAATATAGGAGCTTAACAATGCTGATATACCTGGGTCTTTACCCAAAATTTAGTGCTTCAATATTTCATCCATTATATATCTAATGTCTCAGATAACACTGCTAATAAGGAGACTGGACAGGAACAATTTAACTGTGGTGGCATTTGTAGGAAAACAAGCATCATATACCCCTAACCCACCAAATCTGATACAGAATATAAAGCAATAAGCAGAAAGTACTAATTTAGAGATTATTTCAAACCAAACAGACACACTTCTTTTCAGAAGCAAAAAACAGCTCCTCTGGTAGAAACAATATCCTGCTCCTCCAAATGCCCACAGCATTCTGTTCTGCATGTGTCTCAGGCACGTTTTTTATGTAGGTCTCCTCCCTGGCTCCCTTTGAGGCCAGAGTCTCTTTGACTGACTAATCCTTACTTAAGCTCTGTCACTGCCCAGCACAATGCCAGCACTGAGTAAGTGCGGAACAACTAAACGTAGGGATTAAAAGATCTCTCCCTCTCACCAGGCAATTACTACTTCATAACGTGGATTAAAAGCAACATGAACAATTTGAGGCCATGCAATGGAAATTATTTTCAACACCTCTATGACCCTAATTTTCTAAGTCTTCCACTAATAACTCTTTTTAATCAAATCATGTAATATTTAACACATTGGGGTAAAATTATTTACTACGAAAGCCCGTACTCAGGGAGTTAATAAATTTTTGCATGGTCTCCTAATACAAGAGAGAAGTTTCTATAGTCTTTTTTTAATGAATAATTAGTGGCAGAGGAAACTGCAGACACTGTCCATTTGGCCTTTGTTCAAAAAAGCCCAAAGTGTGGTGGTCACAACCTATGTACAATGATGACATGGAAGTCAGAACTAGATGCAGTCCAACAAGATTAGTACTTGTTACTGAAGGAGAAGCTATTTTCAGATGGCTGGAGTTTAACTAATATGACTTGACATGAATGATCAGTTGGACAAAGAGAAAAACCTTACCTTTGATAAAAGTTGAATAACCCTACTTTCTTTGAATAATCTCTAATAACATTTACTTTATAAAAAACTGCTTTCTTTAAAAAAAAATCCATTTTTTATATCCATGGAGACTAAGGGAATTCATTTAAGAAAACTAAAACAAACCAAACATCAAGTCATGTTCTCAGGGAGACTATGAAACAAAGGCTTCAAGTGTGTAAAGCCATCCCTGGAAGAGTCTGCTCACTTTGGCGTGGTAAGTCTGCTCCATCTCTTCCTTGTACAGCTTGACTTGGGCATCGTGTTGCTCTCTCATCTCATGAAGGGCTTGAGCCAGCTTGTACTCATACTCAATCTGACGCCCAGAATCCACCTCTACCAAGCGAGTTTCATGCTTCCTTCTGGTCTCATTAATCTCCTGCGGGGAGCGGGGAATGACATAAAACCAAGTTACTTACCATAGCTGCACTAGTACAAGTCTGAGTGACATCAAGGCCATCTGAGGTATTACACACCAAGCTCCTCATGTTTTGTCCTAGGGCAAGTATGTGAATAGATACTTTTTTGCCTTCATTTTCAAGTAAGAAGATTTTTTGAGCTGGAACTAATGACAGAAATGGTAGCATCTCAAGCCCTAGGAATTGTATGTTTCTTTTTAGTAGCATACCTATTTATTTCTCTAAAGGCAAGGAATGGCTGGAAGACTTACTAAAGTACCAGGCAATCGTGGATAACTAGGTACACTGAATAGCATGTAATTATTTTTCTAAATTGTACTGATGATACTAAGGACAACTCTGAAAAAAATCTAAAAGATAAGTTAGAAACTTATCAGCAAAACTTCAACTAGAAGATTTATACATAATAAAACTTTTCTTAGGCATACTAAGATGCAATAGACAGAGCAAGCTAATTTACATACTTATCCTAACAGCTGGTAGTGTGCTAAGGTATCAACATCAATTGATACAGAATCTTACTGACAATATTACGTTGCTATCTCAAGTACATATGACAATTCACTATTAAAGAATAGAAATAATAGGCATAATCCTTCACATTATGTTTTAAGGAACTATCCAAACTCGAATGGCTAGGAACACAAGTCTAAGAATAAAATTTTCATTCTAGCTTCTAGCTCTGAAAACACAACAGATCTGTCTTTAATGGCAATAATTAAAGAGGCCACAAGAGGGGGATATAAGAAGAACATGTTTCTGTATCATCTTACAGCATGCAGTTTTTCTTTGCATTTCCTCATTTTTCTCTTAACCAGAGGAAGATGCACTCGATAGAATCAGAAACCCAGGGTTCAAATTCCAGTTCTGCCATTAATCTCCCAAGGCTCACATCTATATGATGACGCGAATGATACTTAAATCATAAAAATATGCAAATAAAAGGTTTAGTTCAACAAATATTGAGTACCTACTAATCATTTTGCCCTTTGTCTGCCTCCTTTCCTCTTCTTCCTGTTTTTCTCCTTCCTCTTTCTTACCCCTAAACTGTTCATAATAAGGAATTTACGTATATTTATTGCATAGAATTTTATTCTCCATGTTAAAAAAAAGAAATGAGGAATATTTTAAATTCATTCTCAAAAAGGCAAAACCCCAAAATTCAAAGTTGCTACCCAAACATTCTAAAAATACTAAATTACTTTTTACTGATGCCGTTTTTCACTTAACATTTTATGTAGAATCAGTGACTTACAAAGAAAAAAATACTCAACTCCTGGTTTAAAGATGCAGGAGTACACACAGTGTCAAAAGTAAGAAATAATAGATCACGGACAATTTTAACAAAACAAAACAAAAATGTAGGTCAACTTAATATAAAGATACTTCAATTTATAAGCAGAACTGTAGTTAATAATTATATGACAGGGACTTCCCTGGTGGTGCTGTGGTTAAGAATTCACCTGCCAATGCAGGGGGACACGGGTTCAAGCCCTGGTCCAGGAAGATCCCACATGCCGCGGAGCAACTAAGCCTGTGCGCCACAACTACTGAAGCCCGAGTGCCTAGAGCCCGTGCTTGGCAACAAGAGAAGCCACTGCAATGAGAAGCCCGCGCACCACAACAAAGAGTAGCCCCCGCTCGCCGCAACTAGAGAAAGCCCGCGTGCGGCAACGAAGACCCAATGCAACCAAAAATAAATAATAAATAAATTTATTGAAAATAATGATAATAATTATTATTATATGACAGCATTCACTGTAGTTTACAAGAAGCTATCACACACAATATTCCACTTTGATCCTCACCACACCTTGAAGAAAAAATAGCAGGTACTGATATTTCATTTTTAAATAGGAAACTGACGCAAGAACTGTCCAAAGTCTGGCTGCTTATCCAGTGAGTGCACTTTGCCCCCACAATACCTAGTTTAATATTATATTGTCACAAAAATGGTCAGATTTTTATTATATTATTTTTTCTCCAAATAAAAAATATTATTTAACTTCTACAATAAATTTCTATTTTAAAAGCATTGTTAGTCACCGTTTTCAAAATTACATTACTTTTAAAAACATTATGTATTTAACTGCATGTTCTCTAACCTGGGTGAATTCCAACCGTCTTCAATTTTGAGAAAATATATATTCCCCTTTCTTCAACTGTATTACAGTACACTTCTTTTTTGGCAAATGTTGCTACCTTCACCCCTCAAGGCTTAACCAGAAGTTACGGCTTATAAATGATACTGTTAGATATACATATATAACTGTAAGTGCTCTGGGTAACCAGCCCCCAGTGGTTGCTGCCTCCCGGTATTCACCCGCTGTGTGATCCCCCTTCCATAGTGCATCTTGGTTGGTCTGTGTGATGGGGAGTGAGGGTATATCACTTTGGGATTAGTTAATAGAAGTTAATGTGGCTTGTCTTGCTCTCTCTCTCTCATCACTCACTCGAAGAGTCCTATCGTGAGCAGCCCTATTGAGAAGCCCATGCTGAACTGATACCTCTGGCCAAAAACCTACGAATGAACTCCAAACCGGTTCCTGCAGCCCAGGCTGAAAGCCTGACTACAACCTCATGAGAGACCCTGAAACAACCATCCAGTTAAGCAGCTCTCAGATCCCTGACCTTCAGAAACTGTGAGATAATAAAAGTCTGTGGTTTAAGTTACTAAGTTTTTGAAGTAATTTGTTAATTTGAAGTAATTTGTTAGGCAAAACATATAACTAATACAAATGCAGAGGTTGATAGTAATTAACAGCTGTAGCCAAGCCTTTTTAAGTTAGGTGGAAGTAAAAGCTTTTAAGTTTACCATAGCACCCTGACTTCTTCCTCGCAGTCCTTTAGCATCAGTGCCTTAAATAATTTGCCTACAAAATTCTTCCCATTTTTCATACGTATAGCTTATAACAAAGCCTTTTGGGATCCCTCCATTCCTTAAAAAAAATAAAATTATATATAATTACCTCCTCATACATGTTTTTACGAAACTCCAAGTCCTCAGTAAGGCTCTGACAGCGATTCTCCAAATCCACTTTAAGTAAAGTTTCATCTGCTAACTGTTTTTTCGCAGCAGCTAAAGAGGCTTCCAACTAATATAAGGAAAAAGAATTAATGAAAATTATACAGCAACCATTTAGCAATGAATTTAATAGATACCTACGGATTGAATCAAATCAAGTATTACAATTTCTATATATCTGTTAATGTATGAGAGTCCCTCATGATAACATTTATCACAGAACTGTGGGTTCAACTGCTGGTCCCACCCACAGAGTGTCACATCAAAACACCTCTCAAATTTGGTAAACGGCAACAGGGAATGAACAGAAACCTATGACTTACATTTGAAAACTCAAACTAACGATTTTAGCTACCACTTGCATTTTTTCCTGTGTGCAGAGCACCATTATGACACCTTCTCTCTTCTTACCTCGCATTTTGGTACAATAATGAAATAGGCTGTGAGAGCAAGAAACAGAATGAGCATAAGCACAACAGAGAGGACAGAGAGTAGCAACAAGATCTGCATAATCCAGACACAAGGACTGAGAGGTGAGGGTGCTTTACATGTTAGCTAGTTCAAGGCTATCCTTGCAGGTTAACCACCCACCAAAATAACTTAATAAATTTTTAAACGTAAAAAGCATAAAATAAATTTTACAATCAATCAATCAAAACAAATGGGGCAATTAACCTGCCAAATACGGCTCAAGAGCAGAGTTTACCTTACCTGGGCAATCTGATCCTTCAGATCCTCCAAATCGCTCTCTAAACTTTTTTTATCACCAAGAGCAGTAGCCAGAGCTGCATCTTTCGAATTCAGCGCGGCTTCGTATTCTCGAAGCTTGATCTGGGCTCCATTAAGATCAGATTCTTTCTTAGCATAACTGCAAGACATTTGAAAAAGTGCAAGAAATCAAATTATACCTCTGACTTGAAGCCTTCTCCCTCCCTGCTTAAGGGGGAAATAAAAGAAGAGGCAATTTAAATAAAGGCTGCCATAACCTACTAAAATTACAGGAGCAATTCAGGAACACTAGATCTAGAGTTTTTGGTGAATAATAACTTTCTCTTTCAATGATTTCCCTTCCCTGATTAGGAATGACTCTAGGTCTAAAATGTCCATAGGCCCAACGTACAAGAATCCTGGTTGTCTCTGAGGGAGAATACAAGTCCTCCTTTTTCTATAAAGAGGCATCTATATGCTTCACTAAAACATTTTTGAAGAAATGGAAATTTACTATTTTTAAATACAATGAATATTATAAAATAAGATGTACAGGAGACATAAATCAAGATAAACGATGAGATTAAGTAAGTGAAAATGAACTGTTACTTTAAAAAATAATTTTATGACTTGATGATATATAGAAACTCCTTTAACATTACCTAAGAATTAACTGACCCTAAGCTTGCAAGTAGTTTCCATTTCTTACATAAGAGGTGATTTTAAAATTTCCTTAACTACAAATAAGGGGCTTCCTAGTATTTTGAAGAAAAGTTAATTTTTCCTGTTTATACTATTAACTATCCAAGAATGAAACTCAAATTAAGGTTTCTTTTACTTCTAAATATCACTTTTTATTAAATGGAATTCTACATTATAAAATTAAGGTTCCTTAGGATACATTTTGTCAAATAATTATATTTTAAAGATCAGTATTTTTTAATCCAAATAAGTCCATTATCATTAATTAGTCATATGGGCAAAGCCTTAATAACATAAAAATTTTTGATAGCCATTCTTAATTAAAACTGATATTACAGACAAGTATTTCTACTACTGATGTGTGAGAGTGGGCTTAACAGAGGAATCTTTAGTTAACAGAACTTTTTAAAAATATTGTAATATTATAATAAAATGAAGAAAACAGCTATCCAAAGGATAAGCAAAGGTAGTTTGAAGAGAAGATTTAATAGTACTCATTTCTTACTCATTTTGGTATTATACAACAACTACGTACACACATAAAATCTCAGCAGTCATATCACAATAATTTTTTTCTTAAATCCTGTATTTTTAAAAACCACAAGATGGCAGCCTTTCCCTGAAGACTTTGTTTAGGAAGGTGGTGCGGGGGGACGGACTGTTGGGGAAAAAAAAATTCCATACAGTCACTACTTTGTAACAAAAATGCCTAGTTCATACAAGTGCTGGGTCTGAAAGCTAGGAACACCATAGAAAAGAATCAGTGCTTGTAGAGGAGCTATTACTTTATCTCACTATATAAATGACCAGAGCTGACAGGGAAAAATACCATAATAGAGAATTGCACAATATTTACAAAAGCTACTTACTCAAAATTACTTACTTAACAGTTACAAAAATTCTACTGCACCACTGTCTAATATTTAAGTCTCAGATCATAATGTGGTGCTTCTGAACATGGTGCCTCAAGGCAGGAGAGTGAACCTGTGCTTCCCAGAAACCAAAATGGCCCACCAAGAAGGATACTGAATTTAAAAAAAAAAAAAATTCACACCAATTTTACTGGCTACTGCATGTTCTGTCTGTTTGATTTCATTGGCTTAATAGATAATAATACATGTCATGATTCCAAATTCAGAATGTTGTAGCACAAGTGAAATTACTGTGCAATGGTCTTGTGGAGTGTAGGAAATTCGAGAAGCCAAAAATTAGGACACTACACCTAAACGGCTAGAATATGGTGATTTCTTCAACAAAAATCAAGACCAGGTAAGACAAGGAGTGGTGGACTAAGGGGATGAGTAGGATATGCTATTATCTTATTGTGATAGGTACCCTCTAGCCCTGCAATGGTACCAGCTGAAATCTGATGTCAAGTTCTCAGTCACTTATACCACCGTTACTCTGTAAAAATATAAATTGTTCCATTATAAATTCTTTCTTAAAGTTGTAACTTTTACATTACTGAACAAATTAAGCAGATATACATCAGAAGTTGGAAATGTGCTTAAAATTACAAATAAAAGCTAACCCCATACATGCCATGGCTTGAGGGAAGAGAGTCGAAAACTGCTTCTGCACGTGGCACATACTTATATTACACTTACCATACTGATCCTATCTATTTGTGGATATACTTAGCTACCTTGAGAGACAGAACTCTTTGAGGGCAATGGCCATGACTTATTATTCTTCTATCTGCTGTATAGACAACCTGTAGACAATGAGTGTTTTGGTAATTGTTAAATGAAAATCCCCCATACACTCCCCCCAAAAACTCACTCTGCTTTTTTTATGCGATGTAAAATATCACGTCCTTTCCTACAAGAAAAAATAACTGTGACACTTCTGTAATCTCTAAAATTCACATTCCTAGATGTCCTCCCTATTACCTTGCCAATTTCTGAGGCTAGATGGGTCATGAAAGAAATTTTTGCTTACACTCAAGTCTCCATCTGCTAAGAAGCCACAAATCAGTAAGTTTTATATGCCATACAAGCACAACAAGGACAAACGTGGGCCAAGCAGCAAGTTAACATCTTGAACATAACTGATGTCATAGTTTTCTAGTTGTATTATTTTTCATTCATTAAAAATGATGCAGGTAAAAAAAAAAAATGATGCAGGTAGATTGGTTCAAAATGGTGGAATAGAAGGACGTGCTCCCACTACCTCTTGCAAGAGCACCAGAATCACAACTAACTGCTGAAAAATCATCGACAGGAAGACACTGGAACTCACAAAAAATGATACCCCACATCCAAAGACAAAGGAGACACCACAATGAGACAGTAGGAGGGGTGCAATCACAATAAAATCAAATCCCACAACTGCTGGGTGGGTGACTCACAAACTGGAGAACACTTATACCACAGAAGTCCACCCACTGGAGTGAAGGTTCTGAGCCCCATGTCAGGCTTCCCAACCTGGGGGTCCGGCAACAGGAGGAGGAATTCCTAGAGAATCAGACTTTGAAGGCTAGTGGGATTTGATTGCAGGACTTTGACAGGACTGGGGGAAACAGAGACTCCATTCTTGGAGGGCACACACAAAGTAGTGTGTGCATCGGGACCCAGGGGAAGGAGCAGTGACCCCAGGGGAGACTGAATCAGACCTACCTGCTAGTGTCGGAGGGTCTCCTGCAGAGGCGGGGGGAGGGGGTGGTGGTGGCTGTGTCTCACCATGAGGACAAGGACACTGGCAGTAGAAGTTCTGGGAAGTACTCCTTGGCGTGAGCCCTCCCAGAGTCTGCCACTAGCCCCACCAAAGAGCCCAAGGAGGCTCCAGTGTTGGGTCATCACAGGCCAAACAACCAACAGGGAGGGAACCCAGCCCCACCAATCAGCAGACAAGCAGATTAAAGTTTTTACTGAGCTCTGCCCACCAGAGCAAGAGCCAGCTCTACCCACCACCAGTCCCTCCCATCAGGAAACTTCCACAAGCCTCTTAGATAGCCTCATCCACCAGAGGGCAGACAGCAGAAGCAAGGAGAACTACAATCCTGCAGCCTGTGGAACAAAAACCATATTCACAAAAAGACAGACAAGGTGAAAAGGCAGAGGGCTATGTACCAGATGAAGGAACAAGATAAAACCCCAGAAAAACAACTAAATGAAGTGGAGATAGGCAACATTCCAGAAAATGAATTCAGAATAATGATAGTGAAGGAGATCCTTCAAGGAGAAGGACCTTGAAAAAAGAATGGAAGCAAAGATCGAGAAGATGCAAGAAATGTTTAACAAAGACCTAGAAGAATTAAAGAAGAAACAAACAGAGATGAACAATACAATAACTGAAATGAAAACGACACCAGAAGAAATCAATAGCAGAATAACTGAGGCAGAAGAATGGATAAGTGACCTGGAAGACAGAATGGTGGAATTCACTGCTGCAGAACAGAATGAAGAAAACAGAATGAAAAGAAATGAAGTCAGCCTAAGAGACCTCTGGGACAACATTAAACACAAAAACATTTGCATTATGGGGTCCCAGAAGGAGAAGAGAGAGAGAAAGGACCCAAGAAAATATTTGGAGATTATAGTTGAAAACTTCCCTAACCTGGGAAAGGAAATAGCCACCCAAGTCCAGGAGGCACAGAGTGTCCCATACAGGATAAACCCAAGGAGAAACACGCAGAGACACATAGTAATCAAGCTGGCAAAAATTAAAGACAAAGAAAAATTACTGAAAGCAGCAAGGGAAAAACGACAAATAACATACAAGGGAACTCCCATAAGGTTAACAGCTGATTTCTCAGCAGAAACTCTACAAGCCAGAAATGAGTGGCATTACATATTTAAAGTGATGAAAGGGAAGAACCTACAACCAAGTTTACTCTACCCGACAAGGATCTCATTCAGATTTGATGGAGAAATCAAAAGCTTTACAGACAAGCAAAAGCTAAGAGAACTCAGCACCACCAAACCAGCTCTACAACAAATGCTAAAGGAACTTCTCTAAGTGGGAAACACAAGAGAAGAAAAGGACCTACAAAAACAAACCCAAAACAATTAAGAAAATAATAGGAACATACATATCAATAATTACCTTAAACATGAATGGATTAAATGCTCCAACCAAAAGACAGAGGCTTGCTGAATGGATACAAAAACAAGACCCATATATATGCTGTCCATAAGAGACCTAGGGACACATACAGACTGAAAGTGAGGGAATGGAAAAAGATATTCCATGCAAATGGAAATCAAAAGAAAGATATTCCATGAAAATGGAAATCAAAAGAAAGCTGGAGTAGCAATATTCGTATCAGATAAAATAGACTGTAAAATAAAGAATGTTACAAAGGACACTATATAATGATCAAGGGATCAATCCAAGAAGATATAACAATTATAAATATATATGCACCCAACGTAGGAACACCTCAATACATAAGGCAACTGCTAACAACTATAAAAGAAGAAATCGACAGAAACACAATTAATAGTGGGGGACTTTAACACCTCACTTACACCAATGGACAGATCATCCAAGCAGAAAATTAATAAGGAAACACAAGCTTTAAATGACACAATAAACCAGATAGATTTAATTGAGATTAATAGCACATTCCATCCAAAAACAAAAGATTACAATTTCTTCTCAAGTGTGCACGGAACATTCTCCAGGATAGATCACATCTTGGATCACAAATCAAACTTCAGTAAATTTAAGAAAATTGAAATCTTATCAAGCATCTTTTCTGACCACAATGCTATGACATTAGAAATCAATTACAGGGAAAAAAAACATTAAAAAAAAAAAACACATGGAGGCTAAACAATACGTTACTAAATAACCAAGAGATCACTGAAGAAATCAAAGAGGAAATCAAAAAATACCTAGAGACAAATGACAATGAAAATACGACGATCCAAAACCTATGGGATGCAGCAAAAGCAGTTCTAAGAAGGAAGTTTATAGCAATACAATCCTACCTCAAGAAACAACAAATATCTCAAATAAACAACCTAACCTTACACCTAAAGGAGCTAGAGAAAGAAGAACAAACAAAACCCCAAAGTTAGCAGAAGGAAAGAAATCATAAAGATCAGACCAGAAATAAATGAAATAGAAACAAAGAAAGCAATAGCAAAGATCAATAAAACTAAAAGCTGGTTCCTTGAGAAGATAAACAAATTGATAAGCCATTAGCCAGACTCATCAAGAAAAAGAGGGAGAGGACTCAAATCAATACAATTAGAAATGAAAAAGGAGAAGTTACAACAGACACTGCAGAAATACAAAGCATCCTAAGAGACTATTACAAGCAGTTCTATGCCAATAAAATGGACACCCTGGAAGAAATGGACAAATTCTTAGAAAGGTATAATCTTCCAAGACTGAACCAGGAAGAAATAGAAAATATGAACAGACCAATCACAAGTAATGAAATTGAAACAGTAATTAAAAATCTTTCAACAAACAAAAGTCCAGGACCAGATGGCTTCACAAGTGAATTCTACCAAATATTTAGAGAAAAGCTAACACCCATCCCTCTCAAACTCTTCCAAAAAATTACAGAGGAAGAAACACTCCCAAACTCATTCTATAAGGCCACCACCACCCTGATACCAAAACCAGACAAAGATACTACAAATAAAGAAAACTACAGACCAATGTCACTGACGAACATACATGCAAAAATCCTCAACAAATTACTAGCAAATAGAATCCAGTAGCACATCAGAAGTATCATACACCATGATCAAGTGGGATTTATCACAGTGATTCAAGGATCCTTCAACATATGCAAATCGATCAATGTGATACACCATATTAACAAATTGAAGAATAAAAACCATATGATCATCTCAATAGATGCAGAAAAAGCTTTAGACAAAATTCAACACCGATTTATGATAAAAACTCTCCAGAAAGTGGGCATAGGGGGAACCTACCTCAACATAATAAAGGCCATATACGACAAGCCCACAGCAAACATCATTCTCAATGGTGAAAAACTGAAACCATTTCCTCTAAGATCAGGAACAAGACAAGGATGTCCACTCTCACCAGTATTATTCAACATAGTTTTAGAAGTCCTAGCCACAGCAATCAGAGAAGAAAAAGAAATAAAAGGAATACAAATTGGAAAAGAAGAAGTAAAGCTCACTGTTTGCAGATGACATGATACTACACATAGACAATCCTGAAGATGTCACCAGAAAACTACTAGAGCTAATCAATGAATTTGGTAAAGTTGCAGGATACAAACTTAATGCACAGAAATCTCTTGCATTCCTATTCACTAATGATGAAAAATCTGAAAGTGAAATTAAGGAAACACTCCCATTTACCACTGCAACATAAAGAATAAAATACCTAGGAAAAAACCTACCTAGGGAGACAAAAGACCTGTATGCAGAAAACGATAAGACACTGATGAAAGAAATTATAGATGATACAAACAGATGGCAAGATATACCATGTTCTTGGATTGGAAGAATCAATATTGTCAAAATGACTATACTACTCAAAGCAATCTACAGATTCAATGCAATCCCTATCAAAATACCAATGGCAGTTTTCACAGAACTAGAACAAAAAATCGTAAAATTTGTATGGAGACACCCAAGACCCCAAAGAGCCAAAGCAGTCTTGAGGGGAAAAAATGGAGCTGGAAGAATCAGGCTCCCTGACTTCAGACTATACTACAAAGCTACAGTAATCAAGACAATGTGGTACTGGCACAAAAACAGAAATATAGATCAATGAAACAGGATAGAAAGCCCAGAGATCAACCCATGCACCTATGGTCAACTAATCTATGACAAAGGAAGCAAGGATATACAATGGAGGAAAGAGTCTCTTCAATAAGTGGTGCTGGGAAAACTGGACAGCTACATGTAAAAGAATGAAATTAGAACACTCCCTAACACCATACACAAAAATAAACTCAAACTGGATTAGAGACCTAAATGTAAGACCGGACACTATAAAACTCTTAGAGGAAAACATAGGAAGAACCCTCTTTGACATAAATCACAATAAGATCTTTTTTGATCCATCTCCTAGAGTAATGGAAATAAAAACAAAGATAAACAAATGGGACCTAATGAAACTTAAAAGCTTTTGCACAGCAAAGGAAACTACGATGAAAAGACAACCCTCAGAATGGGAGAAAATATTTGCAAACTAATCAACGGACAAATGATTAATCTCCAAAATATATAAACAGCTCATGGAGCTCAATATTAAAAAAACAAACAACCCAATCCAAAAATGGGCAGAAGACCTAAATAGACATTTCTCCAAAGAAGACATACAGATGGCCAAGAAGCACATGAAAAGATGCTCAACATCACTAATTATTAGAGAAATGCAAATCAAAATTACAATGAGGTATCACCTCACACCAGTTAGAATGGGCATCATCAGAAAATCTGTAAACAACAAATGCTGGAGAGGGTGTGGAGAAAAGGGAACACTCTTGCACTGTTCGTGGGAATGTAAATTGATACAGCCACTATGGAGAACAGTATGGAGGTTCCTTAAAAAACTAAAAGTAGAATTACCATATGACCCAGCAATCCCACTACTGGGCATATACCCAGAGAAAACCATAATTCAAAAAGACACATGCACCCCAATGTTCACTGCAGCACTATTTACAATAGCCAGGACATGGAAGCAACCTAAATGCCCACTGACAGACAAATGAATAAAGAAGATGTGGTACACGTATACAATGGAATATTATTCAGCCATAAAAAGGAACAAAATTGGGTCATTTGTAGAGACGTGGATGGAGCAAGAGACTGTCATACAGAGTAAAGTAAGTCAGAAAGAGAAAAACAACTATCATATATTAACGCATATATGTGGAACCTAGAAAAATGGTATAGGTGAACTGGTTTGCAGGGCAGAAATTAAGACACAGATGTAGAGAACAAACATGGACACCAAGGGGGGAAAGTGGCGGGGTGGTGGTGGTGGTGTGATGAATTGGGAGATTGGAATTGCCATATATATACTAATATGTGTAAAATGGATAACTAATAAGAACCTGCTGCATAAAAAAATAAATAAAATAAAATTCAAAAATAAATATACTTACAAATAAATAAATAAATAAAAGCCTGCCCTGCTGAACTCCAGAGTAGCTATGGGCTCACTTGGCCAATGAAAAGTGGGCAGAAGTGACACTAAGAACATAGTTTCCCATCTTTCTTTCCCTCTGTCTCAATGACAGGAAATGTTCCCAGGAGAGGCTACTCCATCAGCTTGGCTTCAGTATGGAGATATGGAACAGAGTGGCAGCTGAGCCTTTATAGGACATAGGAGTGAGAAATAAACCCTTATTATCATTTAAAAAAAAAAAAAAAAAAGATGCAGGAGGGCTTCGCTGGTGGTGTAGTGGTTAAGAATCCGCCTGCCAACGCACGGGACACGGGTTCGAGCCCTGGTCCGAGAAGATCCCACATGCCGCAGAGCAACTAAGCCCGTGCACCACAACTACTAAGGCTGCACTCTAGAGCCCACGAGCCACAACTACTGAGCCCGCATGCCACAACTACTGAAGCCCACGCGCCTAGAGCCCATGCTCCACAAGAAGAGAAGCCACTGCAATGAGAAGCCCGCACACTGCAATGAAGAGTAGCCCCCGCTCGCCGCAACTAGAGAAAGCCCACACGGAGCAACGAAGTCCCAATGTAGTCAAAAATACATGAATAAATTTGTTTTTAAAAAAATGATGCAGGAAGTCTTGAGCTAATTACCAGCACATGGTCAAAGTGCAGAAACCTGCAAAACTGACATCATAAAACATTCGCACATGAATAGAAAAATACACATTACCTAAGCACAGAGTAACATCTGCCAATGCTCCAGAACAAAGAGTAATTTAGACAGGAATCCAAAGTTATCAGAAAGTATCACTGAAGAGATTGGCATTTTTCTTTGACTATATTTCCTAACTGGATTTGTTCACTTACTGACCTGCCTATTCCTACCTCCAGATAAGGAGACATTCTCAAGTATGCACACTGCTGAGTGTAAGTCAGAAAACATACCGATTTACTGTAAATGTTCACGTGAGAACCTAAACTTTAATTGCAGCTAAGAAAAAAGTTTTATAAAGGGCTTCCCTGGTGGCGCAGTGGTTGAGAGTCCACCTGCCGATCCAGGGGACATGGGTTCGTGCCCCGGGCCAGGAAGATCCCACGTGCCACGGAGCGGCTGGGCCCATGAGCCATGGCCGCTGAGCCTGCGCGTCTGGAGCCTGTACTCCGCAACGGGAGAGGCCACAGCAGTGAGAGGTCCGCGTACCGCAAAAAAAAAAAAAAAAGTTTTATAAAATGTAATTAACACTCTATTCTAATTAAGAATTTCCTTCCTTAATAAACAAAATTAGGGCTTCCCTGGTGGCGCAGTGGTTAAGAATCTGCCTGTCAATGCAGGGGACACGGGTTCAAGCCCTGGTCCGGGAAGATCCCACATGCCACGGAGCAATTAAGCCCGTGTGCCACAACTACTGAGCCTGCACTCTAGAATCCGCGAGCCACAACTACTGAAGTCCACGTGCCTAGCGCCCATGCTCCGCAACAAGAGAAGCCACTGCAATGAGAAGCCCGCATACCCCAATGAAGAGTAGCCCCCGCTCGCCACAAATAGAGAAAGCCCGCGCGCAGCAACAAAGACCCAACGCTGCCAAAAATAAATGATAATAAAATAAATATTTAAAAACTCTTATCTATAAATAAAAATAAATAAAATTAGCTTTCATTTCAAGTAAGCTTGACTGTCAGTCATAGCAAGCAACCAGGTCTAATCGAATATCTGACCATTAAAAAAAATAATTAACTGGAAAGGATACATTTACATTCCTGTTAACATTCTATAGCAGTGAGTCAAGAGTTAAGACATAGCCTCAGTGATGTACTTCTCCAACAGAACCTGGTTCTAATTAACAATCTGAGACCTGTCCTTATAATCTCCTGAGGCCTATAGGACTAACCTAAATGCAACTCGTTACTTGCTACTTTCTGAATTACTCCTGACCACCTCTGACTACCAGCAATACCACTGTACTTCACTGCTTTAATCATCTTGGCTTTTCAACTTACCAACTCTTTGAACTTGACTTGTTTTCAGATCAGCATTTCAACCCTGGCTTCTGCACTGAACTACCTGGCTCTGGAACTCAGTGTCTGCTCGCTTAGGACTCTGTACTACCCTTTCTGTTTGGATGACTCAAGTATCCCACTCCCTCAGGGGTATCCTTTATTTGTCTAAGGGTACCCCATTCCAGACTACTCCCACCAATAAGGAAGTGGAGATTATAAAATGCAACCAGGACTTCCCTGGCGGTCCAGTGGGTAGGACTTCACACTCCCAATGCAGGGGGCCCAGGTTCAATCCCTGGTTGGGGAACTAGATCCCACATGCATGCCATAACTTAGAAGCCTGCATGCTGCAACTAAGAAGTCCACGTGCCACGACTAAAGATCCTGCATGCCGGAATGAAGATCCCATGTGCCGCAACTAAGACCCAGCACAGCCAAAATAAATAAATATTAAAAAAAAAAGAAAGAAAGAAAATACAACCAATTACAGAATTGCTGGAAAATGAATGAAGGTAAATGCATCATTGCTAGGTAGTAATTGTAGAGCATTTAAATAAAGTCATATCACATATATATGACACAGAAAATAACTTAAGACCTAGTGAGATATAATAACTACTTGAATCATATTGTAATTTTAACACTCGAAAAATTAGACTGACCACTTAAACAGGGAACAAAGAATTAGTGTGAAAAATTAAGAAGCAGAACTGGAGGGACAAACACATACTTAGGACATATTCTGAAACTCATTACAGAACAGTTTTTAAATTAAAAACTATTAATTAAAAATTACAGTTTTAATCAAGCATGGCAAATTATTGCCTTTCTGTTAACATTTCACTGGTCAGTTTATACCATACAAGTCAGTATATATCACAGACGCTCAGCTGAATGAATTTTCTAGTTTGACTAGTAACACAGCCACAAAAGTCCCTGAACTCAGCTTCTCTAAATCACCTATTATGTACCCGTGAACAAAGAATCCATGTTCATTTTCAGTATGGGATCTATACACATGCTTGGGTTTGGATTCCTTCTTTTACAAGCGCCATTAATTTTCACTTTTTTCGCAAGTACTTTTGTCCTTGTTCATTGATTCTCATATACAGAAATATAAGAACAAAGTGTTACATAAAGCAATTGAAAATGAGACCTAAATTATTAGATGGTCTCTTAGAGATAGAATAATTGCATATCTAGAAAAAGGTATACAAAATTAGTTTTTGGATATTAAATGGCATTTCCATGAAACCCACCAAAGATTATTACACTGCATATATACAAGAATAGATAAGGGCAAGAATTTGTGTTCACCAAATGCTTGCTAAATGCATAAAATCTGTTGGAGATGTGTATTCTTACGGAAAAATTCACCCAAACTATAATATTGATAGACTTAAGAATACAGCCTTTTAAAAGCTACACATCTGAAAAAAACAGACAAGAAACATTCATGTTTCTAAAGATAAAAAATAGAAATTCAAACATCTGGATTTTTTAAATGACTGCCTTCACATGTCAGATAAAACAACAGCTTACGGAAACCAAAACTGACTCTGAGGTCAGTTTTAAGTCCCATTCATAATATTCTATAGCAAAATACTAGGCAACTCTCTGGTTGCTTAGATCACTTCTTAGCAATTTTGAGAAGCTACTATAGATTGTCAGGTTCACCTTATGTAAGAGTAGCTGGGCTTCCCTGGTGGCGCGGTGGTTGAGAGTTCACCTGCCGATGCAGGGGACACGGGTTTGTGCCCCGGTCCGGGAAGATCCCATGTGCCGCGGAGCGGCTGGGCCCGTGCGCCATGGACGCTGAGCCTGAGCATCCAGAGCCTGTGCTCCGCAACCGGAGAGGCCACAACAGTGAGAGGCCCGCGTACCACAAAAAAAAAAAAAAAAAAAATCAGGCAATCCCTAATTGCAATCAGATTAAAATTAGGAAAAGTATTAAATAAGACCAACACTGGACCACAGAACCATTTCTCTGAACAAAAGAAATCCACTGACATAATAGACACAGGAGTGGGGAGTGGACACATACAGTTTAAGTCCTAACAAAAAATGACTTATTGGGGAAAAAAAACAACCAACAATCACAACTTCGTTATATACGCCAGGCCACTGATCTGGGTGTGTGGAAATCAGCAACAAACAAAATATACCATCCCGGGGCTACCCTGGTGGCGCAGTGGTTGAGAGTTCGCCTGCCGATACAGGGGACACAGGTTTGTGCCACGGTCCAGGAAGTTCCCACGTGCCGCGAAGCAGCTAGGCCCGTGGGCCATGGCCGCTGAGCCTGCACGTCCAGAGCCTGTGCTCCACAATGAGAGAGGCCACAACAGTGGGAGGCCCACGTATGGCAAAAAAAAAAAAAATATATATATATATATATATATATATACATATACATATATATATATATATATACCATCTGATCTTATGGAAGGTACCCTATACTGGGGAGAAGCAAACAATAAACAAATACCTATACAGTCGGGGTAATCAGTATTTTGAAGAAAAATAAATCAGAATAAAGAGTTACAGAGGGACTTCCCTGGTGGCGCAGCAGTTAAGAATCCACCTGCCAATGCAGGAGACACGGGTTCAACCCCTGGTCCACGGAGATCCCACAGGCTGTGGAGCAACTAAGCCCGTGCGCCACAACTATCGAGCCTGCACTCTAGAGCCCGCAAGCTACAACTACTGAGCCCGCGTGCTACAACTACTGAAGCCCACACACCTAGAGCCCGTGCTCTGCAACAGAAGCCCACACACCGCAACGAAGAGTAGCCCCGCTTGCCGCAACTAGAGAAAGCCCACGCACAGCAACGAAGACCCAACACAGCCAAAAATAAATATATAAATAAATAAAATTTATTTTTAAAAAAGAGAGAGAGAAGAGGGGAGGGTGATCATTTTATATAGTGTGGTCAGAAAGAGACTGATTTTATGCCAATAGCCATTTTTCACATCAGAAAATCACTTTTCAAACCCAGATTTTATCCAACAATACAGTTACTAGTATCATTAGTTATTTCACTGCTCCTCTATGGGTTATATGCAACCCAATCTTATAGGAAAATAGTCTCCTAAAAAAATGGTTATTACTAAGTCAATAATTATTTTGGGGGAGCCTAGAGAGTGCTAGGAAATGTGCTGATACAAGAAGCAAAATCAGACACTAGCCCTGTCCACAGAGAGATTCCACTCTAATAAGGGAATCAGTCAATCACACAAAATTGTCTTAACAAATCAAACTTGTCAGCAACTTTCTTGTCTAAGACAAAAAGGTACACAGTGCTGCAAGAACACCTGATGTAACTTCTGGGTAAAAATGGCACATTAGACATTACTCCACTATTACCCCTTACAGAAACACAACTAAACAACTGAGGAACAAATTCACAATGAAAACAACTGAGAGGAAAGAACAAAATTTTAGAAGCTGAAATTAGATGAGTGAAAACGAGCTTAGTCCACCCAAGAGTGCTGAATCCCAAAGCCAGACACAGGGCTATGTGAGAAGTAACCTAATTTATACTGCAGATACTGCTGATAGCAAGAGATACCCTGGTACTCTGAAGTAGGACTAGATGAAAATCTATCTAAGAAGCAAAGCAGATCGCACTCCATGCTCCTGGGCCAATGGCCCCTCATTCACCAGGATAAAAGAGGAAAGGTTTACTCTCTAAGGAATAAAAAAGAATCTCAGACCTGGTGTCACCTGGTACAGCCAAAGGCAGCACTACCATACTGAAAAGGCAGGAGAATTCCAGTGGACTTTTACAGATGCTGATGTTGCCTCTCAATCTCCCTCAGCTTAAAGTACGCTGTGCAGCCAAAGCCCAAGAGAGAAGACCTGAAGACACTGATACTGGGTGTTCCCAGTGAAATGATTCCACTGTTACACAATGAAGCTTAGTCAAGAAGCCCCACTCATGCGTAGAGCTTCCCATCAGATTTTTAGAGCCCTACTTCTGAATACAGAGGACATACAATAGTCATCAGACCTCAGAGAAAAATTCTGTGAATTGACTCACCCAATGGCCATACCACCCTCCCAGTTGTGCTTTCTTAAACTAGAAAACTAAAACCTACATTTGCCAGAATCTCTTGCAGCTAGGCTTCTGGATGCAAATTAGGTACTCTAATACATCCATAAGCAATGAAAGAAGGAAGTATCACGGGGCCACCGTCCTGGTCTTTGTGGCAATTTTGCTGCTGACAAGCAGGGTCATTAAAACCTGAAATTCTGGGCTTCCCTGGTGGCGCAGTGGCTGAGAGTCTGCCTGCCAATGCAGGGGACACGGGTTTGTGCCCCGGTCCAGGAGGATCCCACATGCGGAGCGGCTGCTGGGCCCATGGGCCATGGCCACTGAGCCTGCGCATCCGGAGCCTGCGCGTCCGAAGCCTGTGCCCCGCAACGGGAGAGGCCACAACAGTGAGAGGCCCATGTACCGCAAAGGGGGAAAAAAAAAAACCCTGAAATTCTTTGTCCTATATCAATACCACACACATTACTGTAGTAAACTTTGAAACCAAGAACTGACTCCTCCGATTTTTGAGATTGTTTTGGCTATTCTGGATACCATGCATTTCCATTTAAATTTTAGGCTCAGCTTCTCAATTTACAAACGAGGCAGCTGTGATTCTGATAGAAACTGCACTGAATCTGTAGGTCAATTTGGGGAGAACTGCCATCTTAACAATATTAAGGTGTCTAGACATGGCTGTGGGCTCAGGAAGTCTTAGGGCAGCCTGTCTGCTGATGGGTGGGGCTGTGTTCCCACCTGGTTGGCGGCTTGGCCTGTGGCATCCCAGCACTGGAGCCTACAGACTGTTGGGTGGGGCCAGGTCTCAGTCTGGTTACCTGGGCAAGATGTCCACCTCGAGGAGAGTTCATGCAGATGGATACTCTCCAAAATGTCTGCCACCAGCTTTCATGGTCCCAGAAGAACCACAGCCAACGCCCACCTCCCCAGGAGACCCTCCAAGACCAGCAGCCCCAGATCCAAGATGTCCAGTCCCCTGAAGCAGGTTCTGGCTGTGATGGTCACCACCTTCCACAAGTACTCCAACCAAGAGGGCAACAAGTTCAAGCTGACTAAGGGGGAGATGAAGGAATTCTGCACAGGGAGCTGCCCAACTTTGTGGCGGAGAAGGTGGATGAGGAGGGCCTGAAGAAGCTGATGGGTGATCTGGACGAGGACAGCAACCAGTAGGTGGACTTCCAGGAGTACACTGTTTTTCTACCCCTCATCACTACCGTGTGCGATGACTTCTTCCAGGGCTCCCCAGAGCAGCGCTGATGCAGAACTCTTGGCTCCCTGCCATGGGTCTCTTGGGCCCAGGAGGACTCTGTCTTTTTTAGTTTTATATTCAGTAGATGTTTTTGCTTCTTGACACCGCCCCCGCCAAAAATACATATATATATGCCAATATTAAGTCTTCTAATCCATCAATATAGGATGTCTTTCCACTTATTTAGGTCTTCTTTAATTTCTTTCAACAATGTTTTGTGATTCTCAGTATACAAGTCTTGTACTTCTTCTGTTCAATTTATTCCTAAGTACTTCATCTCTTTGATGCTACGGAAAATGAAGTTTTCTTAATTTCATTTTTGAAAGTGTTCACTGCTAGTTTACAGAAATACAGCTGAGTTTTGTACATTGCTTTCATACCCTGAAATCTTGCTGAGCTTGTTTATTAGCTTTCAAGAGTTTTTAGTTTTTGTTTTTTACAGATTCCTTAGGATTTTCTTAGAATCATTTCATCTGCAAATAGAGACACCGGTTACCCTTGAACATCAAAGGTTTTAACTACAAGGGTCCACTTATGTGAAGATTTTTTTCAATACTAAAAACTATATTACTACATGATCTGCAGTTGTTTGGCTACAGAGGGTTGACTATAAGTTATACATGGATTTTTGCCTTGCAAAAGTCGGCCCCCCCCAACCCCCATGCTGTTCAAGCGTCAACTGTGTAGCTGTTTTACTACTTTTTTTCTGATCTGAATTTCTTTTTTTCTGAATTTCTGATCTGAATTTCTTTTTCTTCCTTAACTGCCCTGGCTAGAACCTCCAATACAATGTTGTATATAAGTGGTAAGAGTGGGCAACCCTGTCTTATTCCTGACCTTAGGGAGAAAGCAGTCAGTCCTTACCATTAAATATGATGTTAGCTACAGGTTTTTCACAGATACCTTTTACCAAGTTAAGAAGTTCCCTTTTATCCCTCATTTGAATATTTTTATCATGAAAGACTGGTACATTTTGTCAAATGCTTTTTCTTCCTTTATTGGGATGATCATATGGTTTTGGTCCTTCGTTCTATTAATAAGGTATATTACACTGTTTACTTTCACAGACTGAACCAACCTTGCATTCCCAGGATAAATCCCACTTGGTGATGGTGTATAATCCTTTTACACGTTGGTGGGTTTGGTTTGCCAGTATTTTTGCACCTATATTCATAAGGGATATTGGTCTGTAAAGTTTTTCTGAAATAATGTCCATTCTAAGTCCATTCTCCAGTTTGCTTGGTGTCTTGAGGCAGTTATTCTTACAGCAACAGCAGTGACAGCTTCCTGGTCCTGAAGTATAGCTATACACTGTTTTTCAATTCAGTGGTTTCAGTGGTGACCTCAAACATAAAAGCTCCCAAAGAAGATCAGTTCTACAGTGTTTGAGGTATTGTTACTGCTTCTCTGACCCTTCTAATAATTTTTTATAAGCATCTACTTTCCATATTGTTTTCCTTTCTGATTAAGATATCTATTGGTTTCCTGACAGATACAAAGACCTAAACAATTAGAAAAAGAAATTAACTTGGAACAATCAGGAACTATGAAGGAAAACGGAGACTTCTGAAAAGAGCAACCATTGCATCCATGAAACTGAAATGAGATCAGTATGCTCTAAAGAACCATTGAGAATAAAAAGAAGCTACTGGAAATTTTGAATATGACAGCAAAAATTGGAAGATAAAATTGAGAACATCTAGCAGAGAAAAAGAGATTTTTTAAGATAAGAAAACTAAAGGATCAATTTAAGAGGTCCAACATTTGAATAACAGGAGTCTCCAAAAGTAATAAGAGGAAGAAATCATCAATAAAATAACTTAAGAATGTTTCCAAAAACTGAAGACATGAATTTCCAGACTGAAGAATTCTCACCAAATGACCAGCACAGTGGATGAAAAAAGATCCACACCAAGGAACATCCTTGTGAAATTTAAGAATTAGACCACAAAGATGATACAAGCTTTTTAACTTTTCACTCATTAGTACTTCTTAGCAACAACAAAAGCTAGAAAACTGTAGAGCATGCCTTCAAAATCCTGAGGAAATATTCTTTACAACTTAGAATTCTATACCAAAACTATCAATGCTTATGAAATGCAACTAGACTAGAAAAGAGCACAGACTCCAAATGCTACTTCTTTAATAAGATAAAACTGGGACTTCCCTCGTGGTCCCGTGGTTAAGAATCCACCTTCCAAAGCAGGGGACGCAGGTTTGATTCCTGGTCGGGGAGCTAAGATCCCACATGCCGCAGGGCACCTAAGCCCACACTCCACAACTACTAAGCCCGTGTGCTCTGGAGCCTGTGCGCCACAACTAGAGAGCCCACGTGCTACAACTAGAGAGCCCGCGTGCTGCAACTACTGAGCTCACGTGCCACAGCTAGAGAGAAGCCCACACACCACAATGAAAAACCCCACATGCCACAATGAAGATCCCACGTGCCACAACTAAGACCCAACGCAGCCCAATAATAAATAAATATTTTCTTTTAAATAAGATAAAACTAATAGAAAGCCTCCTGATTCTGAATGACTTGGTGTTTTAACAACTGGTATCATCTTTCTTTATAGTTAGACAAAACTAAGTAAGTAGGAAAAATACTATTTTCACAGGCAATCAAAAGGTGGTATAGGGAAGGGAAACTAAGTATAGTACACTGTTGAATTCTGCTGGGGGTTATGTTCATAGAGTATAGGTATTTTTGCTATAACACAATATATGTGTTCCTGAAAACTCTTACATTCTGCACATATTAAAATTAACAAAGAATGGGAAAAATAAGGTTGGAACAAACCACTAAAAACCTATGCAACCTTGTAACCAGAGCACTAGCAGTAACATAATTAGTACCCCAGGGACTTCCCTGGTGGTTCAGTGATTAGGAATCCACCTGCCAGTGCAGGGGACACGTGTTTGAGCCCTGGTCCGGGAAGATCCCACATGCCGTAGAACAACTGAGCCCGTGTGCCACACTATTGAGCCTACGCTCTAGAGCTCACGAGCCAGAACTACTGAGGCTGCGTGCCACAACTACTGAAGCCCGACCGCCTAGAGCCCATGCTCCGCAAGAGAAGCCACCAGTGAGAAGCCCATGCACCACAACGAAGAGTAGCCCCCACTCACCGTAACTAGAGAAAGCCCACGTGCAGCAACAAAGACCCAACACAGCCAAAAACAAATTTTAAAAATAAAAATAAATTTTAAAAAATAATAATGATGATAATTAGTACTCCAGGAGATGACTTGGACAATGCAAGCAGTCAGTTTAGTGTGTCTAGAGCTGCCTCAAGAGATGCTCAGAGATGCACAACAACATCAGAGTGGCCATGCTGGCTTGCAGAAACTGAGACATTAGAGATAGAAATAGACTCTGAACACAACCCCGGCTACAAGAACAAAGGTGGTGCACACCTCTCTGGGAGAGGGAATCCTGGGTGCAGGCACTCCTTTAACTTTCTTAAAATAGAGTTGAAATCAGAGCTTTCTTCCCCTCTGAACTCTACTCTTGATATTCTGACTCTCCTTTACTAGGAAAAGTCATATATAAGTCAATACAACCTCTAATTACAATATCATTTCTCTATTTACCAGTCACATATGAGCGAATTGGTGCTACAGACGCATTTGCAGCAGAACACAGTGAAATAATACTTTATATACCTAAACTAATCTCAACTAAAATGTAATGTATGACTATTGGGAGGATAAGAGGAAGAAAAATTTGTTATGAAGAACAAAATGCAAAAGTCAATTCCTCATCTTCCATGGCACAAAGTCAATAATGCCATTTAGATATCAAGATAAATATCAAAGGAGCAGTTAAAATAGTTGAAGTTAATTTTTTCGTAAGAAGTCTTGGAGATCTCTGAATCCTTAAATTATGTTCACACATACGCATTTGTTGGATAGTCACAGGTTTTGGGGGTTTTTTTGTAAAAGCTCACATTTACAAAACCGGATAGGGAAGATTTCCCTAAGAAATGAATTAGAGATCTGAGGTTTAAGGAGGAGTTAACCCAATGATGACAGAAGTCCAGACAAAGGAAACTGCATATGCAAAGGCCCTATTAAGAGACAGCATGGTAAACAGGACTGAATAAAAAATTTCATGGTTGGAGAGGAGAGAGCAAGACCAAGTATGGTGTGAGTTGAAGCCACAGTCATTCAGGAGCCAGCTCATGAAGAGAAGAACTTTTAGGTATGTCCAAGTTTGTCTAGGGTAATTTCCATTGATGCCAGTGTCCCAGCATAATTATCAATAGCTCCCTCTCTCACACCAAGAAGGAAGTAACCCTGTTTGAATGCTAAATTATACGGCCACCCTAGTATTAGGTAATACTGAGGATTTTACTCTTCATCCTAGAAGCTACTATCCTGGAAGCCACTTAAAGTGTTTTAAGCAAAGGCAGTGAAGCAATCATTTTTTTAGTGCAGAATGTTAGAGGGATAAGTGTTCTGGCACCCTATCCAATGTTTTGTTATATAAACATTGAGTAAGAATCTACTTTAAATCGACCTTTAAGAATGTCTTCTTCCTTTCACATCAAATACTCTTTATGACCTAAACTCATGACCTTTATTCCCATTTCTTCCTTAATTATGGTCAGTGGCTTTGACCCTACTGCTCTTCTCTACCATTAGATGCTCCTCACAGTCAACAATAAGTTCCCACGAACCAAAGTCAATGGATACTTTCTAGGCCTTATCACACCAAAACTGTACTACCATTCCTTTGTAAATCTCCTTGCCTTTCAGGACAACACCTCTACTAATGTTTTCCATTTAGAAGCCAACCCTACTTATCTCTCAACACTCAGATTTCACTGCCTCCCCAATTCCTCTGGGATGTCTCTCAAAACTTTTCAAAGCTCCTACTCTGCTTTATGTGGTATGCAGAAAGGGGTAGTCCCTTTCTCCATAGCAAGATGTGGATACTGCTATCACAGCATTTGTTACATTGTACTAGCATATTGCAGTTACAGTATCACAATACTGTAGTGCATTTTATGTCTTCCTCACTACATTGTAAGCAACTTGTTAACAGGCACTAAGTGTCCCATCTCCCTGTTACCAGCATCTGATTCAAGGCCTGGCATGTAGTACTTGTAGTCAGGGAAGAACCTGACTCCATATTGATCTGTTTCTTCTACTTTAACCTTTGTATTCTATTGCTTTTGCTATAAGTTAATCATTAAATGGATGTTGCCTACAGCTTAAAGTATACATAATGAGCATCTCCAGGAACCCTGTCTCCCAGTTAAGCTAAAATACCTTCGTTTAGTTCACTAGGAATACCCTAACCAGGCCCACCTGGGAATGGATGCAGGTAAGAAGAAATGAACATATCCCCTCCCGTTCTGGCCTGAACCAGGAAATATTAGCAACAACGTATCACCTTTTTTACTTTACCCCTCACCTCCCCTTCTTTGTTCTGAAAGAAACTAGCACCCAAACCCAGGCAAGATGGTTCTTTGGGAAACTAGTCCACCATCTTCTTGGTGTGCTAGCCTTCCAAATAAAGTCCCTATTCTTTGCCCCAACAACTCGTTTCTCAATTTACTGGCCTTCTGTGTGGGGAGCAGTACAAGCCTGCACTTCGTAACAGTACCTGTTCCACAAATGTGTGCTGAATAAAAAATGAAAACAATATTTCTGCCATGAGTATTCAAGACTTATTTAGAGATTTTAGTTTATTTTAAAGTTATTATTAAGGCACGGAGTAAAGTAGGAAGTTCTTCAACAAGGAAGAAAAGACAAAAGAGGTCTCTTTCAGTAATTCATTTTTAGCCTTTCCTTATTAGCAAATGAAGCCCTCAGTATTTCAAGCAGCTGCCTCAGTTACTGCACCCTCCTGACAAATCCAAGATTATCTCAAATATCACTGCGAAAAACTCACATCTAGTACCATTTCCAAAAGTAGCACCCAAACCTGAAAGTCAACTGTCTTATGTAAGACTTCAAGTCCAAGGACAGATGACAGCGCTCCATGGGCCTGCTTCAGGTCGGTATTAAATGGCATGATCCACGTAAAAACCCTGTAACAATGCTAGAAGACAGAGCTAGGATCTATTCTAGCTCTGCCATTGATCTGCTAAGTTATCCCAGGCAAAATATTTAACCTCTCTGAGCCTCAAGTTTCCTCACCCACCAAACAGGGTTATCATAACACTTAAAAGACAGTGTCTGTAAAGCACCTAGCATAGTACCTGGCAAACACAATAAGCAGAAGATAAATGTTAGCTCTTTTTGTCCCGCATCTTGTACCAGTATTCTTATCTCTCTAGGTCTCAATTTCTGAACCTACACAGTGGGCTGGATAGATCAGATGATCCAAGTCCCCTCCTAGCTATAAAAGTGGTATAATCCTATGATCAATAAACACAAATGCGGGGCTTCCCTGGTGGCGCAGTGGTTGAGAGTACGCCTGCCGATGCAGGGGATGCGGGTTCGTGCCCCGGTCCGGGAGGATCCCACATGCCGCAGAGCGGCTGGTCCCGTGAGCCATGGCCGCTGAGCCTGCGCGTCCGGAGCCTGTGCTCCGCAACGGAAGAGGCCACAACAGTGAGAGGCTCGTGTACCATAAAAAAAAAAAAGGACCAAGTAAACATATTAGCTAGGGAAAGTCTCACTTATCATCTAGGTCTACAGCAAAGATATCAGCAGAAACCTAAGATTATGACCCAAATGTGGATCTTTTTACTCCTTTATGTTTGCAACATGAGCACAACAATAAAAATGATCGAGAACTAAAAAGAACCTGCAGAAATTAAAAATAAATTCCCCCAAATGGACACCCATATGCTGTTACTGGCATCAAAAACTGGCCAAGTTGTAATTACTTTATCCAATGGTTAACATTTCACCAGTAAATTAGTTTAACATTTAACCATTTTTATCAATATGTTAACCAGGAGAAAAAATTTGATATTGTCAGAAAGCGGGAAGAGGATAATCATGGCCCTCTATGGCCTCTGAGAAATTAGGTAGTCACTGCAAAGCTGACATCTCTGGTCACAGTAAACTAACCCTACCCATTAAAGGCTGTTGACGTATCTTCAAAATGACGATATAGCACATTTACTGACATGTAAGGAAGTTCACAAAGCAGTGTAGCATGAAAGAAGGTTATGCATCAATATTTATCATGAACCCATTTTTCGTTAATAATATGGATATAAAAAGAAAAACTTAGAGCTCTTATCTATGGAACTAAGGGTGACTTTTATTTTCTTCTTGGTGTTTATCTGTATTTTCTAATTTTCCATAATGAATATATAATTTTTGTGTAACAAAAAAATTAGTTTTTTAAAATTTCCCAAATATAACAGCCAAAACACAATCCCTTTTATCAGAAAGATATATTGGAAAAAATAAAAAAAAAGAAGTTAAAAACTCTGATTAGGAAACTTCCCTGGATCCCAGAAATAATTGGGAACTTCAGTTAGACAGGGTGTCGTCACCCAATTAACACTTAAGGCTCATTCTCACTATTTGTGCATGAAATAGACCTACAGTGATGATGCAATAGTCTAAAGATCTCTAACTCAGAAATACCTGAGGTGAAGTCATCTGGACAAATGAAAAGAACAAGCATAATGGAGTATATGGAGAAAAAAAAAAAAACATTCAGCAGCATATTTTTACAGTGCTTTATCTTTCATTCTGTGTGTTTACTTCCTTGAGCCTGGGTACACCAAAAGATTACCTAGTCTAACCTCCTAGTTTAAATAAACAACTCCAAAAGATACGCTCTACCAAACATCCTTTGAAAGCATGGGAAGGAAGCATCATGATGGTTTCATTACTTAGGACCTGTCACCTAGACTTTAACACCAATTCTAGGCGTCTATCCTTCCTGTTCTTCCCTTGAAAATTAAAGTAATATTTACCATGAAGTTTTATACCTCTCATATTAAGGCAAGGGTGTTACTGGCAACTTGCTTCTACCAGGGCAAAATAAGGACATAAACGAAAGACCAAGTAATATATGGGATCAAATTTTTGTTTTTCAATTAATTATTCTACCTACAAAGGAAAGTCCCTAGAGCAGATTAGCATTTATTACTTTAGGTTTGAAAACTGAAAAATATTAATGTTAAAACAACCCTGAAGATACTGTTTAGCCCTGCACCTAAATTTCATTCTGTGTGACCAAAATATGTAGAAAGTCAACACAGTAAACATATACAATAAGTCCAAATATACAGTAAATCCCCAGCACCCCCTTCTCCCCAAAGAAAGAGAAAAAAAATAGTTTATCTGATTTACTTTCACTTCCATATACTTCCTAATTTATTCAAATAGCCAATTCTGATAAAAATCCACCCGTTATTATGAGACAAGTAAATGACAGGCTAGAAAAAGATCTGGGTTTCTTAATTCTTCCTGAGATTCAGAAAACTACTAGTTATGCCTCATCCCAATTACACAGATGAGGCATGAAAACTCAAAGAATTAAAGTATTAATACCTGCCCCAAGTCACAAAATGTAGGAAGGTGCAACTTCATGTAGTGCTCTTGCTTAACACTACTGTATCTCAAGCTACTGTGACTGACAAGTGTCCTAATTATACATGCGAGTAGCACGTGAACATCTGTACGTACTTTTTAACGAAAACACACAAATCCAAATTTCCCAACAGAAGTTTCCTTACTAACGTACTGACAAAGCAAAATCAGAGGAATGTCGTTTTCCCAAAGGAATATACTATGTAGGCTTGATCCCCTCAACCTCAAACCTATCCTATTCAAAACTTGCTTGGGGACGAAGGTAGGAAGCCTACAAATCTTCAGGTGCATATATACTGTGAAAAAAATACAAGCAACATTACACTTTATTCTATTTTGAGAAAAACTTTTCTTTTCATGAAATTATATTTAAAAAGAAGCACCATCTGTTTTGAAAGGATATGAAATTCTGCTTTAAATAACAAATTTTTTGTCCAGTATCTCAAAGACTAATTTGAAAACACTGGCTTTGAGGCCCAATACCTATAATACACTAAACTATGTTTCTTGGGACATCCTTTTTATTTTTTTTTAAGATTTAGTTTTATATTTTTGGCTGCACTGGGTCTTTGTTGCTGCGCGCAGGCTTTCTCTAGTGGTGAGCAGAGGCTACTCTTTGTTGCAGTGCATGTGCTTCTCATTACATTGCAGTGGCTTCTCTTGTTGTGGAGCACGGGCTCCAGGCACACGGGCTTCAGTAGTTGCAGGATGTGGGTTCAGTAGTTGTGGCGCACAGGCTTAGCCGCTCCATGGCATATGGGATCCTCCCAGACCAGGGATCAAACCTGTGGCACCTGCATTGGCAGATGGATTCTTTTTTTTGTTTTGTTCGTTTGTTTGTTTGTTTTGCGATACCCGGGCCTCTCACTGTTGTGGCCTCTCCCGCCGCAGAGCACAGGCTCCAGACGCGCAGGCCCAGTGGCCACGGCTCACGGGCCCAGCCGCTCTGCGGCATGCGGGATCCTCCCAGACCGGGGCACGAACCCACGTCCCCTATATCGGCAGGCAGACTCCCAACCACGGCGCCACCAGGGAAGCCTGGCAGGTGGATTCTTATCCACTATGCCACCAGGGAAGTCCCGGGACATCCTTTTAAAAATATTTTTTTTAATGAAGGGACAGTAAATTGACTTGCTCAGCATCTCAAACAATGCTATAGCATCCATTATATTAGTTATATTCCAGTGAGCCCCCATCTCCAGTTTCCTAATTAATTCATAATTCTCAAAAGAGAAAATGACTTTAGAGTCAATTTTGCATCCTTTCAAGCTTGAATATCTACTGTGAACCAATCAATCAATCAAATTTATTTGGGTTTGAGGAATAAAGCACAACTTCTAGAACCTGATGAGTCAAGCGAAGTTACTAAGAAGTAGTCAATTAAAAAACATGAATCATTACTCTTATATGTAATCCCAGAGCTCTAAAACGTAAATTTTCATTAATTCATTTGGTGACAAAACTTGACCTGAATGGACATGAGGCTATTTTTAGTTGTCTTTCTCCATTTACTGTGACTATTAATCTTTCCCTGCAGAAATACCTGTTTCACATAGAGTGCTACCCCAGACCCCACTGGGGTGTCATATACAGTATACGCATCATACTACCTTCTTAAAGTTGGAATTGCTTTTAATTCCAAACACTTGTGGCTATAAGGGTTTTACATAAAAGACTATGGATCTGTACCACTGAAGAAAAAAAAAATGTATGCATCCACAAAATTAGTTACTGAACAACTTGTTAAACATAACTTTCTCTTATATTTAGTTTTCCTGCAGAATTAGTTAATTCTGAAATTCTCAATTAAGTCAATTTTTCTTTGCTTTTTTGTTTAAAGTGTTGACTGATGGTATTTATCATCATTCTTGGCAAGTATTCAAAAAAGCTTCCAATGAAATATAATTAGGCTTGGAATGAACTGGAGTAGCTATATCTTAGATCTAAGATCAGTTTCCCTGTAAGAGACCACCTGCACAGAAGCCGTTGTCAAATTCTTTCTAGCAGGACAAGTGTCTCCAAGAATTCTTCTGTCTTTGAGGTATGTTGTATGCTAAAGAACCAAAAAGGGACTACGTAATTTTGGAATCTATATTTCTCTCAAGACTTGCTTTCTTTTTTTTCTTTCTTTTTAAATGAAAGCTTATTTATTTATTTATTTTTGGCTGTGTTGGGTCTTCGTTTCTGTGCGAGGGCTTTCTCTAGTTGCGGCGAGCCGGGGCCACTCTTCATCGTGGTGCGTGGGCCTCTCACTATCGTGGCCTTTCTTGTCGCAGAGCACAAGCTCCAGACGCGCAGGCTCAGTAGTTGTGGTTCAAAGGCCTAGTTGCTCCGCGGCATGTGGGATCTTCCCAGACCAGGGCTCGAACCCGTGTCGCCTGAATTGGCAGGCGGATTCTCAACCACTGCGCCACCAGGGAAGCCCCAAGACTTGCTTTCTTAATCTAAATCCTCCTAACAGACTAATTACAAAGACTCTAACTCCAAATAAGTTACAGAAAATTATTCTTAAACGAAAGAGCTCAATGGACCCAAACAGATAATAAAACATTTCTTCCTTTTCATCTTACAAACTGTACTTCAATTATTGTTCAAAATTAAAATATTTCCAAGATTTCCAAGGATTACTATGCACAAGCACTGACCTCCCCACTAGACCCTAATAAAAAAGCAGTAGGGACTTCCCTGGTGGCGCAGTGGTTAAGAATCCGCCTGCCAACACAGGTGACACGGGTTCGATCCCTGGTCTGAGAAGATCCCACATGCCACAGAGCAACTAAGCCCGTGCACCACAACTACTGAGCCTGCTCTCTAGAGCCCGCGAGCCACAAATACTGAGCCCACATGCCGCAACTACTAAAGCCTGTGCGCCTAGAGCCCGTGCTCAGCAACAAGAGAAGCCACCACAAATGAGAAGCCCACGCACCGCAATCAAGAGTAGCCCCTGCTCGCCACAACTAGAGAGAGCCCGCATGCAGGAACGGAGACCCAACGCAGCCCAAAATAAACAAATATTAAGAAAAAAAAGCAGTAAACAACGAATAAACCCATAGCAAGAAAGTGAACAGAAAAAGGATCATTAGCAAACATTTCAACAAATTTCTAGTAGATAAAATGTAGAGGACATCCCTGGTGACACAGTGGTTAAGAATCTGCTTGCCAATGCAGGGGACATGGGTTTGAGCCCCGGTCCGGGAAGATCCCACATGCCCCGGAGCAACTAAGCCCGTACGCTACAACTACTGAAGCCTGCGTGCCTAGGGCCCATGCTCTGCAACAAGAGAAGCCACTGCAATGAGAAGCCTGCGCACCACAACGAAGAGTAGTCCCCACTCGCTGCAACTAGAGAAAGCCTGTGTGCAGCAACAAAGACCCAACACAGCCAAAGATAAATAAATAAATTAATTAAAAAAAAATAAAAACTTAGTGGCTTAAAAAAAAAATGTAGATAAAAGTACCTACCACAGAACGTGCACACAGGGGCTACAGGAGAAAGTAAGGCAGACTTAAAATGAGGGATTAACTCATGAAACAGCTTTGCACCTCACCCTCCTGGGCACCCTTTAACGTAACTGCAGGCTTTCCAACAAGTTGGCCAAGAATACATCCCATTCCTACATAAAGAGATCCTAATTTGCTCTTACACTCAGAAAAGTGGGAAGGAGCTACCTAAATAACCCGGCAGTAATATTCAAGCATTACCTAGTTCTTCATTTGAAAATGTAGACAACCAAGGATCAGCAATTGACAAAAATGAGTAGGAAGATAAAAAGCAAACCAAACAAAAAGAACAAGTGACCAGGGAGGGAAAAGAGATAATCCAATTAACAGAAGAGAATTTAAAAAGAAAACCCTAAATATTACTCTCAGACAGATTAAAGAAAATAATGCATCCTTAAAAATAAACACAAGCTGAAAAAAAGAGAAATACCTGTACAAAAAGATTTCTTGGAATTAAAAGTATGACTTGTGCCTTTAAATGTCACTATTGAGCTGGAGAAGAGCAAAGTAATTTCCCAGGATGAAAAAAAGTATAAGGAAACAAGAAACCCAAGAGTTCAACATTCCAACAAGAGAGAACAAAGAAAATGGAGCACAGAAAACATACAGAAAAAAGTAAATTTCCCAGAGCTAAACAAAGACCAAGACTTTAAATGGAAAGGACCTGCTTATAACAACTACAATGCATAAGAGAATATCCATACCTAGACCTATCACCACGCAATCCCAGAAAACCAGGAGAAAAGAAAATTCCAAAGCTTCCCGAGAGGCAAAGCAATTACCAAAAGAAAGTAACTGTGACTGGCATTAGGTAGACATGAACAACAACTGGCTACTAGAAGACAACGGGGCAATATGATACTTTCCAAGCTGTAAGGAAAAATGTTGAACCAGTATTCTATACCTAGCCCAACTATTCATCAAGCATGAGACAAAAATCAAAATTATTTTCAGATACACGAGACTTGGAAAGTCTACCTCCTGCCATCTTTTCTGAATAAGTAACTTAAGGATGTTCTCCATTAAAATGAAGGAAGAAACCAAGGAACTGAAAATATATGATACAGGAGGAAACCGGGTCTAAATCAGGTAAATTCCTAGGACGTCAACTGCACATCATGTCTTAAGAGCAGAGAGCTTAAGGGAAGAAAGTAGCTTCATATAATAGATATTATGATTAGATATCTTTTAAAAGTTTGAAGATATGCTAAAGGCAAAATTTTCTTTAATCAGCAAGAAAAATGGAAGGTTATTTAGGAACAAAATTGTACAAAGAAAGTCAGGATTGAAATATGAAAGTAAAATGTGGTATGTTTTGAGGAACTGATGGCACATCAGAAAATAAAATACATCTAATCCTAATAGATATATATGTTCAGGCTCTCTATATATAGTTATATATAGATATTTATCTATCTATAAAATCCCAGTACACTACCTGACATCTCAAAGAAAATTGTTTTCAATTGTCAAGCCCTCAGACAGGCCTTCCTTAACTATACCATCCCTTCACCCTGCTCTATTTTTATTCCCCTAGTATCTGTTATCCTAACATTATATCACATTCACTGATTTCATTGATTCTAACACATATATTCTTCACTTTTTAATCTTGATGAAACCAGCATGCATTTTACAATCCATGCAGAGCATTTTACAACTACAGTCAGCCAGGTGGCAGTCTTGTTACTGTGTGAAAAACCTTCAGTGGATACCTTCTGAAAAGATTATAAAAGCACCAGCATCAAAATGTTTCAGATTAGCTGAAATACAATTTTTATTCGCTTGCTGGGTATCTCCCCTATCATCAACATAAGAGCAGTAACTTATTTTTTTCAAATCTCTGTATCCTCTACATAAAACAGTGACTGGCAGGTAACATACTTAATCTGTGTCACACTTTAACATCTCTGAAAACAGGGTGGGTCCAACAAGACGGATCCTGCATAGTTGGCCCTTAAGTTTTTCTTCTTAGTGGTACATGTGATAATGGTGAATCATATAAGCAATGGCATCCAAGATATGAAGAAATTCAGTAATGAAAAGTTTGGAGGAAGATGGAGACAGTAGTGAGTGAACTGACCCATTTCAAAAGACGACTCCAAAGATTAGAAAATCCAGGAAACAGAAACATAAGCTTATTATTATTTTTATTTTGTGGAACTAAATACTCAAAGAAATAAAAACAAAAAAGGCTAAATGTGATTGTCTCCTGGAAGGAGGCAAGAGACATCGTTTTTCACTATAAGCCTGTCTATACAATTTTTTTTTTTTTTTACCAAGTGCACATATTCTTTATGAACCGTTTTTCAAGTATTTAACAAGATGGGGAAGTTGAGATTCACATACTGAAAATCACAGAGACTGAGACAGGAACATTTACACGGAGACAGAGAGACATTCAGGGGAACACAAAGTCAAAGTCAGAATCAGGTATCTCCAGAGATTTCAACTGGCAAGAGGGGATGAAGACCACCGGAATTCTGGAGGCAAACCGAGCAATATTCTAAAGCGTGACATCAACACTAGCTGCCTACTGAGGATAACTATGCCATTTTGCTCATCAGAAAGGCAAGGTAGGATCGGCAAAGGCTTGCTAGTTTACCCGTGTGCCCTGAACTGAAAAATTCAGACCCTCTTATGTGAAAAAATTACAAGCTCTCCCTCGCCACAACTCTCCACGTTTACACAACACCCTTTCACCTGCCCTGGCCTGTCAACGTAAGGACAGATGCGGGGACTGAGCTGGGTCTCCCCTACACCCGAAAAAGCAAATGACTATGTCTGGGCGATACAAAAGCTAGGGGAGAGGACTGCTGCGGGAGGGCAGGCGGTTCGTCCATCCGAGAACGGTGGCCAAGACGTGAAAAAACCCAGCTTGCGGAGTCCGGGGCAGAGAAACACCCAAAGACCGCGGCCTGTCTCGGCATAAAGAAAGGACACCTTTCCCCAGAGAAAGCTAACCAGCTTGAACACCCAACTTGCCCAGAGCCGACAGTGGCGCGCAGTTCAGACTCCGCCCCTCCCTCTTCGCCCAAGGCAGGCGCAGAAAGATCGCAAAATGTCACAGGGCCAAGACTGAGCGCGCCAAAGCGGGACCCACCCCCGGGAGACCGGGACGCCGGAGGCAGGTCCCTCCCCTTCCTCTCTCCGCCCGCGCAGAGCTCATTCATTCTCCAGGCGGGCAGCAGGTCCTCCCCGGCCGGCCATTCCTGCACCGCAAACCCACCAGATGCTTTGTCTCGGGCCTGGCCGGAAACCGGGGCGCGCATTCGAGCGCGCGCCCAGACGCCACCTCCCCGCACCTGGCGCCCGCCAGATCTCCGCGCGTTTAAAGCCTTCTGGATCCCGGGGTCCGAGGCCCGAAGCCGGTCGCCTGTCGCTGGCGGCCCCAGGCGCGCACTTCGCCGAGTCCCACTGGGTATCCAGGATCGGGAAATGCGCATCCCGGTCCCACCATCACTACAGCTTGAGACCCCCGCGCGACCCCCGCCCCCGCTGAAAAACACTAGATTCTTTCTCCTTCTTAGAGACCGAGACCCTGCCCCTTCCGAAGGACGTGAGCACCCCGGCCCTCGCCCTCCCGCCCGAGCTGCGCCCCCGGCACTCACTTGAGGAGCAGCTGGTCGTGCTCGGCCTTGAACTTGCCCAGCTCGATCTGCAGCTTGGCGCGCTCGCGGGCCGTGTCGTCGAGCGCGCGTCGCGCGTCGGCCAGCTCGGTCTCGTAGAGTGCCTTGAGGCCGGTGAGCTCGCGGCCGCGCACCTCCTCACGCTCCGTCACCTGCAGCTGCAGCGCGCTGTTCTCCGTCTCCAGGCTGCGCACCTTGTCGATGTACACGGCCAGCCGGTCGTTGAGCTCGCGCAGCTCCTCCTTCTCTTGCAGCCGCGACAGCCGCGTGGGGCTCAGTGGCGTGGCGGGGCCGCCGGCGCGGCTGCCCGTCCGCTGCTGCACGGGGGTCGCTGTCGCCATGGCGATCGGCGAGGAGAGCTGAGCGCTGAGGCCGCGGGCAGCGCCGGAACACGGAGGGGGCGTCAGGCGGAGAAGCGTGAGGGAAGGCACGAACCGACGATCCGCGCTCGCGGAGAGGCAGACGTCGGGGGGAAGGACGAAGCACCTGGGATGGCGGGAGAGGGGTTACAAGCACAAAGGGCAAAGGGGGAGGACTACGAATCAATTAAACGTAAAACGTCCTTTGTAAGAAAACATGCACACACTCACACACGCGCGCACACACGCTCAGGAAATACAGGGTGAGGGTGGCCGGGAGAGCCGAGCAGAGTCCGCGCGCCGCCGCCGCCGCCGCCGCCGCCGCCGCCGCCGCCGAGTCTCCCGCCCGCAGCACTTTGTTTCCTCTCAGGCGGCGCTGAGCCGCGGGCGGGGTGAGGAGGGCGGAGGGGCGGGCTGGCTGCGAGCCGCTGGGGGCGGAGGTGGCGCGGGCCGTGGCGCCGCGCTCCCCAAGATGGCCGGCGCGCTCCGGCGTATCCACGTGACCGTCGCTGGCCAATGGGGGGCCGGCAACTCGGGGGCCGGGCCTGTAAATTCAAAATCTGGCCATCAGGCAACCGTCGGCTCGGCGCGCCCGGCTGGGCGTGGCTGGGGGCGGAAGGACTGAGGGCTGTGGGGAGGGGTGCCGGGGACTGCTCGAGCGGCGGCTTTGGGCTCCGCGCCGGCCGTGCTTTCCCACCAGCGCGCGGGGACCGCTTATCGGGTCGGGTCGGCGGATGGCGGGAAGGGGCCCAGAGGCTTCCGGGGCGGGTCCGTGCCGCCGCCCACACCCGGCGGTTCAGGGAAATTCAAATGTAAACGTCTCTAACTGACACACGCACAACTCGTAGAGCCTGGGACGACCGCGGGCGTTGTAACCTTATACCCGCCCCGCGGTGAGGGTTCGGAAAACGGCCTGGAGGCCCGGCCGCTGTGGAGTTATGTAATGAGCGCTGGTGTCCGAGGTTCAAGACTAACTGCCTGCGGGTTCCAAGTGCAAACCTTTATTTTTCTCTCAGGTGGAAAACGGTGTAGCAAAACACCTCCTCCCATCAAATTGACGCACGCGTGTCTTGAAGCAGATGGATAAAGACCACAGAAAAGCCAGTGCTGATGGGCGGTCCCCGATCCGTGTATTTCTTAACAATTTAGGGCTTTATAAAATCAAAACCACCTCACAAGTGATATGATTAACATGTTACTAAGTAAATAGCACAAGCTCTTCATGGTCATGCTTCACTAAAATCCCATGTATCAAAATCGAAACTTGTGAAAACTTAAGTAGAAATGCTTTTTGCTTTGAAAAGGGATTCCCCTGAAATGTAATTGACCACAGTTCTAATAGAATGTCCATCAATCCCTTTGAAAACTTTTAAAACTTTTAAACTTTTAGACTTAACATTTATTGAAGTTTACTATGTGCCCTGCCCTGGGCTTTTCGTGGATTATCCATCCACACATTCTGGGAACCAGATTCCTTCCATTTGAAAATGTATCCACGTAATAGATGAATTTCCTTACAGCCGCCCGGCAGGCGACAAGACTGCCTTTGAACCCAGGCGGTTTCAATCGCCTCCAGAGCCTCGCCCTCAACTATAACCTGGAAGGCCAACTCAACCCTTTAGGGACGCATCGGTAGACTAATTACAGGTTAGTTACCTTAATAATGGCAGAAATGAAGACTAGAATGTTTTCTTTCTTTCTTTCTTTCTTTTCCGGTACGCGGGCCTCTCACTGTTGCGGCCTCTCCCGTTGCGGAGCACAGGCTCCGGATGCGCAGGCTCAGTGGCCATGGCTCACGGGCCCTGCTGCTCCGCAGCATGTGGGATCTTCCCGGACCAGGGCACGAGCCCGCGTCCCCTGCATCGGCAGGCGGACTCTGAACCCCTGCGCCACCAGGGAAGCCCTAGAATGTTCTTTAAATATTAATCATGCACATAATTAGTGAAGGGCAGCGGTTGAATATCATCCTCCTTGAATTTCCGGGCTCTCTATTAGTGATGATACTCTTCTTGTTAACGGTTCTATTTCCTACCCTGTTTGTTATCTAAAATACCTCCTTCCTTAACGCCCTTGACAATTAAAAAGTTGAAAAGGGGCCTTCCCTGGTGGCTCAGTGGTGAGAGTCCGCCTGCCGATGCGGGGGACACTGGTTCGTGCCCCGGTCCGGGAAGATCCCACATGCCGCGGGGCGGCTGGGCCCGTGAGCCATGGCCGCTGAGCCTGCGCGTCCGGAGCCTGTGCTCCGCAACGGGAGAGGCCGCAACAGTGGGAGGCCCGCGTTCCGCAAAAAAAAAAAAAAGTTGAAAAGGTTCTTTTATGAAGTTGGTGTTAGGAGTTTATAAGTATTCAAGTAAAGTTTTAATAACTTAAAAGGACCTTGAAAATCTAAATTACTTATAAAGAAATGAGGCCTAAAGAAGGTGAGTGCTGTGTCCAAGGTGGTAGAATCCGGATTGCAATGTAATTCCAGTCTTCTTGAGGCCCTTTCCACTACACTGACAGCTTGGCTTTCACTCCATACCCTCCTTTTACCTCAGACGTTAAAAAAATATATTTGGAAATATTTGAAAATTATTTTCTCTCCATTTTTGAAGACTGTATGTGAAATGATTTCAGGCATGATTTCTACTGCTCTCAACCCCACTAAGCTTTCCCTTGAAAGCTTGAGAATCCCTCAATCTCATTGTTTTAGGAAACTCAGATTATATCCTATTAGCTGAAACAACAAATACACTGGAGTCAGACGGTTGGGGATTTGCTGTTGATAGCAATGTAACTTTATGGAAGTTACTCCTCAGTTTCCTCATAGGAAATTGGGATGATTCCTACCTTGCAGGGGTTTGCAATAATTAAAGTAATAGGTGTAGGGTTTAGACATAATATGGGAAGGCTAAATAGTAATCCTTACTCATAGTAATCCTGTGTCTCCTACCAAAAGCAATGAAAAAAGATGGAAAACCTCTTAGCCTTAGAATTAGGTACTTGCGCAAACATTTGGTCAGGCACTTTACTAAATGTAAACTTCTCTTATTCTCTTGGCTTTTCCCAAGCCTAACTCCGTACCTGGAATAAGGCCTATTTCATCCCTGCTCTTTCATACTAAATGTGCCCAGCCCTCTTCATTTAAAGAATTCCTGCAATCCCATTACCACCACTGTTTTCCCCAATAAATGAGAAGTAGCAAATACTATATGAGTATGGTGACAATGCTCCTGCATATACAAAGACAATCATGATTTCAAATATTCTGTCTGATTTTTTTCTATAAACCTTCACTTACTTGTCAGTGCACATATTCTGATTAGTGGTTAGGCCATATATATTGCCACCAAGCTTCAACTTCCCATGGCATCACTTACGTCTTTGAAACTCCTCCCAAAACACACAGCTGCCTCGCTACATGCAGCGAATTTATTTGACATTTGCCCTACTTTCTGTATATCTTAAGGATCTGGGACAAAAAAACACAGGATACCTATCAGGTCTGGGCAGAAGGGACCCAGACTAGGATGGGGGTAGGTAGGAAGGGAGAAGAGAAGGAGAGACTGAAAGCTAACAAGTAACCCAATTTTGTCCCAGGAGAGGGGGGAGACAGCTGGCAGTTAGCTGAGTATACAGTGTAAACAAATGGGGAAGCTAGGGATGCGGTCCAAAATGAAGAAAAGTATTGCTAAGCAGTGTCTCTTTTTTTAACTTGTATCTCTTCAGTATATGTTTTCTGAATATTTGAATGATGAAATAAATTAATACATGGTCTTCCACTAGACCAGATTGTTTCTATTTAATATACTTTGCAAAGTTAATACTTTTTCTAGGTATCGTAAAAACATAAGAATAAATCATGTTTTAGAAGGTTCAGTGACTATCCAGAATCCACTCCAACTCTGATAAAATATTTGTGTTTTAAAAAGAGCTTAAGAGTTTTAAAGGGTATTTATCACCTTCAATAGCGTTCTCTGAGCGTAGCCCCATGAAGTTTATACACTGCTCAAAATTGTTTTCCAAATTGCTTGTTAAAATCTGGATACACGGCAAGAGTAGGACTGGCAGGATTATTTTAACTCAGTGGTTCCATCTGACTGATCGCTTGTGATTTACTCAAAAAGAAAAACCAATTTGCACTTTTGTATTTTAGTTTTATTTTATGCCAAAATATGCTCATAAACCTACATTTTATTGAAATTATTTTTAAAAGATATCTTTCAAGCATTTGTTAAACTAAACTATGCATCTGATTTTTAACAGCTTTTTTTTAGTCGTACAAAAGTATGCCCCTTCACCCTGTATTCTGCATCTTTGCCTTTAGAATGGTAAAAATAACAAAAAAGACTGGAGTCTAAGTATAGAGTTTACATGTAATTCAGCTGTTTCTGCTCTGATTGGAACTGACCCCACTCAAAGAGTTTTTCATGAAAAAACAAAGTCTTTAGTCACTTTATCTGGATGTATGGTTTATCCCTCCCAATAACACTTTAATTTATTCATTTAGTTCATAGATTATTGAGGTAAGACTTTCCTTGCCTAAAATATCTTCCCCACCAGTCTTCCTCTGTCGCTTTGCCTGAAATTTCCCCATAAAATTTAGTCTTTTAGGTCAATCTAGAAAAGTAAGGGCACTGTTTCCAGACCCCACAGCTGAGTTCAGGAATGCAGAGGAAAAAGGAAGTTACATCGTTTGCACAGTTGATATGGTAAAGTAGAAGAATGAAGTTTCAACCAGCTGTCAGGATGTTCTTTTCTTCTTCCTCATTACCACAATTTTGGGGTGCCATTCTTCCCAGAATGGCATGGTTAAACCAGAACTAAAGATAATCACACCATTCTCAGCTTTTAAGTTCAATAGCGTTGACATTGGTATAAGAAAAGATTTGAAAAGAAGTGTAATCTGGCTAAACCAGTCCCCTCCACCCCATTTCCCATCCCTATCACCCCAACCCCAGTGAATGCCTCCTGGCTGGGAAAGGAAGGAGAGTTTGAAGCCAGATGCACTGTGGGAGTCATGGTCCCTTGTCCCATTCCTGAGCTGAGTTGAGGATAGGGGTGAAGGATCCAAGAGTAGAGATGGTTTGTGCCTCACAACAAAGTCTCTTGTTTCCTTCTGTCTTGAGGCAACAGAACAGAAGCCAAGAGCAGCCTTCCTTAGAACGATTGTAGACAGCAGCCTCAAAACAATGGCAACAAGGGGTATGAAGAGCAACAAGGGGAGTGCAGAACAGCCTAACCTTCTGTGATTGTTAATGTTATGTGTTAATTTAGCTGGACCACAGTGCCCAGATATGTGGTCAAGTATTATCTGGACATTTCTGTGAGGGTGTTTTAGATGAAATTAACATTTGAATCAGTGGACTTTGAGTAAAGCAGATTGACCTCTATGCTGTGGGTGGGCCTCATCCAATCAGTTGAAGGCCTGAAAAGAACAAAAGACTGATATCCCCAAGCAGGACAAAATTTTAACAGCAGACAGCCTTCAGACTTGAATTGCAACATTGGCTCCTCCTGTATCTCCAGCCTTCCAGCCTATCCTGTAGATTTTGGACTTGCTAACCTCCCTAATCACACAATCCAATTCCTTAAAGTAAATCTATCTATATATACACCTCCTACTGGATCTGTTTCTTTGGAGAACCCTTATGTACACCTTTCCTATGCCCATAAGAAGAATGTGGAGGAGCTAAGGAAAGCCAACAGATTGAATTGAGTGAATTGCACAGGGACGCTGCAGACTGAGCTGGGTGAACTGGCCACTCAAGGCATGGTGGAACTGCAGACAATTCAGCAGAAGCATTGAAGACAGATGTGACAGAGGCCAACGTACTCAGGAACTAAAAGAAGTCATATATAGAAAAGGCCAGCACAGAATGGAGACAGAGCAAAACCAAGAGGCAGATGGCTCTCCCTATGGTTGGTAAGAATCTCCTTGGACTTAAAATCAATCTAAGGACAGAAAGGATGAGGTGAAAAATCTTTGGAATATTAAACTTGAATATAATTAATATATAAACCTCAACTGGTCCATGCCACTGGGAGATTGCAATCCCATCATCAGAATGGTCTCCTTCTAGATCTCTTCACACTGCTTTTCCTCTCAAGTAGGCTTTATTCTAACATGAGCTCTCACCACAAGGTTGAAAACCTGGCTTCTAAACATTGAAGCCAAAGTTCTACTAACTCACAATATAACAAATCTCAGGAAAACTGATTTGCCTCTTTGGGTCACATGCCCAGCCTTGAATGGACTGCTGTGTCCAGAGCTAGGATGTACTCTGGTTAACCAAGTCCAAGCCCAAAATCACCTGTTTGACAGTCAGGGGTGGGAGAGAGTCAGGAGTCAAGGCTGGCCTCACCAGACCATATAGGATGGGATTCCACCAGCAATGAAGAGTTCATCCTAAACAGGAATGAAGGGATGCTAGACAAAATAACCCAGCATATATCTACCTCATGGAAGGACAGTAAGAGAAATAACATAAATAGTGCTCTTCTGGCCTAAAATTCTCCATAAATTTGCATATTAAAAAACATTAAAGTAGAAACTCTTAAAGGTTCAGGATACCTAAAAAGTCATGCCCATTTTCTCACTCATTAATCCATGAATTTATTCATCAAACATTTGTGGAGGACTTACTACATTCAGAGCAAGGATGACTGAAGTCCACGCATGATCCCTGCTTTGAGGAGCTTGCCAGTCCAGTGGTGGACAGGCAAACATTCATGTAAGTAAATTCTGCCTCCCAGTGCCCGGTACTAAAAATAAGGCATGAACAAGGTAGTGTAGGTTCAACAAGGACCAGACAGGCCTCTGAGTTGGGAGGAGGAAACCACTCACAGACAGATGATCCCTGAGCTGGGCTGGTAAGAATGTCAGTCTTCAGGGACTGGCAAATGGATCGGGTACTTAATGGAGACCTGTAAATGGCAACTCACATCTCCAGGGAGAATTAGAGGGAAACCCCAGATGGAATCCTTAACCTCCTTGTGGTGTGCTTTTTATTTCAAACCACACTGTGTAGGGGGTGCTTCAAACTAGGAATTAGTAAGGTGGTAAGGGAAGCAGATTTTAGTCAACAATCTTAACTTTTTTCGTTTGTTTTTATTATTTATTATTTTTTTAATTTATTTATTTTTGGCTGTGTTGGGTCTTCGCTGCTGCATGCGGGCTTTCTCTAGTTGTGGCGAGCAGAACTGCTCTTCATTGTGGTGCGCAGGCTTCTCGTTGCGGTAGCTTCTCTCGTTGCAGAGCACTGGCTCTAGGCAGACTTCAGTAGTTGTGGCACACAGGCTCAGTAGTTGTGGCTCACGGGCTCTAGAGCACAGACTCCGTAGTTGTGGTGCACAGGCTTAGTTGCTCCGCGGCATGTGGGATCTTCCCGGATCAGGGCTTGAACTCGTGTCCCCTGTATTGGCAGGTGGGTTCTTAACCACTGCGCCACCAGGGAAGTCCCAACAATCTTAACTTTAAACATGGCTTACATTAGTCAAGAAAATGGAAAATTGAGGAAATTACCATATAATTAAAACATTACTGAAGCTGAGTCGTAAAATAACAGTTATGCCTTTTGTCTAAAGCAAAACAAAAATAGAAAACCAACTAAGCAGGAAATTTTATTGAGTAACTCCTGTGTGCAAAGTGCAGCACCACATGCTATCAAAGAAACTTTTTAAAGTACGAAATGTGGTTCATTTCCTCCATAAAGGTATTGTATTGTGTGTGTGGAAATGAGATGTATACATGCGAATAATTAGGTTAGGAAACTAAGCCATGAGTGACAAAGGCCCAAAGGAATGACATCGATGACAGGTGTCAAATCTCTGGGGCTGCTAAAATTTAGAGAATGAAGAAATTAGAGAATGAGAGGACAATGTGAAAAAAGAGGATTTAACTAGACATTGAAGTAGAGAAAGTCTTATCCAGTAAGTGATTTGATTTATAAAAAATTGTCTTTACAGGGTCTTCCCCAGCAGTACAGTGGTTAAACCTCCACGCTTGTGCTGCAGGGGGTGCGGATTCAATCCCTGGTCAGGCAACTAAGATCCCACGTGCCACATGCTGTGCGCCCCCCCCAAAAAAAAATCTTTACACACAGTTTTTCAGGAATAGCACTATCCCATAAAGTGAAATGATTTTATATTTTTCATGAAATATTTGTATTTGTCTATGTTGAGTACGTATATTAGAAACTGGGCAAGACTTATCCAGAATTTGGATACCCACGTGCTTGGGATTTAACAATATCAAAAATATTCTGTTAAAGTCACTAAAAGAGATGACATTGAAAAGCACTTAGTGACCTCTCTGATTTACATGTATAGTGCGTAAAGTAGGAACTGAAACTTTCATATATGGCTGATGGGAGTGTAAAATAGTACAACCACTTCAGAAAACTGTTTAACTGCGCCTTATGAAGTTAAAAATGCCCCTACCCTGCATTCCAGCAGTTCTATTTCCAAGACAAATGAAAGCACATGTCTCCTGAAAGACTTGCACGAGAAGTTTGTAGTACCTGTATTCAAAATAGCCCAAACCGGAAACAATCCAAATGCCCATCAACAGAATAGACAAATAAATCATGGTATAAGTACTACTGAGCAATTAAAAGGAATGAGCTACAGTTACATGTAACAACATGGATGAATCACACAAGCAATACAAAGCACATTTTATGTGACTGGTGTATATGAAATTCAAGAACAGTAAGTGTAATCTATGTGAAAGAAGTCAGAACACTGGTTGTCTACTGTGGTGAGGATTGATTGGAAGGGGACATTGAGGAACTTTCTGGAATGATAGGGTCATAGGTACATGGACAAATACAGTAATCAAATCTCATTAAATTGTACACTTCAGATCTGTGCATTTCACTATATGTAAATTTTACCACGATGAAAACATAACCTGGTCTATTACAGATTAGATTTAAAAATTCATAAGGTATACTTGGAAGCTTTTTTTATTCCTTTTTTTTTTTTTTTTTTTGGTAAGTGGATACCATTTCCACCTTATTTGTGGCTTGAATTTTAAATTTTCTGTGGACTCTTCATTTTTTATACCTATGCTATAAACCTGTGTGATTTCTTCAGGAGTCAGAAATTGTATAAAACCTTTTTTTTTAAGCCTATGACTTAATCAGATTTAAAAGATGTATTTGAGTGGCTTCCCTGGTGGTGCAGTGGTTAAGAATCCACCTGCCAATGCAGGGGACATGGGTTCGATCCCTGGTCCAGGGAAGATCCCACATGCCACGAGCAGCTAAGCCTGTGCACCACAACTACTGAGACTGCACTCTAGCGCCCGTGAGCCACAACACAACTACTGAGCCCGCAAGCTACAAATACTGAAACCCACATGCCTAGAGCCCGTGCTCTGCAATGAGAAGCCCGTGCACCGTGATGAAGAGCAGACCCAGCTCGCCACAACTAGAGAAAGCCCGTGCACACCGTGCACAGCAACGAAGACCCAACGCAGCCGAAAATTTTTAAAAAATAAATAAATAAAACATGTATTTGAGTAATGAAGCCAGGTGTTAAGGGTGAAACTGGTGACTTGAAGAGAGCTACTGCCATTTTTGTCTTAAAAAGGTTGGAATATGAATACTAAAAAGCTGAGAACTTAATAAATTTCTAAAGAAAGAAATAAACCTAAAACAGTGGTTTCTACCTATGAAATTCTGTTTTTTACTACTATGTTTGTTTTATAAGTTGACATATTTGGACACTGATCATCCTATTGATCAGATACAAATACTTATTTCTAGTAATCCAAGGACATAAATTCTTTTATTAATGTAACAACTTTCTAAACAAAAAAGACATACCACAAGTTTAATTAAATAAGGATAGAGAAGAAATTTTCAAAGGGGATGAGGATAAGGGAAGAAAAAAGGGAGTTATCAAAATCTAGGATAGCAAAAAATATTACCTATTGTTTTAATAAACATATTTAAAAGTTTGACTAAATCTTCTTGGCCAGACAGGCTTTGTAAAAGCTGTGATTCTCAACTGAAGGTGGGGAAGGACATAAGGCACCCTGTTTATAAGGGGCTTTCTCAGGTTTGGGGGGGCAGATGAGATTTTTATGCTTAGCAAAAGAGATTGTGGGATGATAAAGTTATGAGACACTGCAGTGGAGAACGTAGAGGAAGCAAAGCACATAGCTCCTGCCATTGGTCTCACTGGGGCTCTTGAGTTACATCCAGAACAATACAAGCCTGTATACCGTTACATAGCTGAAGTAACTAAGTCAGACAACCCACCATGACAACCATGACTGCAGAAAAGTTCTGTCACTGTGACTTTCATTTGGAAAAGTCACCCTGTGATAACTTGAATCAACTCCTTCACAAGGTTTTCAGAAATGTATTGTCATTTAAAAGAAATTGGTTTCATTTCTCTAATCTTAACTTCTGAGTTCTTTTCATTTACTATATACTTCCTTTAAGGGATTTAAGTTGGGTTGATCTCAAAGTGAGGGATGTAGAAACAAGATCTCAACCGTCATAGGGAAAAGAGAAGTTACAGCAATGAGCCCAGCATCGTTATTTTTAAAAGTAAAGTGAATCCAAAATGTCTGTTTCACCCCAAAATAATTTAAATGTCATTCCTCCTATGAACCCCCATGGCATGATCATCTATAGCAGTCACTCAGAACCAAGCATATTGCTTTTTGGTCCATTATTTTGACCAAATCATAAGATTCTTTAAGGTAGGAGAATTTCCCTGGGGGACAGTGCAAATGATGAAATGTTGTCACTTTTGTGTCCACAGCTCCCAAATGGGAGTAGAGCAATATACGACAATGGATAATCTAAGTATCCTGGCCTTTCACCAATCTCTCATTTCTCATAATGGGTCTACCTCATCTAAGAGGAAGTGAGCAAAGAACTCTAATATGCATGAGTCAAGAGACACTTGTAAAACTTCCCAAAACAATTATTTAAAGACTTTGTAAGAATTCCATTTGGAAAACTTCTTATTTTCTATAACTTTTGCCTGAAAATAAGAGTCTGATCCATAATGTTTATTTCTGTGATTATCTATTATTGATAAAATAGTACCAAATATAGTAAATAACAATATGTAATATAAGACTTTTTCTCCTTAAATATGAACAGCCTATTTCAGTTTCAGGTTTACTATGTCATCTCAAATGCTTCCAGCAAACTTCATCATGAAGAAATTGGAGGAAATCAACGACTTGACCACTTGATTTTTTTTTTTTTTTTTTGCCACACTGCCCAGCTTGTGGTATCTTAGTTCCCCAACCAGGAATTGAACCTGGGACCTCAGCAGTGAAAGCACGGAGTCCTAACCACTGGACAGCCAGGGAATTCCCTAAAATGCATATTTAAAAAATTGATGCTAAGCAATGAGAAAGAGAACCAAAGATGTATCACCTGCCCCAAATGGAATCTAGCTAACATCCAACACATTGCTAGATCTAAAACATGTTCAGCCCATAGGATAAATATCAAATACAAGAATAAGATACATGTGTCACATATTAGCAAGTACAAGGTGAATGTGAAGGTTGAAAATTTGGTAGAAGGGAATTGCAGAATTGTACATTAGGATCAAATTAATGCTCTGTTCTGGATTACCAGCAATATACTATTTCACTTCCCATTTGTCTTTTAAAGCTCTGAAAATGATTTAGTGTGAGAGAGTTAAGCAGTTGAAGACCTGGCTGCCAGATCTCTGTCTGCCATTGGGATGGGGGAAAGAAAGAACATGGAGACTACTTTAGAGGAAGAGTAGGCTGACTCAACCAATCACTGGACAAATAAAACAGAATACTGGGGGGACCAATGGAGATACTGGGGTTCAGGTAGAATAAAGGCAGGACAGTAGAGTCAGGCATACCCAAGTGTGTATTCTGCTTAGTCACTATGTGACCTCTAACAATTAACATCTGTGAACTTCCATTTCCTCATCTGTAAAAAGCAGAGAAAGAACTACCATGTAGGGATGTTGAAAAAATTGAATATGTTAATGTATGTAAATTATATGTTACATAGTCAGTACTTAGTAAATATTTATTCCTTTCCCTTCCTCAAAAACAGGTATCAGGATCTTTACTTCCCAATTTTGAAAGCTATTTAATTTATCATATAAAGCCCTATACCAGCACTGAGAAAAATCCATGCCTGTTACAACACCACATTTTCAAAATGTTAACTGTTTAACTTTGTCATGCTCACTAATATTTATCTTGTATAAAGTCAATAATTATACAAATATTGAATAGTACATATAATGGTTGACTTACTATAACTTCATTCCATTTAATGAACTTTCAGTGAATATCATTATGGCCAGCTCCAGAGAAATTGCGAAATGATCAAGCCACAATCCCTGCCATACAGAAACTGCTGGTGTCCAAGGAGCGAAGTCAATGCTAGTACCTCTGACATGTGCCCTGCTGAATCTTCTTACAGTTGTCTATAAGCCAACCTCTCTCCAAACACAAGGTGCTATGGTATTGAGTTTGAACTTCATAGCCGGTTTTATCATTTTATCGATTATCTTTTAGATATCCAGACACAGTTTGATTAGTTTGGATTTATTTTTTTTAATATTTATTTATTTGGCTGTGCTGGGTCTTAGTTGCAGCATGTGGGACCTAGTTCCCTGACCAGGGATCGAAGCCAGGCCCCCTGCATTGGGATCGTGCAGTCTTAGCCACTGGACCACCACCAGGGAAGTCCCTTGGACTGATTTTTGTAACAGAAGGAACAAATCACTTTCAATTGTTGTCAAAATATGAATGCACATATACTTATTGCAAAAGATGGAAGGAGATACGATCTATTTTTCTTAGATACATATAACATTTAAATCTAGATTTTTCCTTTGTATGCTTCTCCGCCACTTCCACATTTTGAAGAGGAAAAAAAAAGTGCATGCTTTCTGGGGCTTCCCTGGTGGCGCAGTGGTTGAGAGTCCGCCTGCCGATGCAGGGGACACGGGTTCGTGCCCCGGTCCGGGAAGATCCCACATGCCGCGGAGCGGCTGGGCCCGTGAGCCATGGCCGCTGAGCCTGCGCGTCCGGAGCCTGTGCTCCGCAACGGGAGAGGCTACAACAGTGAGAGGCTCGCGTACAGCAAAAAAAAAAAAAAAAAAAAGGGGGGGCATGCTTTCTGCCTGACCACAAGGTTCAACCACTACTGCCTGCTGGACAAAAAAAAAAGGGTGGTATTAAGGGTGCAGCCATCTGCATGACACTGGCTCTGGGTGAGCCAAGGAAAGCTAATTAACGCCTCTACCCTCCCTCCTCTCCTCCCCCCTACCCTTCTCTCCATGCCTCCACCATCTGGCTGACCTTCCCTTCCCTCTCACACCAGCTTCTTTCTGCATCCTATGGCTTGGGTAGGTTAGAGACATTTGCCGGTCCCAGGAAGAGACAAGAATGGACTTCAGCAGCATCCTGGGCCATGAATTTCTAAAATTTGAAACGAAATTACACAAATTACCTCCCCCACTCCCACCAACGGTGCTCTCTTTCACAGATGAAATCTTACGTGAAACATCTTTTCTTCCCTGTTCAAGGAAATTGGTAGGTCTGGAATCCAATCCACTTTGTAATGGACAATAGTCTGATAGGCAAGTACCTAATTCGTACACTGAGTCTCTCTCGTCAGTTTCTTTAGGGGCAATTAGTTTTAGGGGCAGAGATGGAATACGAAATCACAAAGTAAATATAGTATCTTTCACCATAAAGCCACAGGAAATGATGCGAGGGTACATTCAATGTGAAACGGCAGGGACAGCTCAAACGTCGTTACTCATTAAAAAGATATCAGGTAAATAGGACATCAATGAAGCAGACTAAGATTTTGAGACTTTAAAGAATAAATAGTCTTTGAACTAGTAAACAAACACAGACTAGCTATTAACACACAAGAAATATGATTCTGTTTACCTGAGAAATAATGCAACCTGGATAAACTGATGTTTCACTAACAAAAATCCTTGTTAACCTTGGATTTGGTTACAAAGATAACTATTTTTTTCCTGTACTTCACTCTTGTTCTGCCTTATTTTTTCTCTTTTTCTACCTTGTAGTAATACAAGCTATGTACTTTTTTTTTTTTAAAGAAACTCTAACGGTTCCAGTTTAAAAGAAGAAAGACAATAGAAAATAAACTCTGAAAATTACAAAACTGTAAATATTGGGTCAGAATAAGAACCTGATTAGAATCTTGAAGGTAAGCTATAGTTAAGTTTACTATAAAAAGACTTGCTCCATAGTTATATTTCAACACAATAATGTAAACTTGAAAAAGACAAAAATACTGTGAGGTTTTGATGTCAGAAGTTTTACATTTCTAAAAGAACTTGCTAAAATAAATTGCCCAAGTGTATCTTTTTAAGAACAGAAAGGGAGGCCAACAAACCAGTTTAGAGGATTTTTCAAACACAGATAAAATTAAGCTGTGACTCAGATCTGTACAGAACACCAGATGCTTCCTACCTGTAGAGGACATCTGTAACTTTTTTGGTTGCTCACTCTGAACTGTCTTCCTATGTTTGGGGAATTCCTTACCATTTGAGTCTTAGCAAGAGACAGGGTCTGCCTCCCACTCTAGATGCTAAAAAAGCCAACCAGCCAGCCGTTTCTTTTTCAGGCCTAGGTTTAGCCAATCAGATGCAGCAGGTCCAGAATCTGACCCAAAGCAATGCAAGACTGGCGAATCCATTCTGTTATCGACCTTCAATTTCCCAAAGGCACTGGGGACAGAGTACCATCCTACCTGCAGGGTTTGTGGATAGCAGCTACAGAACCTACTTTTACTTGGAACACTAACGACCTTCCCAGACAAGTTCTGGGCCCCTGATATGACGCCTCCTTTGACCTAGGACCTCTAGCCTTCCCACCATTCTGTGAGTTACACAGTATGTTTTCAGTACTTTCCTTTTCTGCTTAAGTCAGAATTAGCTTCTGTTGCTTATAGTCAAGAACCTTAAGGCACACAGAGCCTCTGGAATACTGACATAGAATTTAAAAGAGAGGAACCAGGGAATGGATAACAATTTCTCACAGAAGCTATATATGACTCATAAAAGAGTTGAAGGTAAGCTCATTAGTGATGGGATATGTGCATATTTTCCCTTATTGTAAGTCAGGAGTGTGTGTCCAGGATATATGGGGAAAGGCTGGTTTCAGTGATAGTCTAGAAACAAAGATGGGAAGCCTTACCCCTTTATCTAGGTCCAGGCCTAGATAACTTACACAGGTTAAAAATGCAGGAGAAAAAAACAAAAATGCAGGAGTACAAAACTGTACACATTTTACGAAAACATAAAACAAAATAATGTACGTTAAACACATGAAAATGGTTGCCTATGGGAGTTGGAAATAGGAGTGGGGAGTGGAGTTAAAAGGGAGTGGTTGAATAAACTCATGCAAATTGCAGGGCTTCTATCTGAAAGCATCTGGCGCACATGCCTGGTGCCATTTCTTCTGCCTCTGAGATCTCCAGGAGAGAAAGAAACTCCAGCTGCCCATCCTTTGGGCTTGGAGAGGAGCCTGCAGGTATTGATGGGATTCACCATGAGGCTGGTGCTCCCAGCTCAGGTACCAACAGGAAGCAGGGGGTTGTAAGAACACCTGGGGTGGGGAAACATGGCAGAGGATGATGATATTAAACACCCTCTTTTATAAACAAAACTCTTTCAGTCTAGACCTAATTATACCATTGCAATATTGTGAGCAGTTTTGTTTAGGGTGATGAAAAAGTTTGGAATAGACTGTGGTTATGATTATACAACATCATGAATGTAATTAACGGCACTGAATTGTACACTTAAAATGGTGAATGTGGGGCTTCCCTGGTGGCGCAGTGATTGAGAGTCTGCCTGCCGATGCAGGGGACACAGGTTCGTGCCCCGGTCCGCGAAGATCCCAAATGCCTCGGAGCGGCTGGGCCCGTGAGCCATGGCCGCTGAGCCTGCGCGTCCGGAGCCTGTGCTCCGCAACGAGAGAGGCCACAACGGTGAGAGGCCCGCGTACGGCAAAAAAAAAAAAAAAAAATGGTGAATGTGGCAAATTTCTTTAGATTTACTTTAACACAATTTTAAAATATTAATAATGTAATATACCAAAAACCATTGAATTGTATACTTTAAATGGGTGAATTGTATCATATGTGAATTATATCTCAAAAAAAGCAGTTAAAAAAATTATTCTAAGTGTTTAGGGATCTTCACTTTTAAACATTTGACACTTGGTGCTGAACACTGGTTTTTTGAACAAAAGGTTTTTTGGGAACTGAGAAATTGTTCCTCCTGTCTAATGGATAACCAGTCACTTCCCTTTCACAGCACGTTAGAGGGATATATCTGGGACAATAGTAACACAAACATCCCAAGATTTGGAATACATCAGGGGTTTATCATTGAAAAGAAATAAAATGTAATGAATCACAAGAATCTAGCAGAGATGGACAGCTCACCTAGAAACTGGCAGCACTGCTGGAGGGAAGTTGAGAATATTCAAGAGAAAATGAAAACCACACTTGGCAGTAATTGGCTGCTTTTTTTTTTTTTTTTTTTTTAATCTATGAGGTTTAAAGGAGAAGCTGCTGGCTCCAGGCCCACAAAATGTAACACAGCCCACTTGAAAGCTCCCAGGTCTGGATCAACCGCAGCTGGAAGGGTCTGAGCTGCGGCGGGAGCCCAGGCCTGCCAAACATCGCAGCTGCTGAGTAGTTTTCCAGACCCGTCCCTGTATCTGCCCTGGACGTTCCTATGTCTGTGCCATCACTCATGCTGTTCCCTACACCTGGAATGTCCTTTCCACTTATCAGCAGACTTCCCAATCCTACTGATCACTCAAGGTTCAGCCAGAATAGCATTCTCTCCTCTCCTAGGGCCCAGCAGGAGGGATGCTGCTGAGAAAAACCAAATTGATTTCAAAGGGATGATTGCAGACACATCTCTCAGATATTTTTGACCAGGCAGGGCGTAGGGAATGGAGATCAGAAGTGTAACATGACTCTCATTGCTGGCAGCGGGGAGACCAGCAAAATTGTATTAAGAGAAAATACTATCCCTACTGCTCCCTACCATTCTACAAGTTTAGACTTCCTAGATCACCTGATGATCTTTCAATATCAAAGAAGGCATTTTTAAATAATTACTTATGTAATGTAGCTAGTGGTTTTAACATCTTCATTCAAAGTAATGGCCTCTCGGGGCTTCCCTGGTGGCACAGTGGTTGAGAGTCCGCCTGCCAATGCAGGGGACATGGGTTCGTGCCCCGATCCGGGAAGATCCCACATGCCACGTGGAGCGGCTGGGCCCGTGAGCCATGGGCGCTGAGCCTGCATGTCCAGAGCCTGCGTGTCCGGAGCCTGTGCTCCGCAACAGGAGAGGCCACAACAGTGAGAGGCCTGCGTACAGCAAAAAAAAAACAACAAAGTAATGGCCTCTCTTTACAAATTATTCTTCTATAATTAAATATTAGGGGAAAAACACCTTGTATGCACATTGTTTTCTCTCCTGGTTTGACATTTAACTTTTGTTGAATTGCTATTAATTGCTACTTTTGGTGGCTTCCAAGGAAATGTTTGCATTACCTAGAACAGCTGCTTCCCAATCTTTTAAAAATCACACCAATAAAAATAATTTTTTATTTAGGAATACAGAAGCAAAAGGCTGAGTCAACCATATCCCCAATCCCTCAGCACAGGGAGCGTATTTATTTATTCATTCATTCATTCATTCATCCATCCATCCATCCATCCCTCTATCCCTTTTTATCTCCACTCCCCACTCCTATTTCCAGTTCCCATAGGCAACCATTTTGACATGTTTAATGTATATTATTTTGTTTTCTGTTTTACTGTAAATGTAGGGTTATTTTGTACTCCTGCATTTTTAATTTATGTAAGTGATGTCAGGATGCAGATCTCATTCTGTTTCTTTCTTCATTTCCTCAGCACAGCTTTGGAGACCCACAGTGTTGCTGTGTGCGCATCTAGTCTGTTACTCAGGACTTCTTGGAGGACATCTCCTACATTAGCACCCATCCCCAGAGACACACACCTTGATTGCACGGCTCCCTGTCTCTAAACACCTGATCATGGTAAATATTCTCGTACGTGCCCCTTGACAGGGAACTGACGGGTCATAGGGTACCTAGACATTCATCAATCACAATGACGTACCCTCTACTGCTCTCTAGACTGCCTACGCTCATCTAGAAGCTGTACATAAGGTTTCCTAGAGGTCTACAGTGCCACCAGCACTTGGCATGAAAACGTGAGTATTTGTACAGCACACTGGGGTGAAACAATGATGCTGCTCCTTGGAAGAAAACGGGTCCCTGGACTCTTGCAGCCTCATCCATGCAGCCTCCCTCAGGGCAGAAGCATCAATACTTCTGGTATTGATCTATTTGCCTGTAACCCCTTTCAAAGCATTTCTCTGCGGCACAACACTAATGAAGAAATGCCAGAGCAGGAGGCCTTCCCTCCCCATCTCCCACTGTCTTCTTAAAAGTTAAGTCTCAGGAGTCTATGGAATGAGGAACAAGTGTTAAATTTCTCAGGGTGGCACTTAATGTACCCGCACCCCCCAGGTGTGAAGGTGTCTACAGGAAGAACCCAGGGTTACCACTAGCAGCCACCATCACTTCCAGCATTCCTTCCCGGTGCCACTGACACTATTGCTTACCATCCTGCCACAGTCCTGGACCAAATATTGCTATTTCCAGTTTAAGGAAGAAGCAAATATTAAGGACAGGACAGTCAGAGCCTCACATCAGGGGGTGTGAGGGGCAATTGGAATCCAGGCCTGCTTGACTGAAAACCCCAGTTTCTTTGTAGGCCCTCCTGGAAAATACTGCAAGAACAAAGGGCAGAAATAAGGCCTGCGGGAGAAATTAACCTTGCTTCCCTGGGGAACCTGGGAGCTATACATACAGAGCTAAGACTCCAAGACTGAGCTTTCCCGCGAACACTGCAGATTCCAATGAGAGCATGGGTCACTTTCTTTTGCTTTGTTACCCCAGATTTCTGGGATTTCAGTCTGGCGGTTGAGGTACAAACATGTCAACTTTGTTTGGAAAAATCTGATGATCTAAGAATCATTGAATTTGCTTTGATAGATTTTTCTTTTTTCTATTTGGTGTTTTGTTTTCCTTCAGAGGTGTAAATTGCGTGACTAATGTGTTTTCACCATCCGTGGGTTGAGGTTGACAGAGGGAATAAAATAGGTACCTTTTCTATTACTAAATAATGGAAGAAAAAGGAAAAAACCCCAAAGTTAATTTTTCTAGAGAACTATAAAAAAAAAATCCCAGCGAATGCAATGATGAGATAAATAGTTCAAGAAACGACAACTTCATTTATTTATGTGAAATATAGTCTTTGTTGCCGTCTGGAGTGAGGATTTCCAGGACTCCCATGTATATTAAGTTCTGGGAGAGGGAGAAACATTTTCTTATATGTGTCTCTAGAAATGAAGACAACTTATTAACCAAGCAGGAAGTTATATTTGCATTCTTGGCCTCCTTCACAGTTTCTAATGGCACCAGGAACTGGGGATGGAGCGGGGCTGACACAATCCCGTTCCTAGTAATGAAGTGTTCAAATCTGGGGTCATTGCAGGCATGCTGAGCCGTTCTCTGGATTTCCAGAAAAACATTTTGACAGTCTTTTCACCTCAGGACTTGCATTAGGTGTATCATGTCCAATGTATCATATAGCTATGGGAAACCGACTTAGGACATTTGTGTGAGACAAAAAAAAAATGAGCCTTTAAACAAGCACAGGCTACCAAACTAGTGACTCCAACAGCTACATTTACATGTACATAATATAGGCATTGTTAATTATGGTTTTCCATCTGTATATTTAAAAAGACTGTAATAGCATAATTTTTGTGTGTTTTTTTTATAAATTTATTTTTTTAATTTATTTTTTTTTGCCTATGTTGGGTCTTCATTGCTGCGCACAGGCTTTCTCTAGTTGCGGCGAGCAGGGACTACTCCTCCTTGCTGTGAGTGGGCTTCTCATTGCCATGGCTTCTCTTGTTGCGGAGTGTGGGTTCTAGGTTCGTGGGCTTCAGTAGTTGTGGCACGTGGGCTCAGTAGTTGTGGCTCACAGACTCTAGAGAGCAGGCTCAGTAGTTATGGCACGTGGGCTCAGTAGTTGTGGCTCACAGACTCTAGAGAGCAGGCTCAGTAGTTGTGGCGCATGGGCTTAGTTGCTCCGCGGCATGTGGGATCTTCCCCGACCAGGGCCCGAACCCATATCCCCTCAACTGGCAGGTGGATTCTTAACCTCTGCACCACCAGGGAAGCCCATAGCATAATTTTTGGGTGTGATGAAGGACAGTGATGTTAAAATATATGTACATATGTCTATATATATATATACATATTCAAGAATAGAAGCCAATTAACATCTGTGGCATAGAACAATAATGATACATTTTAGACCTTTAAAAAAAATTTTAAATTCTATTTTAAAAGCTAATTAGGGACTTCCCTGGTGGTCCAGTGGTTAAGAATCTGCCTTCCAATGCAGGGGACGCAGGTTCCATCCCTGGTCGGGGAAGATCCCACATGCCACGGGGCAACTAAGCTCATGCACCACAACTACTGAGCCCACGCACTCTAGAACCCCTGCACCACAACTAGAGAGAAGCCCATGCTGCAGTTAGAGAAGCCCACGTGCCGCAATGAAGAACCCACGTGGCGCAGTGAAAGATCCCCGCCCCCTGCATGCCACAGCGAAGATCCCACGTGCCGCAACTAAGACCCGAAGCAGCCAAATAATAATACAATTTTTTTTAAAAAGCTAATTAAATAAGAGATCTGTTTTTGATTGTATGTTTATAGTAATAACTGCAAGCTGTTCGCCTCTCACATATCTTCCACTGCATATCAAGATGCCAGACTCATCCTCTATTTTCCATTGGTCACGCCTCTGACTCACATCACTGCACTAAGCCTTAATTTTGTAAAGTCTTGAAAATAGAGTATTAGGAAAGAAAAGATCATTTAATGTGTTTATCCCTCTGCTATGGAAAATAAACAAAGCTTGCTTTTAATTGTAATACATGGTTATTGTATTAAACTCCATGTGTGGGGGGCAGTGGACTGCTCCCCACCCCTCCCTACCCTCCATCCCTGCCTCCCTCACCACCATTCTCCTTAAGAACTTCCCACTTGGGCTTCCCTAGTGGCGCAGTGGTTAAGAATCTGCCTGCCATTGCAGGGGACATGGGTTCGAGCCCTGGTCCGGGAAGATCCCACATGCCATGGAACAACTAAGCCCGTGCGCCACAACTACTGAGCCTGTGCTCTAGAGCCCGTGAGCCACAACTACTGAAGCCCATGCACCACAACTACTGAAGCCCGTGCGCCACAACTACTGAAGCCTGCATGCCTAGAGCCTGTGCTCTGCAACAAGAGAAGCCACCGGAAAGAGAAACCCATGCACCGCAATGAAGAGTAGCCCCCACTCGCTGCAACTAGAGAAAGCCCACGCAAAGCAATGAAAACCCAACGCAGCCAAAATAAATAAAATAAACAATTAAAAAAAAAAAAGAACTTCCCACTGTCTCCAGATGAGTGGGTTATCCTAAGTTTTGTTTCTGCTGTGTGGTTCTGTCCTACGAGAATAGTTGACCAGTCCAGAGCAGAACCCTGAGCAAAGAGGGACAATCAGCTTCTGTTCTCCAGGAAGTACATTTTGACCAAGAAGTGTTTGAAGCAGCAAGCCCTTTAAGGAGAAAGTCTCTGACTGTGTCTGGGTTCACCGAGGTCCCCAGAGATGCCCTGGTTATGCTGCTACCCACTCTTCCCTGCATTCAAGGCCATGCTCGAGTATTCTCCCACAAGGGCCTCCACCCTTCAGGACTTTTTTGCTCAAGTTCTCTTTGTTTTTGCTCACTTGTAAACAGAGGAAATTCAATTTAACACAACACAACACACATACGTAATATGACATTATTTCAGTGCTAACCTGGAATTTATGGTTTATGGTAGAATGAAGATCATAGACTCATCTTCCATCTGACACTGACACTACCTGACACTGTCCTTTCTGAAGAACCCCAAATTATTTGAAGTAGGTTAAAACAGTATGAGAGAAAATGATTTAAGGGATTTGTGGGGAAATGTGGGGCTTGTTAACTTGAACACTAACTTTAAAAAAATAAAAAGGTCTGTTAGACTTCCTTTCAGAATCCCAGCATCACACAGAAGACTATTTGTGGACTATCACTAAAAGCTATTCAATTTCCTATAACCAAAGGAGGGTCTTTGTTTTGGCTTAAGCACCAGATATAAATGTCTTTGCTCGCCTACTCAGGATTTAAAAGTCTTAAGTCATTACATGGCAGTGACGTTTAGAAAAAATTTTAAAAAGCAGGAAATAGAGCAGAACTCTTACCAACACATGCAGACTACAGTAGCAGCCACAAAATACATAGTATCCTGTTCTGCCACATTCACTGGGCTGGATTATATTGTTTCATAGGCCCAGTTAACTCTGGGAGAATTAATAGGTGCATATTGTTTAGTGTGGGTGTGGGCAGTGTAATTAAACCCAGAGTCTTTAATTCTTCTCAAGGTCAGATGAAAGAACCATTTTGGTTTTGTCTAACATTCAGGGTGTGTTTCCAGTTAAACTAAAATCAGAGCAAGCAGCTCTGGGTTCTTCTTCAGGATCTCTCTCATGAAAACTAATTGCATGGTTCTGCTCCTCCCAGGCCCACCCCTTTCTTCTGGAAGCAGCACTATCTTTCTGTACCTGAAAAAATCTCCATTGAGGGCACAAGTAGGCCTCATAGAATTTATCTGATCTCCTTTTTTGCCCAAAAATAAATGGCCTAAAACTGGGGGCAGTGTTTTGGTTTTTTTTGTGGTACACGGGCCTCTCACTGTTGTGGCCTCTCCCGTTGCAGAGCACAGGCTCCGGACGCGCAGGCTCAGCAGCCATGGCTCACGGGCCCAGCCGCTCCGCGGCATGTGGGATCTTCCCAGACCGGGGCACGAACCTGTGCTCCCTGCATCGGCAGGCGGACTCTCAACCACTGCGCCACCAGGGAAGCCCTGGGGGCAGTGTTGGGTAATATTAGACATGGTGATTTGAGTTAGAGTTCTAATCTGTCCCTAACTAGAACATCCTTTTATTGACCCTGACCCCTCCCACCAGTTCATTAAGGTTCTTTATCACTCAAGTAATTGTTTATAAGAGAAGATATTAAAATAATTCTTAGGCCTACCTTTTTGTGAAGATGTCTTATAAGACTACACCTTCCCTGGTCTAAATGAGAAATTCAAACATGTCCTAAGGGTCCCCTGGTTAAGTTCAGGAGTGAACTTATTGTCAGCCCAAACTGCCAATTCTCATCACGCTGTGAATGAGTCCTTGAGTGCCATTCAATTCATCTTTGCATCCCTGGCACCTGCCATCATGTGGGCTATTAGGAAGGAAGCTCAATAAATATTTGTCAAATGAACATATCTTATTCATCTTTCCTATTAGAATTTAGTTCTCAAAAGGAGTAAGAACCATGTGGACTTATACTTTAGATTCCATGCAGTACAGACAAATTTCATGCCCAGGGAAAGAACTTAAGACATATCGCAACACATATTTATCAAATTAAAGAAAACCTAGGACTTCCCTGGTGGTGCAGTGGTTAAGAATCCACCTGCCAATGCAGGGGACATGGGTTCGATCCCTGGTCCGCGAAGATCCCACATGCTCAGAGCAACTAAGCCCATGCGTCACAACTACTGAGCCTGTGCTCTAGAGCCCACGAACCATAACTACCGAGGCTGCGTGCCGCAACTACTGAAGCCCGCACGCCTAGATCTCGTGCTCCGCAACGAGAGAAGTCACTGCAATGAGAAGCCCGCACACTGCAACAAAGAGTAGCTCCCGCTCGCGGCAACTAGAGAAAGCCCGCGTGCAGCAACGAAGACCCAACGCAGCCAAAAATAAATAAAATTTTTTTTAAAAAAGAAAAAGTAGTAAGTTTGGCAAATACAAAGAGATTTCAAAAATAGAGTCTTCAGTCAAACTGCAGCACCTGAACAAGGTATATAAAAAGACCACTCAAAAACTCAGAGCTCTGCACTTGGAACCAGATGGGTAGTCCCCAGAGAAGGGGTGGTGGGGCTGGAGATTTCGAGGAAAGCCTCAGGTGAGAGGTGGAACCCACTGGAACTGCAGTGACTGGATGAGAGTCAGACCACTCTCACCTCCACAGAGCTTCATAAATAGTCACCACCCCACTCTCGTCTGTTGGATGATGAGTCAAACCAAAACTGTCATCAAAGCTGCTAGGATTTTTCCCTCTGTTCTTTTTGCACCTAAGGCATAACAGGGAGAATAAAAAGACAAAAAACAAAAACAAAAAAAACAAAACCCAAACCCTTCATAATAAACCAGTGCGCTCGAAGGAGTGACATTTATTGTCTTTGGCAAGTGTCTACTGAAGGGTTTAACTCAGCGTCTCTCCCGCCCTGTAGTTTGTGTGAGAGGAGGGGGGCAGCAGGAGTACTGACTTCATTCCTTCTCTACACAAGCTTTCACTAATCTGCCTCTGAAAATAACTCTATCTGAAGTTTAAGTGGGACCAGGTCTAATGGGATCTCACATGTGATATTTTTTAAGTAAGAAAACAAGAAACAAAAACCTAATACAGCAAATGCCACTGAACTGTACACTTTAAAATCGTTAATAATTAAGTTTATGTTACGTGAATTTTACCCCAATTAAAAAAAAAAAGGTGTGGGGGGGTACTTCCCTGGCTCTCCAGTGGTTAAGATTCTGCACTTCCACTGCAGGGGTCACGGGTTCGATCCTTGGTCTGGGAAATAAGATCCCACACGTGGGGCGGTGTGGCCAAAAAAAAAAAAAAAAAAAAAAAAAGAGTGGAGCAACCTTAATTTGCTGTTAAAATCTTTCCAGGGTCATGAAATTTGTCCATCCTACTTTGTGTCTGCAAAGGGCTGGACAAGACCAAAAGGAATTTAGCACTGTGAGGAAGCCCTGGACTCGGAATCTTGAGTTTATAGTGCCAGCTGTGCTTCATCTTGGGGATCCTTTAACCTCTCTACGCCTTTGTAAAAAAAAAAAAAATACTCCAGGATTGGAATATCTGGTCACCTAGGTCTTTACAAGAAGTAAATTGTTTAATTTAAAAGCAAGAGTCATTTACATCTTTATTGTTATCTTTCAAAAGAACTGCTTTCACATTTCACTATTCAGTAAGTCTAGAAGCCCAGTGACATGACACGAGCATTCAAAGCCAAGCAAATCATTTTCCTGGGTCTCTCCCTACCTAAACACTCATTCATTGAAAAAAGCAACAAATTAACGCATTCCAAGACACAAAAATAAATAAAACCCAATCCTGCCCCCAAGAAGTGAGCAGTCTACTGACCGTTATGCAACCATTTACACAAGGACAAATGACAGCACAGGCCGGGCAGCGTGGAGAAGCAGAGCGCCTTGAAAGCTAAGCAAGGTGGTGGACCCTGAGGGCGTAGCCGCGGGGGAAGGGCCGGCGGGGCTGAGACCTGCTGGGGCAGGCTGGGTGGGGCACAGAAGCAGGTGAGCTGCGGGAGCGGCCCCCTATGCACCCTTACGCTTCCCACCTGGCCCAAGACGAGCTTGGGCTTGGCGGTTGAGACACGTAGGTCCCTACAATATGCTTCTTAATTACTAAGAGAAAAATTAGTTACCTTACAGTGGAGAAAACTGGCAAACAGCTTCTTATCCAGGGATAAAAGTTAAAATCATTAGGTGGAGAACAAATTGACATCATGTGCTTCTTGATATAGTGCACTGAGAAATCTGTGGAATTTCTGCCCAAAGTACCTAGTCTGATTTTTTTTTTTTTTTGCGGTATGCGGGCCCCGCGGGCCTCTCCCGTTGCGGAGCACAGGCTCCGGACGCGCAGGCTCAGCGGCCGTGGCTCACGGGCCAAGCCACTCCGCGGCACATGGGATCTTCCCGGACCGGAGCACGAACCCGTGTTCCCTACATCGGCAGGCGGACTCTCAACCACTGCGCCACCAGAGAAGCCCTATCTTACTTTTTAAAAGGTCAGGTCTGAGTTATTCACTCACAAAGAGCCTGACAGTGTTCATTAGAAACAGCTAAGAGCAAAGGCGGAGCACCCAATAGAGCTGGGCAGGGCTGATCTGTTGAAACTTCTGGTCCTGCTGGTCTCAGGGTCAGGTTGGGGATGAGCACTTTTCACCCCCAGCTACAGTGTATGGAACCAGTCCCTCCATGAGAGCACCATCCGGGAAGGTGTGTCTAAAATGAATTATCAGAACGAGCAAGAGGCCCGAGACAGGAACTGGGAGAGGTGCAGAGCCAGGGAAGTCAGATGCCAGAGAAGGTAAGAATAAGGAACGCATCCAATACAGCAGAGGAATGAGAAACTTCTGGAGCAATTTCAGAGGCTTTAGTAATTGCCTAAAGCAGAGCTTTACATTCTACTAATAGAATGTTGCTTGGTCAGGCTGAATGCTTTGGAATGTTCCAGAATAGAACACATAGGAAGAATAAGAAAGTTTAAAAGAGGTTTTGAGGTCAATGTCACAAAACATAGGGTAGAATGGAGCAGAGGCAAGTGGCTCTGACAAACCAAAAAAGAATTAGATTCAATTATTTGAGAGAGCTGATTGAGTCAGTAACTTCTAATAAGTTTGGAAAAATAGTGTTTATGTAGGTTTAAAGCTCTTGAACTCAACTTGACAGCTAGTATACATAATTTAAAAAGTGCGTCTATTGGATATTTGTATTTGAAGTAAAATTTTTTTCTTAAAAATCTTTTAACTTTGTCATCATCCTTGGTATTATGTGACAAAGTTTTAAAAAGGAACTGACTTCTATTTTGTAATAATACATATCTATGTAAAATACTCTGTAAGAAGAGGTGTTGTTTTTGTTTTCTTAGTTTATGTTCCCAAAGCTTTCCATGCCCAAAAGGGAGTGCCTGTGACATGGTTCAGAAGACACCCATGATCATATGGTTTTGGGCATGCCAAAACCTCCCTGGTATGTGTCAGACACTTTATTTTGGCAAATTAGAGCTTGTATATTTCCATGATAAATAATGTGATTCTGTTTGTTTCTCAACTACTTAAAGAAAGGTGAAATTGTCTACTCCCCAAAATCAAACAAAATCCAATCTGCAGAAACAGATCTACAGGATTATTTTTTAATATCTTAACAAAAGATAAATGTCATCAGAGAGCTGTATAAATTTGGTTGTGTTGAGGTGGGATTTACAGAAAATCCCTCAAACATAGCCACTTGTATAATCTGCTTGAGTCAAGAATTTGGATTTCCCTGGTGGCACAATGGTTAAGAATCCGCCTGCTAATGCAGGGGACACGGGTTTGAGCCCTGGTCCGGGAAGATCCTACATGCCGTGGAGCAACTAAGCCTGTGCACCACAACTACTGAGCCTGCGCTCTAGAGCCCTTGAGCCACAACTACTGAGCCCACGTGCCACAGCTACTGAAGCCCAGGCACCTAGAGCCCTGGGCTTTGCAACAAGGGAAGCCACCCAATGAGAAGCCCACACACCGCATCAAAGAGTAGCCCCCGCTCGCTGCAACTAGAGAAAGCCCGCGCACAGCAACAAAGATCCAACACAGCCATAAATAAATAAATGTATTTAAAAAAAAAGAAATTGGACCGACTCTGCAAATATTGAGGGTCTACTATATGGACCATTACAGTTATGATATCCAATGAAAACTCTAGAATAATATTGGCTAGGTTTCACGTTTTAAATATTTGGAATCTTTCAGTTAATTAAATCCATTTAGAATCAAAACCTTAGGATATTTAAAGGAATAACCCAAAGGAAACATCAAAAGCAGACTAAAGTGTTGATTTAGTGGCAGCATCAATTCATCAAAATTTTTAAAAAACAGATTGATTCAAAACATGAGGCATATTCTTTTCTTTTCTATGAATGTCCAGAATGCCCAGAAAGGATTAGCAAATTACAGCTGGGATACATAAAAGTTTCAGTTACGGATTTTTTTCAAAGGGCTCTTTTTTTTTCGGTACGCGGACCTCTCAATGTTGTGGCCTCTCCCATTGCGGAGCACAGGCTCCGGACGCGCAGGCTCAGCGGCCATGGCTCACGGGCCCAGCCGCTCCGCGGCATGTGGGATCTTCCCGCACCAGGGCACGAACCCGTGTCCCCTGCATCGGCAGGCGGACTCTCAACCACTGCGCCACCAGGGAAGCCCAAAGGGCTCATTTCTTAAAGCATCTACTTTTTAGACTCAGGTAGCCAAAGGATACTCATATTTGGAGGTTAAATAAATTTGCTTTTAGGAAAAAAACAAATGAATTTGCCAGGAGACTTAATTGTTAACAAGGCCAATTTTCAAAAATGCCAGAAACCCAAAGAAAACCACAACTGTGAAGGGAATCTTTCTAGTACTCCAATGGGAATGAATAGCTCTCCCTGAGCTTCCTTTTCACTGGAATGTATATCCCATTAGGAATGATATCTCAGCGGAGTAAATGCTTAGCACCACTCAGGCTGGAATCTCACCAGCTATAAAGATTTCAAAAATACACATCTAAGCCAGCCTCGGCTAGGAGCCAAGACAATACAGTAATCCACTTGGACAGCTGTGAGGATGAAGTTGGGTCAGAGATAAGCAGCTCCCGCTGAATGTTTATAGTTCACCTCCCACCTGACAAGCCCAGACACCAGGCTGTGAAGTGCAGGTGTCCTGGTTGTTCCTGTCTAAGGCTTCAAGACACCATGATCCAATCTCTGTTACTGTAACTACACTCACCCCTGATACTTAACATTTGCCGAAGTGAATAAATTTCCTAAATTCATGCATGGATACTAAATTTAGCTGCAGTGTTTTTCATTTTAAATTGTTAAGTTTCTACCGGGTTCTATTTCATGTATTCAATAAATATTTATTGAGCGCTTCCTATGTGTTAGGGTTTCTTTTTGGTTAAGCCAAACAGAGGAAAGAGAGCTGCCAAGGTTTGCCCTGTTCAGTTTTCTTCCAAGTGAACAAACTCCCAAAGGAGTCCACAGTTTAGACTTGATGTTTTCTGTAGCAGCTGCCAGCTGCAGGGAAATAAAGTGTCATAGCTCACTGGTGACAGATGGCAGTAATGGCTTGGGTTCAAAAAAAATTGCAAGTTTATGGACCAACAATATACAAAAAGCAAATTACCTTAGTCACACAATGCTTAAGGTAGGAAGTAGCATAAAAGCATAATTTAGATAAGCCCTTTGGTGTTACTAAAATACTAGTAGATTTGAAAATTAAAATATTGTGATTATGAAATACGTTTACACCCTCCATACACTCCCTGCCTCTAGTGTACTAAGCAGAATGCTTTCCCTTGCAAGTGACAGAAACCCAATGTAAAATTGTCTGAGCATAAGAGAGTTTACTGGTAATTTCTGGTATTACCAGTAAATAAAAAAACTTACTGGTAAGTTTACTGTAACTGGTAATTTCGGGTTATGGCTGGCTTCAGGATGACAGATCCAAGATCTCGGATGAACTTGTTAGGTCTCTCAACTATGCTTTTTCACTGTTCTCGACCTATTCTCTTCTGTGCAGGTGGGCTTTTTCCACATGGCAGGCAAATTATCAGACAATGTCCCCCAGTTAACATCTGCCCCCACCTCCACAATGCGAAAAGCAAAGCACTTTCCCCTCCAACTCTAAATGTAAAATCCCGGAGGGATTTTCATTGGCCTGACTTGGGTTGCATGCCTTTGCCTACTAAAGCCAGGTAAGCAGGATATCAGGAATGTTCTGTGCCCACTGTGGAAAAGGGTCCTGGTTTTAGCAGCCCCACCAAAATCACACGATTGCATTGCTGTGGGAGAGAACGAGTTCCGCAAAGGAAGAGCTTTTTACATAGACAAAACCAAAAGACATTCCTGAAGATTCCAAATTCAGATCTGCCCTTACCTTTTGGTTCAGCCATGTTCCACTGAACGTTTGACTAATATGGTTATATTTCTGGCTCATTGGTTCTTAAGCTTTAACATGTATCAGAAACATCTGGAGAGCTTGTTAAAACACAGATTGCTGGGGACCACCCCAGTGTTTCTGATTCAGCAGATCTCTTTCTAAGTGACGTTGATGCTGCTGGTCTGAAGACCACACTGTGAGACCCCCTGTTTTGGAATTTATTTTTTAAATTTTAAAAGAGCTCCTTATCCAAGTAAATACCGTTCCTGGATATATCTTACAGGTAAAATCTTTCTAATTTTCAATGAACATGTCATCCTGATGCTGATTACCATTGTGGCCTTGGGCAAGTTACTAAATCACTCTCCCAATTTTTCCTTGTGTAAAATGGAAATAACAGTACTTACTTCATATGGTTGTTGCAGAGATTAAATTAATTAATACATGTAACACATTTAGAAGTACATGGTATGTAATATATAAGTGTTTGCAAGTACTTAAACTGTTCCAGAGGATAGAGAGGGAAATCATGCAAAGTACTTTATAATGGAATCAAAACATGAATATCAAATCCTGAAAAGGATTATGCACACCAACCTCACCTATGAATTAACCATGAAATACTAAAGGAAATATTAGCAAATAGAATCCAGCTGTATATTAAAAGAATACAATATCACAACTAAGTGGGCTTTATTCCAAAATTGGAAAGATAGTTCAGTGAAATCTATTAATATATTTACTATAGTAATAGGTCTGAAGCAAAAACATCATATGGTCATTTCAAATGCTGGAAAGGTAATCAGTATTGAGTCCTGGTGAAATTTTTTAGTAAAGTCAGAATAGATGAGTGGTAGACACAAGTCATTTATATTTTTAGCTAACCAGCATCAGCTTCCTATTCTGGGTTATGGAGTTTGTGTGAATCTTGGTGGGACACGGGGTCCCACTAGAAAAGCCAGGCACTTGCTTTTCCTGACCCTGGGAGACACAGTGCAAGCACCAACCCAAACCTGGTCAACCATGGACCCTCACCTGGTACTGAGTCAGAAGTGGGTAATGCAAAGAAGTACAGGTGGCAGGAGGCAGTCTCAACCTGACTCCTCTTGGGGCCTAATTTTGTCTGCAGTCTGGCTTCCCAGCATTTTTTTTTTCTTTTAGAACAGATATAATTTTATTTTACATTTAAAAGATCAGTATTATTGTTTCTTTTGAAGGTGGGAAAAAAGTATTCTTGGTAGAGGGAACAGAATGCATTGGGTTTGTTCCGATAACCCAAGACATAAAACTAGTAACGAGGGCTTCCCTGGTGGCGCAGTGGTTGAGAGTCCGCCTGCCGATGCAGGGGTCACAGGTTCGTGCCCCGGTCTGGGAAGATCCCACATGCCACGGAGCGGCTGGGCCTGTGAGCCATGGCCGCTGAGCCTGTGCGTCCGGAGCCTGTGCTCCGCAACGGGAGAAACCACAACAGTGAGAGGTCCGCGTACTGCAAAAAAAAAAAAAAAAAAAACTAGTAACGATGGGTAAATGCTATAGGAAGTCTAAAAAATTTGGCAAGACAATTATTGGCATTTAGACAGAGGCTAATTGATCTTCCCTTGATAGGAATGTTGCAGTGAAGAGTCAAATATCATATGGATACTTGGACCAGACGAACTCATATTTGCAAACTGGAAATTTATTACTGGATATTTCTCAGTCCAGAAATAAACAAAACCCAAAATTTCAAAAGAACCCCCTGTTTTAAAATTCTTAATCTTTCTTGTTCTTATGAGCCAAGTTTGGAACTTCAGCTGTCCCAGAGATTCCATGGGCTGTCAAATAGGCTTCCAAAATTTTCTTCCCATAAGTTACCCAGATTCTATTTGGGATTTTGAAACCAAGAATTTTGACTAGTCCAAGATGAATATATTCTTGACCTGACTTAAAAAGTGTATACCTCGGGCTCCCTGGTGGCACAGTGGTTGAGAGTCCACCTGCTGATGCAGGGGACACGGGTTCGTGCCCCGGTCCGGGAAGATCCCACATGCCGCGGAGCGGCTGGGCCCATCAGCCATGGCCGCTGAGCCTGCGTGTCCGGAGCCTGTGCTCCGCAACGGGAGAAGCCACAATAGTGAGAGGCCCGCGTACCACAGGGGAAAAAAAAAAAAAGTGTATATCTCAAACCAAAAGCCAACATTCTATTTAATGGTAAAACATCAGAAAACAATCCCATTAAGGCCAGCAATACGGCAAGGTGATCTCTATGCTCATCTACCACAGGAGTCTCTAGATTGTTTTAGGGAGAAGGTGTCAGGGAACAGCTTTTATCTCACGAAAGTCTTGTGAACAGGGCACGGGCAAGGCAAGCTGAGTGGCCAGTAGAAGGCCTGAATCAAGTCTAGGAGAGAGTACCAAATACCAGGTCACAGGAGCCGCAGCGGGAGAACTTGATAATATATCTTATATCTTAAAAGGCTTAACAAATGTTCTTACCCTTGTCTCAGCAGTTTACTTCTGGGGATTTGGCCTAAGAAAATAACCAGGGCTGAAAACAAAGACTTGTGTGTGTAAAGGGAAGAAAATAGACAAGAGAATAGACAATAGACCTGGCCCCAATAGATAACAAGTAGCCTGTCTTTTAAGTAGGAAAGTACTTTCTCTTTCTTCTCCTTTTACCCCTACTCCTCTTTTCTCCATCTTCCTCCTCCTTTTCCTCCTCTCCCCAGCTTGGAGAAAGAGGAAGAGCCAGTCCAGCCCCAGCTCTGGGCCCTGCATGGCCCATCTACTTTCCCTCCCTCCTCCCAGCTCTATTCTGGCCATAGGGGGTTGTATGCACCTGTGGGAACGTGTCATCCTCATGTCCAAGCTCTTTCCACATGCTTGCCCACCCCTCCGGGCTAAGAGCAAGCACACCAGTGGTGTGGCCCGTTCTTGGGAGAATGGACCAAAGATGGGGCCGAGTCAGTCAGGTCTCAGAAAATGAGCTTCTTGAGGCAATTTGGCCAGGGAATTCTAGGGTACACAGATTACACTTGAAGGGGGAATTGGGATAGGGAGGGACCTATCAGGAGAGGTCTGGTTCAAGTACTGGATCAAATCCAAAAAAGCTTTTCAAAGATGATCTATCTTAAGCTTTGTTTCCCCTGTGAGTTCAGCAGTCTTGTTATGGGTACAAGGATATCTGAGTACAGGTATACTAAAGATAAGTCTAAGGAAGAAGTACAGTCCAAAAGATGTTAGTAAGAAAAAGGAAATAACTAGATAATGTAGAAAATGACTCCCTAAATTACTAATGTAAGTTTTTAGCAGACAGCCTTCTGTTCAAGTATTCCCAGGTTGTACCTGGGAATCTTAGGATTCTCAGCACAGCGAATCTTCTCGAGAAACATTTGGGGTTTTTGTTTTGTTTTTAATTAATTAATTAACTTATTTTTGGCTGCACTGGGTCTTCGTTGCTGTGCATGGGCTTTCTCTAGTTGCGGCGAGCTGGGGCTACTCTTCACTGTGGTGTGCGGGCTTTTCTTGGTGGTGGCTTCTCTTGTTGTGGAGCACGGGCTGTAGGTGCATGGGCTGCAGGAGTTGTGGCTCAATAGTTGTGGGTCACAGGCTTAGTTGCTCTGTGTCATGTGGTATCTTCCCAGACCAGGGCTTGAACCCGTGTCTCCTGCACATGCAGGCGGATTCTTAACCACTGCGCCACCAGGGAAGCCCCCTCCTCGCTCTTTAAAACACCTTGCAGACGGCTTCCCTGGTGGCGCAGTGGTTGAGAGTCCGCCTGCCGATGCAGGGGACACAGGTTCGTGCCCCGGTCCGGGAAGATCCCACATGCCACAGAGCGGCTGCGCCCGTGAGCCATGGCCGCTGAGCCTGCGCGTCCGGAGCCTGTTGCTCCGCAACGGGAGAGGCCGCAACAGTGAGAGGCCCGCGTACCGCAAAAAAAAAAAAAACAAAAAAACCCACCTTGCAGAACTGCCAAGAGTGTGAGAAGGGTCTGTGTTAGTGAGCCACAGTTTCAGCCATGTTGCTTTGGACATGATTAGCAATGGCATGTGATGGCAACAGATGTAAGTAGAGAGCTCTTTGATTACCTAGGTTTCAGCTGGGACACCACTTCCCTCTGGCTACGGCAACAGCAGCATGGAGGCTCCTTCTACTCTAGAGCAGCTGTCTTCAGATGTGGAAGCCTCCAAGGCTCACAAGACGGGAGTGGAGGGCGGGCATCTGAGTTTTGACTCCAGCAGTGATACATGAGCAAGGAGGACTGCCCCGTGAAATGAAGAAGCACTGAAACCCTGCGTCAAGTCCGTTTCACCTGCCTTCACTAATCAAGGTGGTTTTAAGACTTGCGTGTCCTCCAAGCAGCACATAGCCTAAAGATGTTTGCCCGAGTTGTTTTCCAGGAATTTGGAGTCAGCTGTGTCTAGTTCCAGCTGAGCTGGGTAAGGGGCTAGGACTGCCCCTTAGCACTGAGCATGCGCAGGTGTCCGCTCAGTGACCTTTTGACATCAGAGGGCCAAAACTCCACCCTCAAAGCGTGCTAAGTGCCTCCATTTTTGACATGCAGAGACCTGGAGATGAATTACCCCTGTTCAGAACGACGATTACTCACCTTTTCCCAATCACCTTTTGCCATACTCCTCTGCTTTTGCCTCAGACCACCGTGCTGCTGTATTTTTTGTCCCATAAGTACCCCAGCCCCTTGGCTTTGGAGAGGCAGATCTGAGACTTGTTTTCCCTTCTCCTTGTTTGGCTGCCTTGTGAATAAACCCTCTATTTGCTTCAAACTTTGGTGTCGCAGCATTTGGCTTGCTGGGCGCCAGGCAAAACAAACTCGTTTTGGTAACAGCACTTTGAGAAGCTCCCAAACATAATGCGGTTGGGGGCATGGGGGCCGAGGGATAGAAATTGAGCTTACAGTTGTACACCTGAAACTAACACAACACTGTAAATCAACTATACTCCAATAAAAATTAAAAAAAAGAGAAATTGACCTTGCTGATAATCTGAGGATATATGCAAGTGGGAAGCATTGCTTGCACCCCCAAATCATCATATGTAATCTCAGTTCCATTTTTATTTATTTATTTTTTGGCTGCGTTGGGTCTTCGTTGCTGCGTGGGGCTTTCTCTAGTGGTGAGCGGGGGCTACTCTTTGTTGTGGTGCACGGGCTTCTCATTGCAATGGCTTCTCTTGTTGACGGCCATGGGCTCTAGGAGCACAGGCCTCAGTAGTCGTGGCTCAGGCTCTAGAGCGCAGGCTCAGTAGTTGTGACGCATGGGCTTCGTTGCTTCACGGGATGTGGGATCTTCCAGACCAGGGATCAAACCCATGTCCCCTGCATTGGCAGGCGGATTCCTAAACACTGTGCCACCAGGGAAGCCCCCTCAGTTACATTTTGAAGAGAACTGGGCATTTATACTGTTGTGCTGAGGTCCTGGAATATGCACTTTGGACTTTGGAGATGACTTTAAAGATTGGCTTATTAACGATACACCCAGTATTTAAATCTTCTTGCCAGGAGTTGTCCAACCTATTTCAACAGAGCTCAAGACTGGGATTCACTCTTTTCTGAAGCACCTCATTCTATGTTTGGAAACATTAATAAAATAGTATCTTGAAGATTAAGCCTGAATTTGTCTCTGTGTAATGTTCACTCTGGTTCTACAACCTGAGGCAGTAAGGGTTAGACTTATCTAATCCATCCCCCACAAAATACCCGTCAAAAATTTAAAGGCAGTCAGCCTGATACATCACTTTTCAAGGCTAAACACGCTAAGGTTGTTTGTGCAACTGTTCTTTGTGTAACATGTGTCAGGGCCCTTTGTGCTCCTGATTTCTCTGAGAACTTTGCAGTTGTCTCTTTTCCTTATGAGATGCAACATCCAGAACTGAATGTCATGTTTCTGGGGTAGAGAGAGAGCAACTGTCACCACTGCTTTTCTCTTAATGCAGACCAAGATCATAGTCGCTTTTTTGGTGGAAACCTCAAAATGGGTGTATACTGATATAAATGCTGCCTGCATTCCCTAAATCATTTTCACATGAGCTACTGCTAAACCCTGCTTTTGCTTTGCTTTGCTCAAGCAGCTGCTGTACTCTTGTGAGACTCAAATGCCCTTAGGGGTAAGTTCCAGCAACAGAGGAAATAGTCCATCCAATATTATTAAATCTGTGTCTCCAGATTCAAAACAATCTAACGTTTTCAGTCACGAGTTGTATCCTTTCACAAAAGAATGATTAAGTACCTTTTAAAATGACAGGGAGAATGGCAGTTTCTCTAATGTTTTAGCAATTATTATGCCTTGCTGTGCAAATGTGGAAACAGCATAAGAGTTATAGCCATTTTTTGGTTTTCACATAAAATTTAGGTTCAATTTATTTTTTAAAATATATTTATTTATGTATTCATTTATTATTTATTTGGGCTGCACCAGGTCTTAGTTGCAGCACATGGGATCTTCGTTGCAGCATGCAGGATCTTTAGTTGCGGCATGCATGTGGGATCTAGTTCCCCAACCAGGGATCGAACCCAGGCCCCCTGAATTGGGAGCATGGAGTCTTACCCACTGGACCACCGGGAAAATCCCCAATTTAGATTCAATTTAGAAATATCTTTACTATTTCAGTTCTGAGAACAATAGATTCTTAGGAGAATATAGTAGAAAATTTATATTAAGCTTAAAGACTAATACTTGAGATCCTGTTAGGGAAATAGCTACTTTTCTGATTACAAAGTCTAACTCAAAATATGAAATTATAGTTCAGCTTTTAGGATTTTTTATTTATTTATTTAGTTAGTTAGTTACTTTTGGCTGCGTTGGGTCTTCGTTGCTGTGCACGGGCTTTCTCTAGTTGCAGAGAGCGTGGGCTACTCTTCATTGTGGTGCACGGGCTTCTCTTTGTGGTGGCTTCTCTTGTTGTGGAGCACCGGCTCTGGACATACAGTCTTCAGTAGTTGTGGCACGTGGGCTCAGTAGTTGTGGCTCGTGGGCTCTAGAGTGCAGGCTCAGTAGTTGTGGCACACGGGCTTCATTGCTTCACAGCTTGTACGATCTTCCCAGACCAGGGCTCAAACCCGTGTCTCCTGCATTGGGAGGCAGATTCTTAGCCACTGCACCACCAGGGAAGGCCCCAGCTTTTAGTCTTTAAGGGATTGAAAAAGATTAAAATTAAAGTAAGAGTCAGCAATATGTAAGAAACCTTATCGGATTTTTCAAAGCACTAAATTGTTGCCCTTTTAAGTTTAGCTTCGATAAGTGTTTAAAACCTCAGAAATCAATGTTACACGAGCAAAGTGTCAGTGCTGAGATTACGGTGCTCAGAACTGCCAGTGCTTGCATATCTGTCTAGCATAGGAAGTGGAATTTGTCAAGTTCTAACAAGTATGCGAGTTTCTAGGTTTTTTAAAAGCCTATTTGGGTCATTAAAAAAAAAATCTTACTACTAATTCAGCTGAAACTAGTTTATTAGTTCAAAACAAATTACTTCATACTTCATCATTCTTTGGTACTTTAAATCACATTTGGCCTCAAGCTAATCATAACCTTATCCAACATGTAATGCCATAAAGGGAAGATTACAGAATTTGGGGGGCAAGCTTTGGTTTTTTGATACTTGAAATATTTCATTTTGCTCAAAGTAGAGAAAGGCAAAGGGTTTCATTTGAAAACTTCTTTAAAAATTACTGAATAATAGAACAAAACTATTGATGTTAAATTAGCCACCCTACAAGAAGACAACTGTTTTACTCACTGACATGCAGATAGACAGGGTATATCCAGCACTGGCCATTCCTCCCCACCTTACCTGGAGAGCAGGGTCCTGGGTGGCATCTCTGGAGGTAGAGTTTGCAAAGTTAGCTGGTGGTCTTTGAAATGTGAGCTGAGAAGTAAATGCAGACCCCCTCCATCCTTCCCTGTCCTTAAGTTCTGCCCCCTCCAGATGGCCCAACCCCAGTTAGGGATGCAATGGGGAGTGTTTCCCCAACACCCCACTCAGCTGGAGAAGGCTCCTGCCTTGTATCTGGTCCAGTCTTGCTTAGATAAGGGCTGTCAATGATGGCCACAGAAAGGCCAGCTGAACGCATGGAGCCCGTGGGGTGGGAGGTGGCAAAGCCTCTGTTGGGAAAGAGGCTGGTCATTGCTGACAGACAAGCAGTGTGTGGCATGCTGACTGCTCTGGGTGTCAGAGACGGGAAGGAGAGTGACAAGACGAGGATAATTAACACGGCAACACAGCAGAGCAATGAACCATCCTCACGTGTCTAGAGACTGGATGGCCTCTGGGAGCTGACCGGCCACTGACACTGGGCCTCCTTGTTCAGGCTGAACACTGATGCCTTTCTCCATCCACCTCTTCCTGTGTGGTCTCTCCCCTCTTTCTCTTCTTTCCTCCAGTGGAATCTTAACTTGTTCAGAAGGTCAGAAGGGGTGGGTGGGGAGAGGTGGGTAGGGAACTGTAAATGTGTATCTGAATTTTTCAGTCTTCACCTCAACCAGTGGCTTTATAACTTTAACGTGCCAATAATGGAACCCATGCCCCGAAGCAAGAATGACTCATATCTAGCTGATGGGAGGGGCCCTCAAGGTACAGGTGAAGAATTGCAGTGAGAGCCCCTTGGGTGGGAAGGGATGGAGATTACACATTATTTATCCTTTGAAGTTTCCTACAACCAAATGATTTTAGAGAGAATGGCAATGGATAACCTGTAATTCATAATGAACTAAAAATATTTATATGGGTAGCTCCTCTAGGTTCTGTACAGAAATAAAATGAGGGAAAGCACATAAAAAAGAAGATAACAAAACATATGCAATTCTTAGGAAAAAAGATAACAAAACATATGCAATTCTTAGGAAAATTAATGTTGGCAAGTGTTATTAATATCTATTTTTTTAATTCCTGTTAGTGAATCTGTATGTGTGTGTTTGTTTGTTTTTGGTGACATTCAACACAGTTGACTGTACATTCTTTTTTTTTTTTTTTTGGCTGTGTTGGGTCTTCGTTGCTGCACCGCGGGCTTTCTCTAGTTTCTGCGAGCAGGGGCTACTCTTTGTTACCATGCATGGGCTTCTCATTGCGGTGGCTTCTCTTGTTGTGGAGCACGGGCTCTAGGTGCGCAGGCTTCAGTAATTGTGGCACTTGGGCTCCAGTAGTTGTGGCTCGCAGGCTCTAGAGCACAGGCCCAGTAGTTGTACCACCCGGGCTTAGTTGCTCCACAGCATGTGAGATCTTCTCAGACCAGGGCTCGAACCCATGTCCCCTGCACGGGCAGGTAGATTCTTAACCACTGCGCCACCAGTGAAGTCCCCATACATTCTTATTTTACAAAAAGTTATATGTATACAGTGTAGACTCAAATATTTTTATAAGGTTTATTATTTTAAAAATCCCAGCTATTCCCCACCCCCCAACGTGTCATCCCTGCAACATCCCACTTCTGTTTCCCATTTCCCAGAGTAATGTTTTTTAACTATTTTTGCTCATTCTTTTGATAGTTAACCTCTGTGTCTCTAAATAATTTGCTTATAATATCACTTCTTGAATTTCCAATTTTAGGCATTATCTATTGATTTCACACCGTGGGGAGATAAGGGATTGACATGACTTCCAGTTCTGTCTCTGTATATCTATCTCTGTATCTCTCTCTCTCTCACAGACACACACACACACACAATTTCTCATCCCCCTTGTCTCCAGAGTTATACTGTAAGATTGCTTATATAAATAATCAGAATTTCATTATAATGACTATGTAAACACTATTCACAGCTGAGCTAGGTGATATACAATGAATGAATGAATGTTCTCCCTTTCCTGTATAGCATTCCTCCCTGCCCCACCTCCATTCCACTACCCTAGCTTTATTCACTACCTTTTTTCCCCATTTCCTTAATTTTCTCTGAATAGTACAATTGACCTTTGAACAATGCAGGTGTTAGGGGGTGCAGCGCCACCCCTCCCAGTCAAAAATCTGCATGTACCTTATAGTCAGCCCTTTGTATCCGCCTTTCCTCCATACCCCTGGTTCCACATCCACAGGCTCTATTTCCACATTTAGACACATGGGGGTTAGAGCTTAAACATGAATTTTGGTAGGGTAGAAACATTCGGTCCATAACATAGGGAATATAAAGTAGTATCTCTGTGGATTTGATTTGCATTTCCCTAATACTAATGATACTGAGCATCTTTTCATGTGTTTATCTTCTTTGGGGAAATACTGTTCAAATACTTTGTCCATTTTAAAATTGAGTTTTTGTCTATTATTATTGCTTTGTAAGAGTCTTTAATATATTCTGGATACAATTCCTTTATCAGATACATTATTTGCAAAAGCATATATTTTCTTGAGTAAGAATTTTAAATTATAAAGGCCACAAAGCCATGAACTTCTCCAAATATCAGATTATCAAAAAAGCAAAGAAAACAGATTACATCATGAAAGAATTTAAAACTTATTAAAAAACAGAAAAAAGACAAATATGTCAAATTTTTTAAAATGTGCTTATTTATCTTTTAGAAATATGCAGACTTTCAGACTAGAGCACAAGGCAAGAACCCAAACTTTATAGTATATAAAAGAAACACACCTAGAACAAAGTGATTCACAAGGTTGAAAATAAGAGGATTAGCAAAACTAAACTAGGCAAATGCAAATAAAAAGAAAGCAGGATTTGCGATCTTAATATCAGGCAATAGAAATTCATACCAAAAAACCATAAAATGAGACCAAGTAGGGCTACTTATAATATGAACTTAGAAGATTTAAATGATAATGATGATATAACAGTTGTGATATACATGCAATTAAAGCATGGTAGCAATATTCAAAGAGCAAAAATTACAGGATATAACAAGAGGAAATAGATAACACTTATATTCAGAGACTTTCATTTGCATCTCTTGGTCCAAGGCAGATTACAGACATTTTTAAAATGATGTGAGGATATAGACAAGATAAGCAACATGATAAGGTAGAACTGGTCAATATATCACATTTCACTGAATGTAAGATGCAGTCAACTGTAAAACATGTCATTTTTTAATAGAGCACCAAGAAAATAAATGCTATCAGTTAAACTTTGACACATGCCTATGGCCTGCAAAATGCATGAAGTCTCACTGTTCTCTGCTTGTTATGAAACTTATTTCATCTATTTTGACAGATTTGGCAATTTCTCCTAAACTCAGTTGATTTACTTGGTGTGCAATAGGTTTCCTCTCGTGCTTGCCTCAGGAACAAAATGCCCCACAGATTCATCTACTCATGGTTATTGTCCTTTATTGTTTCAAGGTTCTGTATAGTCTTTGGTTGTTTTTTGCAAGAAAATGTGGAATTATAGTAATACTTCCATCAATAATGTTTGCTTTACTAATATCAAATTTATACCTTTCCAAACCTTTCTATGTACCCAATAACTTTTAGTTTCAATGCCAAAATACACTGTAATCGTTTCAACCACATTTTCAATGGTAATTAAACCCAACATGTATAGATCCAGCAATGTAAACATAACTCAGTTGAAGTGTCAATGATGTAAATAGCGGTGACCAAGTTTATGACAGTGCCAGCAATAAGAACTGCATTATAAATGCCATCTGGCCAAAAGTAATTATAAGGTTCCAAAATGGAAAGATGAATCTCATGCAGGGATTTTAAAATGTAAAAGAAAGAAATTGTGACTAGATTCAACAAAACATGGCATACTGTGTTTCCTTAAGATAGATAATACACTTCATTTTCAAGTGTCCATTGAAAATTGACCATACATTGGTCCACAAAAAAACCTGAACAAATTTTGAACAGTAATAATACAGGCCACATTCCCTAATCACAATATAGTAAAACTAGACTTACTAACATTATCACAAAATAAAGACCCTTCTACACAAAAATAGAGAAAACAAATTCTCTCATGTAACTCTTAGATCAAGAGCCACATACTGAAATACTAGGCAACCAAAAGAAGTAAAGGTGAGAGTGGTGCTCTCAAAGTTAAAGTACACTGAAATTCTTGAATTGTTCAAGGAGAAAACAAAATCATCAGTTTTTTACTTTGTCAAATAATATATTTAAATTTTAGGAATTACCAATGAGAAGAATAAATTGCATGTATATTTTCTAAACCAGTAGAAGAGAAAGGCGCAATATAAACCAGTGTCAAGGAACTTACCCCCATGTTTGCTTCTAGGAGTTTTATAGTTTCAAGTCTTATGTTCAAGTCTTTAATCCATTTTGAGTTGATTTTTGTGTATGGTATAAGATAGGGGTACAGTTTCATCTTTTGCATATAGCTGTCCAGTTTTCCCAACACTACTTATTAAAGAGACTATCCTTTCCCCTTTGTATATTCTTGGCTCCTTTATCATAAATTAATTTACCATATATGCGTGACTTTACTTCTAGGCCTTCTTTCTGCTCCACTGATCAATGTGTCTGTTTTTATGCCAGTACCATACTGTTTTGATCTCATTCAGATTGAATTAAGTCCCATGCTAAGGGCCTCATTCTAACTTAATCACCTCTGTAAAGGCTCTGTCTCCAAATACAGTCACATTCTGAGGGGGAATTTTAAGGGGACACAATTCAGCCTATAACATAATTTATAATAAAATATTATGCAATTTTTCGCTATTTCAATAAGTGAACCATCGGGCGTGGCTACACTCTCACAGTGCTTCTCAAACTTTAGTCATGCATACGATTGCCCTGGAGATCTTGTAAAAAAAACACAGATCCTGATTCAGTAGTTCTGGAAGGACCTGAGATTCTGCAATTCCAACAAGCTCCCAGGTGAGGCTCATGCTGCTTGCCCTTGGACCGTACTTTTGAGTAGTGGTGAAGCACCGAAAGACATGAAATAGTCAGATCCTTGCAACTCCTTGTAATCGATAGGACTGCATTTAAGAGAAGGAAGAGGATCAGAAGATATTCCATAAAAGTCGAAAATGAAAGAGCAGGGGAACAAATGGGGTCTATATTTGTAGATGATCAGAGAAGGAAATTTAAGGATCATGTGCCAACACAACATACAATCTTAGTGGAGAAAATGAGGAGGTTGGTTACTCCCACAAATGGTATTAATAGTCACACCCCACCAGGGCTATCAGACTTTTAAATCTACAGATTTGCTAAACAGCTTTTCATGCCATTACATAATTTCAACACTACTACAAGCGACACATCGGGATGCCTACCAAGTTTTCAAAATGTCTTTAAAAATGGAAATTATTCAATCAGTACTAGTAGCTCCCTTTCCAGTTTATTTACTGTCAATTCTTTTTAGAACTATAATCATGCATCACGTAGAAAGGAAGATCAGAGTTGGTAAATTATTCAAAGACTATGTCTTTCATCCGTTCACGTTTCCTTCTTCACACCAACTTCCCCTAAATTACAGGGTATTTTTTGTAACTTCTTGTAAAAGTAACAACAACAATAACAGCAACAAGCTCTTCATTATTAAAATCTACCAAATTACCATTGATTTATATTTGTAGTGGGTTTAGTCTGGTGGGACACTGGACAGTTGTGCAAAACAAGGATAATTCTTTGTTGTGGGAGATACTCCCACACTGCAGGTGGTTTAGCATTCCTGGTCCCCACTCTTTAAATGCTAGTGTTGCATCCTCCAATCATTGTGAGGGATAAAAATAGCCCCACAAATTTCCAAAACACACTTTAGGATAGGGGTTTAGACCTGTTAACCATCACTGTATAGATCATCCACTAGACTGGACTAAACTTTACATCTTGAAGATTTCATACAATTTCCAAATGTCTGAATTAAAACCAGACATTTAATATACCAAAGCAAAAAATACTTGATAACTGTCCTGTAATTCAAAAGTTTCATGCAGAAAGATCAAGCCCCAGAAAAACCTGACATATTCACTTGGGATTTACCACTAAAAACCTCAGGGAGTTGGATAGCTAGTGAGCTCTGAAAGTTCTTCCCTTACTAACTGGAAATACCTGAAAAACAGCTTCTATTCTTCTTGTAACCTGTTTTACCCAAGTATGGGCCTTCTTCACTCTCTGTTCTAAGCACAGCACCTGAAGATGCTTTGTTTAAATCCACCCCGTCTGCAGGATTTTGTAGCATTTTCTGTGGAAAACGGGACTATACTTCGTATCATAATTTTCATGCTTAATTACCCTATTCTGAATGAGGTAACTTCTGGGGACCATCTGTTCAGAAAATAACTGGATGAACATCTCAGAGTAAATATATGAAAAGGGTAATTAACGTGGTAAGCGAAACAACAGTGAGACATACAAGAACATATTTGGTTAATTCGGAAGGTCTCATCAGATGCTTCTTTTACTGAAGCATCTGTGTAAAATTATGTGATGTTCTATCAGGCCCCATAATTTACAAAATTACAGTCTTGCCAACAAATTGTTAAACTCTGGCTTATCTGTCCATAAGGAAGAATATGATCTTGAGACCAAAATCTAGATAGATTAGTAACATCAATAAATGAACTCTTCCTAGCCTTAGTAAATTACGAAAAATATATTCCGGCACTAAGTGCCTAGATTCAGGGGCTTCCCTGGTGGTGCAGTGGTTGAGAGTCCGCCTGCTGATGCAGGGAACACGGGTTCGTGCCCTGGTCTGGGAGGATACCACATGCCGCAGTAGCGGCTGGGCCTGTGAACCATGGCCGCCGAGCCTGCGCGTCCGGAGCCTGTGCTCCGCAGCGGGACTAAGTGCCTAGATTCACAAGATGCTCTTTTAGTATAAACGAAAGCCCTGTATTTTTGCAGTCTGTCACCATCATTGTTCAATTTACGCCAAACATTAAAGCAAATGGGCCACATTTTAATTGTTTGCTACATCTGATTTTCAGACATCTATGTACTGTGATGACAAATTGATGTGATGTATAGAATAAAATCTGGAGGACTAGACCACAAAGTATTGTCAGTAGTTGTCTCTGGAAGCTGGGATTATATGTGATCTTTATTTTGCACTTTATATTTTTCTGTTCTTTTTCTTTTTCTAAATTTTTTTCAATGAGTATGTTTTACTTTTATAATTAGAAATAAATAAAGTTACTTAAAAAATATAATGCATTAGTAGTGGAATGTTGACCAAAGCTGCCTGTTTAAACATGTCTTACTGAATGGAAACAAATACCACCCCATAATAAGAAGTGCAGAAAAAATAATGCATTGGAAAGATTAATGCCACAAACTATGCCAAGCATTACCTGGGAAAATAAAAGTTTTAGATGTTGGACAAATAAAATATATGACAATAAAAGTCATAAATGGGGGCTTCCCTGGTGGCGCAGTGGTTGAGAGTCCGCCTGCTGATGCAGGGGACACGGGTTCGAGCCCCGGTCCGGGAAGATCCCACATGCCACGGAACAGCTAAGCCCGCGAGCCATGGCTGCTGAGCTTGCGCGTCCAGAGCCTGTGCTCCACAATGGGAAAGACCACAACAGTGAGAGGCCCGCGTACCGCAAAAAAAAAAAAAAAGTCATAAATGGAGCCTTAAACAAAAACTTTACTATTAAATATTGTTTAAATTTCCAAAAGACTCTGTGTCATGAGAGCACATTAAATCTCTGTTTTAAAACCTTTTAAAACTTCAGGTAGAATATTTTTTTAGGTAAGGTCTATAGACTGAATGTTTGTGTCCCCCAGCCCCAATGGATGTGCTAAATGTGAATTAACCAATGTGGAAGGCATTTGGCCGGGTGGGGTGGGGGGCAGGTTTGGGGAGGTGATTAGGCCTTGGGGGGGAGCCCTCATGAGTGAGATTAGTGCCTTTATAAAAGAGACCCCAGAGAGCTCCCTACCCCTTTCTCAGTGTGAGGACACAGGGAAAAGACTTCTGACGTGAAGCAGGAAGCAGGCTCTCACCAGATACCAAATCTGCCGGTGCCTTGATCTTGGTCTTCTCAGCCTCCAGAACAGTGGGAAATAAATTTCTCTTGTTTCTAACTCACCCAATCAATGGAATTCTGTTAGAGCAGCCTGAACAGACTAAGATGGCAAGGGTAAAATTTTTCTCTTTAGATCAGTTTCTGAGGAACCCTTTCTGGGGTAGTTGTAAACTTTGTGGGTTGTAGTACTGGCCAGTCGCCTGAGGTCACTGCGTCTCCATGCTTCTGAGTCAGGTGGGTCCACTCTCTCACTTTCACATGTGGGCAAGCTTTCCCAAATACACACACATTATCTGGCAGCCGTTCTCAAAGTGGGATCCTGGGCCACCTGAGGCTCCCTAAGACCTTTTGGGGAGGATGTAGGAAGTCAAATCTATTTGCATAATAATAAGACATTCTTTGACTTTTTCCTTCTCATTTTTGCACTAGTGTACCATGGAGTTTTCTGAAGGCTGCGTGTTAGGAGATATGGTAACAGTGTCAATGCAGAAGTAATGAGACTCCAGCTGCCTTCAATTAAACAAGACATTAACAAGATGTGCAGATTTGGTCCCTATCTCATATTTAAGAAAAATAGTTATTTTTCTTAAAAACATTATGTTAACATATGAGTTTATTATTATTTAATTAATTTTTCATTTTGGTTCCAATGTCTAACATAGTAAATATCAATAGATAAAACCCACATAAACAAAAACTCTTTTGAGGTCCTCAATAATTTTTAAGGGACTTCCCTGGTGGCGCAGTGGTTAAGAATCCGCCTGCAAATGCAGGGGACACAGGTTCGATCCCTGGTCTGGGAAGATCCCACATGCCACGGAGCAACTAAGCCCATGTGCCACAACTACTGAGCCTGCACTCTAGATCCTGCGAGCCACAACTACTGAGCCTGTGAGCCACAACTACTGAAGCCCGCATGCCTAGAGCCCGTGCTCTGCAACAAGAGAAGCCACTGCAATGAGAAGCCTGCACTGCAACGAAGAATAGCCCCCACTTGCCGCAACTAGGGAAAAGCCCACGTGCAGCAACAAAGACCAAATGCAGCCAAAAAATATATATAATAATAAACTAAAAAATAAAATAAATTTTAAAATAAAATTAAAAAATAATTTTTAAGAATGTAAAGGGTTCCAAAAGACAAACAGTTTGAGAAGCACCATTTAATAGTATAACTGACCTGAAGTCAGAAACCACAGAGGACTTAATACCTGAACATAATTATTGTTAGAAATAATTTAGCAATGAGCTTCAAGCAATGTTTTGTTTTGTTCATGGAAAATACAGACCAGTAGAGAATGGGCACACATTCCTGCAGCTGAAACTCGCCCAAATTAATTAATAAATTAATTCAGTGGGACAAATTTATATGTCAGTACATGGGACTCTGCCATAGAATAAAAAGCATATGATATGGCTTCACTCTGACAAGTACTGGGAAACACTAACCTATCTTTTGTCTTGTTTTTCACAGCTACAATCATTAGACTAGACTGTCATCTATGTAATGCTTGTGTGCAGGAAATTACAATGGTGGAATGGTCAGGTTATAGCCTAATACAGCCAGTGACGTGTGAACAATGAAAGGCCTGATGATTCCACCAATTACGTCAACCCAAAGGAGAATTATCATTTTTATAGGTGTTGGTTTCCTTTTTTTAAATGATACAGTTTAGGGAGATGACACAGTTCATATGTGTATTTAGATACATGAATTTTTGTCATTTTCATTATGGAAATCGTCAAATAAAACAAAAGTAAAAAGTGTAGCACATTAAACCCCAGGTGCCCATGCTTGGTTTCAACAATTACTAATGTTCTACCAATATTTTTTCATCTATCCCATCACCTTTCTGCCCCTCGTTTTAGCTGCAGTATTTAAAACAAATCCCAGACATTATTTCACTCACAAATAATTCAACATGAATTGATAATAAAGACTCTTAAAATTATACGCAATTGTCAATAATTTCTTGGTATAATCTAATATCCAGTCCATGTACAACTTGCCCTGATTGTCTCAAAACTATTCATTTGCACTGGTCTTTTTTTTATCTCCCTCAAGATTGAAATAAGTTCCACTGATTTTATCTCTTAAGTCTCTTTCAATCTCTCTTTTTTTTTTGACAAACTTAGGTAATATATGAATATTTTAATTTCATAATAAAGCGGCACAAGAAAAAGATAAGGATGCCAAACCTACTTTTAATTTTCTGGCCATGCCACAGGGCATGTAGGATCTTAGTTCCCCGACCAGGCATCGAACCTGTGCCCCTTTGCATGGGAAGTGTGGAATCTTAACCACTGGACCACCAGGGAAGTCCGATGCCAAACCTATTTTAAAATGTAATGGTTTCAAATTAGATGTAGCTAAGAATCTCTGTCTAAAATTAGACAGGGAGATAAAATATGGCATTTTTCATTTAAAATAGAGTTGTAAATTACTTTCTCAAGTCACGATTACTTTGCTTATTTCTCTTTCCTCCGCTGTCACCTGAAGGAGGATGCGTGCACTAAAGGAACATAAGGACCCTCTTGGATGAGATGGGAGGATTAGGAGGTCAAACAGATGTCAGAGTCATCAATTTAAAAAGAGTGCTGCCGGGCTTCCCTGGTGGCGCAGTGGTTGAGAGTCCACCTGCCGATGCAGGGGACACGGGTTTGTGTCCCTGTCCGGGAAGATCCCACATGCCGCGGAGCGGCTGGGCCCGTGAGCCACGGCCGCTGAGCCTGCACGTCCGGAACCTGTGCTCCGCAACAGGAGAGGCCACAACAGTGAGAGGCCCGCATACCGCAAAAAAATAAATAAATAAAATAAAAATAAATAAATAAAAAATAAAAAGAGTGCTGCCAGCCTCCAAAGACAGTTTCAGTGGGGGACTTGCAGTGCTAGCCTCCTATAATTTCAGAGTAGAGTACTGGCTCCTTGCTTGCCCCACCCAAGCTATTCTATCTAGTTATTTTGGAAGAAATTCAAATATACTTTACCCCAATCCTGTCGTCAAGGCTCAGGAACCCATGGTTCTGCTGCTGGCAATATTGGTGGGAACTGGCACAAGCTGCTGGGAGTTGCTTTCCCAAGACTCCATCCCTCCCAGAGGGCAGCCCTAGGCCAACGACTGGCTGAGGCAGGGGTGCAAAGTCCTGGTTTCCTTGCTTCGGTTTGGGACAATGAGTAAGGACCATCCGGCTCCAGAGTTCACCCCAAGACTGTAGGACGGGCGGAGATCCCCGCTGCAACTGCATTGTGGGTCAATGTCTCCCTTGCCGGTGTAACTCTTGAGCTCACTCCCCAATAAACCTTCTCTGCTCATTGTTGTCTATGTCTGTTTCCAAAAAACTTGATCTAAAACAGCTGGTTAAAAAAGTAACTTTCTTCCCACCTTTATTGTCCAGCCCCCCAGTTGCTTTCCAGGAGCAATCATATTTATCAGTTTGCCATATATATGTGCAGAGATATTCCATGCCGTTATAAACATACGTGTGTACATTCTGTCCCACTCGTATTTTTGAAAACCTATGGTAGCTTACTACACAAACCATTCTTTACTTTGCTCTTGTCTTTTAATTGTATATTTATCTCTTAATAATATGTTTTGCAAAGCTGCCTTATTATTTTTAATGGATGTTTACAATGGATATATCACAGTTTATTTAACCATTACTCTATTATTATTGTATATGTAAGTTGTGTTGAATCTTTTAAAATTACATACTATGTTGTAATTCATAACCTCATGTGTGTATATTTTCAGAAATATGTGACTACACCTCTATCATGCCTAGCTAGAAGTCAGATTGCTTAGTCGGAGTATATGCATTTAAAAAATTGACAGATGTTGCCAAATTGTCCTCCATAGAAGCTGATATACGAGAACGCTTATTTGCTTATACACTAACCAATATCTTGAGTTATTAACCTTTTTGATCTTTATCAATCTTATAGGGAAGAAGTTATCTAATTATAGCTTTAAATGAGTGACATTGAGTATCTTATGCTTAAAAGGCATTTTTTTCCATGAATTATCTGTTCATATCCGTTGTCCATTTTTCCTTTGGGGTTGTTATTGTTGTTTCTTATATACTTGTAGGAGTTCTTTATATATTAGGAAACCTAGGATTATAATATGAGCTACAAATATTGTTTCATGGTTTGTCATTTTTATGTAGACTTTGCTCTTGGTAGTTTTTGCCATACTAACTTTTAAAACGTAATTTAATTTGTCAGTCAACTATGGTTTTTGGAATTTGTGTTATAAGAGTACTAGGAAAAAAAGGTTTTGAGATAAAATTCAGGGTGTGCTAGAAAGGAACATTCTAATTAAAACTTTGGATAAGACCAGAACTACCTTAAATTATCACTGATAAACTAAGAAAAATCTTGATCTGCCCTCCATCCTACTCTAAAATTTGTTCCTTTCATAGTTTATTCCATATCGATAATGCCAACTTCTTTCTACTTACTCAGGGATAATGTTGGAATTATCCTTGGTTCTCTCTTTCTCTCACATCCCATATTCAAACCATCAGCAGTTCTTATCAGCTCTATTTTAAAAATGCCTCTAGAATCTGACCTCCTTTCAAACCCTTCACCACCACCCTAGTCCAAGCCACCATCTTAGCTTATCATAGATGCTCCTAAGTGGTTTTTCTGCTTCTACCCTGGCCTATCAGTTTAGATCAGGGAACTCCTCTGCTCAGTGCCCAGCAAAGTCTCTGCATTTGACTTAGGGTAAAAGTCAAAGTCTTCATAATAACTTACAGCCCACTGATACCCTCACCCTCATCTACCACACGCTTCCGGGCTCACTCCGCTCTCCTTGCTACCTATTACTAGAACACCAAAAGTTCCTGCCTCAGGGCCTCTGCCTGTCTTGTGTCTATCTTTAGAATGCTTTTTTCCCTCAGTAGCCACGAGTTCCTACCCTTTAAGTATTTTGTTCAAATGTCACTTTCTCAGAAAGACCCTCTGTGATCACCATCATTTAAAATTTCTCCCCCCAACCCAGCTACTTCTGGTACTTCCCATCGCCCTCCCAACTCCACTTTTCTCTATAGCTCACATTTCACATGACATTTTAAGCATGTTGCTTATTTATTTGTTTAATGTCTTCATTTCCTACCCCTGCTTCCCCCATTTGAGCTTCATGAGTGCATAAATTTACTCCCGTTGTTGTGTTCAGTTTTTCTATCCCTAGCCCTAGAACAATACCTGACACATAACTATGAGAGAATGGATCTTGGATTGTACCTGAAGAACTTCATTTTCTAATTCAGTTCCACAAAAGTGTACTGAAAACTAGCTATGTAAATGGCTCTGCACTTGGAGTAGTGGAGGTTGTGAAGGAAAACAAAACTAGCTCCTACTCACATGGAGAAAGTTTCAAAGGAGAACTGAGGCATAATATGAAAAACGGTGCACATGTAAGAAAGTTTCAGCTTTTCCGGGTAGTTACGTTAGAGTTGGATGTGTGAAATAGGTACTAGGAAATTAAGGCTGGAAAATGCAAATTTGAGCTTAATTTTAAGAGATGCCAGGCTGAGGTTACCCATAATTATATATACAACAGGAAACCACTGAGAAAGATTGAGCAGAAATTAACATGATGGGAATCGGGTTTCAAATGCTTAGTCCGCTAGCATGTCTAAGATGTATTGGGGCTGGAAATGCAGTTTAGAATTTAATATTACAGTGTCAGTGAGAGGGCCTGAAGTAAGTGAGAGTAGCCCTAGAAAGGAATGAAAAACCTTGTGTATGTTGAATAAACATAAATTGGCAAATGATTAGCTATAGAAGGTAAAAGGCGGTCACGGGGTGGGGACTGACGGTGCTCAGATTTTAAGTCTGGGTTGTCCTTACAGCATGTCCGAGACACCTTATGGATCCTTCAATATGTCCTCTCGTGGTCTGATGTATTTGTATGTAAGGAGACATCAGACTTGTCCACAGATCCTCAGCAGTGAAAGCCAGCAACGCCTTAGCTCTCAGTGCTTAAGGAAATTGCCATCCTCTTTACACTAATATTAGAAGTGCAAGGACAGCCCAACACTGGGAGCCAGGCTTGTGGCGGAGCTGAACAGAGCCAGATGCTTGGTGAAGCGGCTGAGGAGATCATCTGCCTTTTCTGTCCCTTGAGGTGCTTTACCAGATATCACTGCTGGAGCTGCATCTTACCCCTAGAAGTTGACAAAAATGTGCATGGCCATTCAGGGAGATATAATCCAACAACCTAGATTAAATGCAGCAGCTCTTTCAACCTCTGAGAATTGCTCATCATCCTCACGTGTGAGGAAATCAGCATATTCTACAGTGGGTAAGACGCAAGGCAGCCCAGAAAAAGGTCAGAGAAAGCCCCAGATATTTTCCAATCCCTTCTTTATCTACACTTGGCCCAGGCTCCTTACGCAAACACCAGGAGATTAGTTAAATGCTCCTTCTAGTACAAACAAAACAAAACTATGTGGTTCAGAGACACAGAATGTCAGAAGACTTGATAGTTACTAAGGAAACAGATTTATCTGTAGTAGCTTCCAGAACTTTTTCTTTAATAATTTTGTGCCTTCTAAATCAGTGGTCCTGGGACTTCCCTGGTGGAGCAGTGGTTAAGAATCCACCCGCCAATGCAGGGGACACGGGTTTGAGCCCTGGTCCGGGAAGATCCCACATGCCATGGAGCAACTAAGCCTGTGTGCCACAACTACTGAGTCTGCGCTCTAGAGCCCGCGAGCCACAACTACTGAAGCCCGTGTGCTTAGAGCCTGTGCTCTGCAACAAGAGAAGCCTGCACACCGCAATGAAGGGTAGCCCCCGCTCTCTGCAACTAGAGAAAGCCCACGTGCAGCAATGAAGACCCAACGCAGCCAGAAGTAAAATAAATAAATTTTTAAAAATTTTTTTAAAAATTAAAATAAATAAATTAAAAAAATAAATTTAAAAAAAATTTTTTTAATTTAAATAAATAAATCAGTTGTCCCCAACCTTTTTGGCACCAGGGACCAGTTTCGTGGAAGGCAATTTTTCCACGGATGGGGGTTGGGGGGCAGATGGTTCAGGCGGTAATGCCAGTGATGGAGAGGGATGGGGAGCGGCAGATGAAGCTTTACTTGCTCGCCTGCCGCTCACCTCCTGCTGTGTGTGCAGCCCAGTGCCTAACAGGCTGCAGACTGGTACCGGTCCGCCCCCCGGGGGTTGGGGACCCCTGTTCTAAATGACTTCTTTATGTTTGTTAATTAAAAAATAATAATAACCGAAACCAGTAAACAATGTTTTATTGGAACACAGCCACGCCTATTTGTTTATAAAGGAAACAAAACTTCAATCAGCTTACGGTTTACTGTTGGATTCATTGTCAGTGTGGGCTATGTGTCACTGACATGGTCATGGCCCAGTGCCCTGGAGTGTTTCCTTGGCATTGCCAAACAAGCCATTTCCCACTGGACTCACTTGGCCCTATTTCCTACTTCTGATACAAATCATCCCCAATTACTGCCCCAATTGAATGGAGTATTTGAGCTGTTCGAGACAATTTGACTATACCTAGAGCCAAAAGCAAAGAACCCAGTGTCTTTGACTCACCTCCAAATTTTGAAGTCCAATAATAAAAGATAACTCTGTGATTAAAGGGTTTATTATAGGTTAAGTTTAGTGCAATATATAATGCCCTAAAGTTCTGTGCTCCCACTTCTCCCAGGCTGTAAAGAGCTGTTGCTGTACATTCTTTGAAGAGATTTATTTTAATACTATACAGAGAAGCAAGGACTACAAGAGCTAGAAAGGACCTTAGAGGTCATATTGTCCTCATTCACATTGCATTTTATTTGCATTTTACAGTTGATGAACTGAGGCTCAGAGAGGTAAGGTTATATTTTCCAGACTCTATAACAGGCTGGTAGAGGAGCCAGAGCTGGAATCCAGTTCTTCTGACTCAGTAGTTTTAAACTTTACTATGTTTACTATAGGATAATTAAATGATACTATTTAACAACATAACCTTCAAGTACAATAATTCATAAATTTCAGAAGAAATGTATCAGAGAATCTGTATCAGAAGGGTCCTTCAGAAGCATCCAGTCCCACTTCATAGTATGTCAGGAATCCCGTTAGAGTTCACAGGTAGAGGATATTAGAGTAATGCAGCTGCTGTAACAAAAGAACCCACAGTCATTTAACAATACATGTGTTCCTGATTGGTGGCAGCTTCCACATGGTGACTCAGGAACCCAGGTTCCTTTTATCGTGTGGCCTCCTCTTGCCAGGGTTTTCATGCCCTTTCATGCAGGAGGAGGAAGGGGAAAGAACAAATGGAGAAAGCTTCTCAATCTTGGCCTTGAGAGAATTCACCTCAATAGTTCTCAGTGAGAACTATTCACATGTCCCCATCTAGTTGCAAGAGAAGCTGGGAAATGTAGTCATGGCTAGACAGATGTCTCTGTACACTGTGGAAGGAAGAGTCATCTCTGACTTAGGCACCTCCCTTCAGCCAAATGCAAGCCCCTGGGGCAGAGCGCAGGTGTGAGCCATTAGCAGCCAATACTGGCACACCAGCCTGTAAGGGGGATTTAGGAAGGCACCAGCTGCATCTGCTACAGTCTACACTTTGTACCACTCAGAGCCACTTGTTTTTCATGGTAATGTCACTCCATCTGGTCGCAGGTCCTCCAAAATTCTGGTTGGTGCAATTTCTGGTATTTATAAGAGAAGGGTTACTGGAACAAATTAGAACTCTGACTGTTGCAGGTGGTCCTCAGGGTATGATAATACCACCATGAATTGTTGTTCTTTCCCAGCATGAAGGGTGTCTGATATAGCTCGCTGGCTTTCTCAAGAGGTTGGGCTGTCTGGGGGACTCGGCATTGCTCTTCGTTACTGGTGGTTGGATATGCAGCAGCAGCAGTAGCTAGATCAGCTTTGTGGAGCAAGAGCCCATGCTGGTGAACTCATGCATAACCCACATCGATGCCTGTTCTGTTCATAAGCCAACTGTGAAAGGACTGGTGGGGCTGAGGATAGAAGCTGGCTGACGTCTGCTGGGTGGCTCTTCCTGTGCCTTGGTTGGCTAGTGCCTCACCTGCAGCCGACACTCCCTGGTGGACATTAACCAGGGCTTCTTGCTCACTCCCACTGATCCACTCACAAGTTCTCTCCACACTTGCTCTATGATTTTCCAGTCTTGCTCTTTCCCAGCCACTGACTGACCAGCCAGGCCATTTGCTAGGGCCCATGAATCTGTGAATAACTTTTCTGGGGGCCCGTTTTCTCTCCACACAAAGTAGATAACCAGGAGAACCATCTGAAACTCTACCCACTGAGATAATTTTCCTCCACCACCGTCTTTCAGCACGAGTGGGCTGTAGCGTACGAGTAGTCTATTTTCAACGTGTATTCATATACCAAGAAGAAGACTTTTCCTCCTCTATCAGCTGGTCCTAGGAAAACTTTAAGAGGCTACAGCTATGAGCTGAAGGAAGTGTTTATGTTAAGAGCAATGAAAGTAGTAGTTGTTCTGATCTACTTGTTTGACAGCTTTATTATGCTTTGGGGATCTGCTTGAGCCCAGCTTCAGATATACCCAGCTTATGATGGATGTTGCTGGTGTACCCAATCTTATGACTTGGTAGGTCTGACCAAACCCAGCTTGTGGCGAGCAACTCTAGTTTCGTAGTCATTTGATGTCTCCTAATCAGATAGTCTCTTCCAGGTCCCAATAGTGTGTCAGAAGCTGTTGTGTGAATGGTGTATAGTTCTCTCCTACAAGTAACAAGGCCTTGCCCAAGAACCCTAGACATCTGCCCTGCAATTCTCATATTTGGGCTTCCCAAGTATTTCACACAGCATCTTTATCTACCAGAGATACATCGAGTACCCTAGAATCTTTGGGGTCATATGGCCCAAGAGGCAGTGTTTCTTATACCATAACCTAGATCCACTACAGAGCCCTTTTCTACTCTGAGTCCCACTTAAACTGGTAAACTTCCTCATCACCCACTAAATAGCTTGGAGCAGTGTTCCCAAATGTCATAAATACTGTCTCCAAAATGCCTACCATTCTCTGTGCTTTTCTCTTGGTGGCAGGAGTCACAAGGTGCAGTGACTTGTCCTTTACCAGAGAGGAGATGTTCTAGGATGTACCAGAACACTGTGCCCTTAGAAACCTTGCCAATGTGGTAGTCTCCTTTATTTTTTTTAGGATTTTTTTTCCACCTTCTGAAGTGTACTTCAGCATCCCAGAGCACTTGCCGTTTCCTTCTTATCAGGTTCACTTAACATCATGCTATCAATATAGTTGACCAATGTAAAATTCTGTGGAATGTCCACATGATCCAGATCCCTTTGGACTACATTATGACAGAGAGTAGGAGAGTTAAAGTAGCCCTAAGGCAAAGTTGTGACTGTATATACTATTATCCATTCCTTGTGAATGCAAACTTTTACTGATTCACCTTTCTGATGGGTATAGAAAAGGATATAGATGTCAGTTAGGGCTTTACACCACATACCAAAGTCTATGTTAATCTATTCTAATAAAGGTACCACATTCAATGAAGTGGCATCAGTTGGGGTTATTTGGTTGAGTTTCAGGTAGTCCATGTCATCTGCCACAATTAATTTGGTTTTTGAAGAGGTCAAGCTATTGAATCAAATGGGGGTATATGGGAACCATTGTTTCTGTATCCCTGAAGTCCTTAATGACGGTAGTAATGTTTACCATTCCACCTAGGATATAATATTATTTTTACATTATTGCTGTTTGTTGGTTTTCATTTTTAACTTTTTGTTTTGAAATAACTACAGACTCCCAAGAAGTGGCAAAAATAGTCCAAGCATTCCTGTGTACCAAGCTTTCCCCTGTTTTCCTGATACATGTTAAATATCAGAGCCATTGCACAATTTAATGCAGCTTCTTCTACCTATATTTTGTCCTAGTTCTCTGCAGGTGAAAATCTTAGCAACTGCACCCCTACAGCAAGTCAAGCACTAACAATAGTTCACTCACTACCAATGACAGGGTTCTCATTGCCATCTAGTGGATGAGTTATCCAACGCCAAATCTAGATCCAGCTGGCTTCCTAGGACCACTTCTCTCACCAGCTGTCTTTCTTGTGAACAGAACCTAAGATAGGAATTCCTGCTTAAATGATCTTAAAGAGAAACCTATTAGGTGAAAAAAGTAGGGGACAGCAGGGGATGAAGTTCAGCAAAGATATGGCTTTAGGAAGAGTCTAGTCTCAGCCTGATCCCATGGGAAGCCCTGAATCGTGAATTGCACCACAGAAGTTGTGCCACCCAGAGGTGAGGAGGCTGCTACATCCTTTCATCACTTAGCCTTTGTCCACCGCCCTCCCCTGGGTGGGGGAGGTAACTTACCGCCATTATCTCCGGGACCACTGCCAGGTGAGGAGGCTCCTGCCGGCCAAGAGCAATTCCCCATAAAAGGACAAAGGCCTGAGTCATGAGCAGCCAATACCCACAGCATCTGGGGGACGAATGCACAGCCTGTGAAGAGCCTATGGGCAGGGCTCCCAACAGCATCTGCTATCCCTCCCTGAGGAGAGGATACCATTTAAAAACTGAATGATGGGGCTTCCCTGGTGGCGTAGTGGTTAAGAATCTGCCTGCCAATGCAGGGGACACGGCTTCGAGCCCTGGTCCGGGAAGATCCCACATGCCGCGGAGCAGCTAAACCCATGTGCCACAACTACTGAGCCTGCGCTCTAGAGCCTGTGAGCCACAACTACTGAGCCCACGACCCACAACTACTGAGCCCACGCGCCTAGAGCCTGTGCCCCGCAACAAGAGAAGCCACCACAATGAGAAGCCCATGCACCGCAACCAAGAGTAGCCCCCACTCTCCGCAACTAGGGAGAAGCCCGCGCGCAGCAACGAAGATCCAACACAGCCAAAAATAAATAAATTTATTTAAAAAAACAAACAAAACTGAACGATGAGAAGGAGGCAGCCACGGGAAAATCTTGGGAGGAACACTGCAGGTAGTTCTGAGATGGGGACTAACTTAGCATGTTTGAAGTGCAGAAGGAAGGCCATTGCCAGGGGAATGGGGTGAAGGAGGAGAGGAAGGGAGAAACTGAGCTTGTGAATCTGACAGAGCAGCATGACACAGGCAGCAGCTGGCTTCTACTCTACCACTTCCTCAAGACACTGTACATCTTCAAAGCATGTTAATGTTGTTTTTGCACTGAGAAAATTTGAGTTGGTGGCATGATTAGAAATGTTATTCCTTACTACTTAGTCATAAAAAAGAATGAAATGCCATTTTCAGCAATATGGATGGACCTAGAGATTATCATACTAAGCAAAGTCAGGAAAAGAAAGACAAATACCATATGATATCACTTATATGTGGAATCTAAAGCATGACACAAATGAACTTATTTACAAAACAGAAACAGACTCACAGACATAGTGAACAGACTTGTGGTTGCCAAGGAGGAGCGGGGAGGGAGTGGGATGGATTGGGAACTTGGGGTTAGCAGATGCAAACTATTGTATAGAGGATGGATAAACAACAAGGCCCTACTGTATAACACAGGGAACTGTATTCAATATCCTGTGATAAACCATAATGGAAAAGAATATGAAAAAGGATGTGTATATATGTATAACTGAATCACTTTGCTGTATAGCAGAAATTAACACAACATTGTAAATCAACTATACTTCAATAAAATAAAAATTTTTTAAAAATGTCATTTCAGCTTTTGTTAAAAATATACAGCCCCACATCAGCTCATAGCTCATTCCGAATGTATCAGATCTCAGATATGAATGTATGAGCTCTTAGATATTACTGCTTTCTTGAATTTTTATAAGTTAACAAAGGAGGTCCAATCTTGACCTCGGGTGCCTTATTTATTCCTTCCTAATTAGGCTATACTGAAATGAACTACCTTTGAAAGGGAAAACAGATTAGTCACACTAAATGGCTTTCTTAAAATACTTCACGATAAAAAAAAACACTGCACCTCTTGCTACTTCTATACCACACATTGATTTTTCCCCCTCTGCATTATCATCTGTCTTTCTAGTAGAAAGTGTTTTATACCTTTTCTTGGAGGTTAAAATGGCTCTAATAGGTAATTCCCTGGCTGTCCAGTGGTTAGGACTCTGTGCTTTCACTGCCGAGGGCCGGGGTTCAATCCCTGGTCAGGGAACTAAGATCCCACAAGCAGCCTCAGCAAAAAAAAAAAAAAAAAAAAGGCTCTATAGTGCCTTACTGACCTCATTTATAAAGGTAACTTACCAAGTGCAACTAAACTCCTCTCCAGGATAGGTTGACCTTATTTCCATGTGCTCAAGCCTTGCTTGTGTGCTTCATTCACCCCAATATAAACTGTCTCGAGGGAGCCCTCTGTTCCCCATCCACATATCTTTGATCCTAATCCGGGCTTCTCACCTGGGTTTATTTTCAAACAAGTTTATTCATGGCTTAATCTCCAATCCATCCTTTGAAGTGTTGCCAGATTAATTTTTCTCAAACTCTGTCATGATCATTAACATAACTCTTTATATAGTAATCTATTTCGATCACTAATTTGGGGATTGAAAGTCCTCGATAAGCTGGATCCCTTTTCCTAAGATTACCTTCTTTTATTTCCCACCAGGAAACTTTTCTCTGCCCAGGATATTCTCACCATTCTGTAAATGCAGTGGCTTTTCCCTTCCTCATTTCCTCTATTTATGCTTTTCCCGTGTGTAGAAAGTCCTTTCTAGTTCTCATTGGCTCACATCGTACCCGTCGCTCAGATCTGCATCCTCCTGGAAACCACCGTGACTTCGTTGACTCTCTAAAGCTTAGCTCTCTTCTGGAAGGTAGCATCAGTCGAGGACTGATCTTCTAATAATCACTTAGGATAAAATGCACCTGCGATTGCTTGAGAAAACTGTAATGCAAACATGACTTTTGTCTTCCAATACCTGGATGACAATGAACCTTGCTGTACCTGCAAAGTATTCTCTTAAATCTCCAGAAAGACCAAAGGATGAACAAGTTATGTTTCCTGATCAAATTAAAAACAGAGTTGTCACAGCTCATTGTTGGGGGAATTAAGTCTGTCTGCCCTGCTCGACTCCCACTGAGAGAGGACTCTTGGAAATTAGTGCTCTCTGTCCCTTGGACTTCATGTGCCTTTTTCCTTTGCTGATTTTGCTCTGTATCTGTAACGGAGGAGAACCCTAGGGGGCCCTTCCAGAACAGAACCCGCCCACCCCGACATGTCCCCTGCCTTCCTCTTGTCTGTAGAAAAACTTTAGCCTCTTAGGCCTTCCCCAAATTCTAAAGAGTAAATTTAACCAGAGAAGTGAGAAAATGCAGAAAGAAAGGAAAAGAGTCAAGCAAGAAAAAACAATAATATTTTAGCCATTAAACCAAGGACAAGGGCTATAGATAATATTCTGAGCCATGTCCTTTGAGCTGTTTTGCAGAGCCTGAAACCTCCACCAGGTGGAAGAAGTTAACTGTGTGCTGCCCACAAGCATGTAGACCCCAGACTTGTTGGAACCAGAATGTTGATGATGTTGACTCCCTGTTACCTCACCATGAAACAATCAGAAGAATGTCAGCAAACTGATCACACACCCCACGACCCTGGCCCTCACCCTGTCTTTAAAAACATTTCCCTGAAAGCCTTCAAGGAGTTTGGGACTTTTAAACACCAGCTGCCTGAACTCTTTGGTTGGCCTGCAGTAAACGCTGCACTTTCCTTCATCACAACCCAGTGTCAGTAGATTGGCCTGTCAGTAGATTGGCCAGCAAGTGGATCCAAGTTTGATCTGGTAACATATCCATTTGTTGTAATAAATCATAGCCATGAGTATGACTACATGCTGAGTCTTGCGTGTCCTCCTAGTGAATTATTGAAACTGGAAGTGGTCTTGGGGACCTCTAACACAAAAGGCAAATGAGCTTCAATGAGTGAATGAATAAACAAATTGTGGGGACTTCCCTGGTGGTGCAGTGGTTAAGAATCCACCTGCCAACGCAGGGGACACGGGTTCGATCCCTGGTCCAGGAAGATCCCACATGCCGTGGAGCAACTAAGCCTGTGTGTCACAACTATCGAACCTGCGCTCTAGAGCCTGTGAGCCACAACTACTGAGCCCGTGAGCCACAACTACTGAAGCCCACGTGCCTAGAGCCCGTGCTCCGCAACAAGAGAAGCCACCGCAATGAGAAGCCCGCTCACCTCAACCAAGAGTAACCCCCGCTCACCGCAACTAGAGAAAGCCCCTGCGCAGCAACGAAAACCCAATGCAGCCAATAAATAAATAAATAAATAAACAAATAAATTGTGGTACATTCATACAATGAAATACTATTCAGCAATAAAAAGGAAAAGCCTGAATTGATGAAATAGCAGCAGCACCAAAGCGGCTTATAGGTGGTGAAAACCATTTACCTGTGATCCAAATTCTTTAATCTGTATCAGCTACATGGGCTGTGGCTTTGATTACCTTTGGACAAACTATAATGTTTAAGCAAGTTCTATATATGCTTCTTGCATAGCGGCACTTTCTAGACATGTTGACAGTACTTAGAGTGTGGTCCACACATAAGCCTCACCTGGAAGCTTGTTAAAAATGCAAATCTGGGGGCCCCAGCTCAGAACCGTAAGAAATGTGGTTCAAGGAGGAGAGTAGCTCTTCACGGGCAATGAAAGAGGAGACAGCTCTTAAAGATACTACCATCTACCTACAAGGAACAGGTATGATTGAATGGCTTTGTGGGGAAGGGGAAAGGGGAGCAGACGGGATCTAATGTGATTTCTGAGACCCAGAGCACCCAGAACATAGGACGTTATTAGGTGATGGTATTTACCAATGTTAGATAACTTGTACAAATAGTTAAGTCAGGAGAAAACAGTAGGCCTGAAAAGAAGAGTGGGGAAGATGAGGAGCTCATCTGATGAATGTGAGGCTCCTGGTGAGACAATTATTTGAAAGATGCAGCTTGGAACAGAAATTCTAGCCTAGCCCCTAAAAGAAATTAGAGATATGAATTTTTGGGTTTTTTCCTTAGGGGTGATATTTGAAGCAAAGATGGTTGATGAAAAGCGTTCCTCTTCCCATTTGAGGGGATTTCCTATTTCCTGCTATTCCTATATTCTTCCTCTCGGGAAAAAGCTACTTTGCAACTGAGTTAGCCATGGTATGGCTAAAATTTAACTCCCAACCCAATCCATATGTCTATCCACAGGCCTAATAAGAATCTAAACATCGTTATTTAGTGTCACGCTAAGCGCTTTTCTGTTCCCTAACAGACTATTTACAACTCTATGAATGAGCTATCTGTAGCCTCCTTTTCCAGATGACAAACCGAGAGAGAGGAATATGGTGCGTGGAACTGCTTGAAGTCACACAGTTAGTAGTGACGTCAGAATTCAAAGCCAGGTCAGGCTCACTGAAGTCCATGCTCTCGGAAGTGCTTTACTGATGGCTTTTAATTTGTCCCTAGAAAAGATATGTTTTCCTGTTTAAATGTGTTCTCCCTTGTTTTCTCTTTTTTAGTTTTCAAATTTTTACATATCAGATGAAATTGCTCTGTGGCTCAGTAAAATGCAAGGCACTGATGACGGTACCCAAAGGGTTTAAGCTCCCCTTCGTTGATAAAATGCTCTCTTTGAAAATTTTGTTAGTTTCAGAGGCACTGAAGAATTTTTATCTTTTTAAAAAAGCGCAAACCAACAAAACATTTTAAAAAAAGAAAAAAAAAAGAAAGCAAGCTTTGTCTTTTTTTGAGTGACGCAGCAGAGACCTCTTCTGGTCAAGAAGGAGAAGTCTTAGGCAGAGAACCAACTTGGAAAAGGTTAAGGTGGAGAGAACTGGTACAGGAGAAAATAGGATATGAAATAGGTTTCATAGAAGAGTTGATAGTTATGTTGGATATAAAACTCTGACAGCAGAACAGAGACGAGTGCTTTCCACACATGTGGAGAAAAATACATGTTTGCTGTAATTTACAAAGATACGAGGATGTAATTAAGAATCATTTATAACTCCACCATCCAAAACTAATATTGTAAACATTTTGATGCACTGGCTTCCAGCACTGTTTTCTGGTCACATGCATTCTTTTTATTCACACTGGGTACACCTTGACTTTTCATCTAGTGTTCTATCACACACATTTTGCCACATTCTCCTTTTTTTCATTTTAACAGTTTTTAATGAAAGTTATATATAAGATTACTTTATTCTTGCATCTTCTCAATTGTTTCTTTCTTATGTCTGCCCTTTTCCTTTCCTACCTGGAGAGATTTGACTTTACGTTCAAGGATCTTTTTGTGGTCTTTGTCCAGTTTTAGTCTAGTGACAAGCACCTTGCTGGGGCGAATGCCCACATGGACAGTCGTGCCATTAGCCTCCTCTCGCTGCACTCAGTCAGTATAGGTGACATACTTCTTCCCGTAAGCCTGGGCTACATTGCCAATTTGCTGCCCTTTGCAGTGCCCTCGCGTAATCTGAACTTCCTCATCCTTTTGGGTACGCATGGATCGAATACTGTACTTCTGTCTCAGCTCTTTGGAAAGAGGGGGAAGACATAATCTTCCTGTGAATGTGGGAAGGTACATTGATGTGCCTTTTCTGGTTCTTGCTTTGATCAGAAGCCACAAAGGGATTGAACTTCATCCTGGCTGCTGGTACTTCAGCAATGGTCACTGTTTTGGTCACATTCTTAAAAGAAGAAAGATGTTTTCTGACAGCAAGGCTTTTATTGGTAAATCACATAAAAGTCAGAGAAGTTTCAGTGAAGACTTTTGTACTGGTCCCCATGTTGCTGGGGTCCCAGTTATGCACTGAGATGCACACAGCTTGGGGAGTGTAGTGCTGGCTCCATTCTAGCCGCTGCTCACCTTCTCTGCCAGACGCCCCTGTGTGGGGTACACCTATTCACCTGCTCTTGGTGGCCCCTCAGGCTGACGGAAGCTAATCAGTAAAGGCCAAATATGATCACCTATATTCACCTATTGGCATTTTTGACCCTGGAAATCCCAGAGATTTCCCAGTCACTGGGACTAACCCACCTGGGCCAAGATGCAGCATCATAATCTGCTCTCTTGCAGGGAAATTTACAGTCTTAAACTAAACCACAGTGGAATGGGGAGTTTTGAAAGGAGGAAGCCAAAGGTACAAATTAGAATTTACATTTAAGAGAGTGACATTAGATGAGGAATAATCTGAAAGAGAATCACTTCCTGGGACATAACTTAGGGGTCACACAAAATTAGAGAAAATTAAGTAGGACAGAATAATTGATACCATAGGGTGAGGAGACTGTCACTGGGCCGGACCTCACAATTAGCACAATTGGATGAGAACAATATACTCAGGTGTTTTCATGAGGCAAGAACCAAGCACTGTACGTTGCTCAGTGCAACTCTTTTGTTGAAGGGTTTTTTTTTTCAGTTTATTCCTAGAGATGTACAAAGACCCTACTCAAATGAGCTTCTGCAGTTCTAGGCACCCCTTCATAGAGAGGTGAACCTCTTCAGGATGTCCTGCAGCATTCCTATTCCTCATTGCTGTGAAATTGAGCCTCAGGTGTCACCTTGGATTTTAAATTCTAGTTGAGTGGTATAAACACAGAGAAGTATCTCGAATTTTAACTTAAAGATCTTGCTGATAATTATCCCACCACCAGCCAAATTTTGTTTTGTTTTCAATGGAAGAGAAAATAATGGAGAAATACTTGACAGGAACATAGTCCTGTCAATGCTTACTCTTGAGAAGAAGTGGGTTAGTTGGCTCAGGTCTATTTTAGAGGCAAAGTAGGGAATTACAGGAAGCAAAAATCTTCAATTTATCCTAAATAGCTTTTAAAATTCAGAACTGCTTTTTTCTTTTTTTCTTAAATTAGACGTATAAATTGTCCTCCTGGCAATTTCTTAAGTTTGGACTGAAGTGTGGGTAGAATGACATAATTATATAAATTATATTTCAGTTTTCTTCCTCACATACCTTTATTTAGGCTCTAGTACTTGTCAGTTGAGGAGACAGATATATTCTTTTTGTTTTGTTTTTGTTTTCAATTTATTTGCTTATTTATTTTTGGCTGTGTTGGGTCTTCGTTGCTGCCTGCGGGCTTTCTCTAGTTGCGGTGAGTGGGGGCTACTCTTCGTTGTGGTGCACGGGCTTCTCATTTCGATGGCTTCTCTTGTTGCAGAGCATGGGCTCTAGTACGTGGATTTCAGTAGTTGTGGCATGCAGGCTCAGTAGTTATGGCTCATGGGCTCTATTGCGCAAGCTCGGTACTTATGGCACCCAGGCTTAGTTGCTCCACGGCATGTGGGATCTTCCCGGACCAGAGATCGAACCTGTGTCCCCTGCATTGGTAGGCGAATTCTTAAGCACTGTGCACCAGGGAAGTCCAAGACAGATATATTCTAGTATCTCTTCTAGTTCTTCGGACTGGGCTTTATGTTCTCTTGAGAACTTGGATCTAAAGGACTACGGGATTCCTTAGAACAATTTTTAAAAGGCTAGAGTTTCACTTCCAGCATGACAATGTGAGGAGCTCTTCAGACTCACTACCAAAAAAAAATCAGTAATAATTACAAAAGGACAGCCATTTAAAGTCTCTGGACGTGGTCCTGGGTGCATACAGCAAATGAAGAAATATTTATTTAATGAAATCTCCTAAAGCTCAGTGAACCCTGAGGTGTTTGATCCAGGACCCACTTCTCCCCTCTCCCCTCCCAGCTCACCATAGTGGAAACTCTACTGCAGACTGGTGCAGCCAAGAGCACAGGGTTCCTCTCCCCACAGATCCCAGGTAGAGGGCTGTCTTCCTAGGCAGGGCAGGATATCAGCATTTCTCATCCTGACCCCGGCTACCTGATTCTGAAGCTAAGTTCTATGCAAGTGTGGCCAAAAGGTGGGGGACTCCTTTTTTTTTCTGCTCAGCCCCAATTCATGGGATGGAAGCTCTGCCTTGGGCATAGAGGCTCTGAGAATACTGGGGCCCTAATTCTCCTTGTCCCAGATCATAAGGTGGTGGTTCCACACTGGGAGAGACAAGCTGAGAAGACCTGAAGCTGAAACCAAGCAGGACCCTGCAGAGCCTTCCTAGGTACAAAAGCCCCTCTGTGTCTCCCATTTCTTGTTTGTAGAAAAAGGCTTTGGTCTCCTAGGCCTTCCCAAAGTTCCAGAGAGCAGGCACAAGCAGTTATTAATTAGGGAAGTGAGGGAATGCAGAAACACAGGAAAAGCAGTCAAGAAACAATAGTTCAGCAGTAAAACAGAGGCCTACTTCCTCCTCAAGGGATATATACAACAATCTGACACATATCTTTGAGTTGTTCTGCAGGGACAAAGGCTCCCACCCAGGCTGAGGATGGTGACTACATGCTGTCCACAAGCATAGAGACCCCATACTGGTTGGAACCAGGTTGGTGAATAAGATTCCTGAAACACCACCCTGTTAACAACCACCAACCAATCAGAAGAAAGTCATACCCACTGCAACCCTCACCCTGAATGTTGCCTTTAAAAACCTTTCCCTGAAAGCTATCGGGGAGTTTGGTTCTTTTGAGCATGAGCTGCCCATTCTCCTTGCTTGGTGCCTACAATAAACGCTGTATTTTCCTTCACCACAACCCAGTGTCAGTAAATTGTCAAGTGGACCCTGCTTCAGTTCAGTATCACTTAAATTATCTTCCTTAATAATTTATTTATGCTTTCTTTGCTGATTTTTAAGTTGTTATTAGATGGACAGCTCTATCTTTTTCTGTAATAGTTTCCTCGGTGCTGTTATCAGATATGAACACTTGGCTGAATGAAGCATAGCTTAGACCCACTACGGTCTTTTTAAAAAAAGAAATTCTGGTAAAATATATATGACATAAAATTAATGATTTTTACCCTTTTTGAGTGTACAATTCAGTGGCGTTAAATACATTCACCCTGTCGTGTAACCATCCATCTACAGAACTTTTCATGTCAAACTGAAACTCTTTACCCTTTAAATGATAACTCCCCATTCTCCCCTCTTCTGTAGCCCTTGGTAACTAACTACCATTCTATTTTCTATCTCTAAGAATTTGACTACTCTAGGTATCTCATATAAGTGAAATCACACAATATTTGTCTTTTTATGTCTTATTTATTCACTTAGCCTGTTGTCAAGGTTCCCCATGTTAGAACATGTAACAGAACTTCATTTTATGGCTGACTAATAATCCACTCCATTACATTCATATACCATATTTTGTTTATCTGTAGGGAAACAAAATTTGCCACCCTAAAATGTCTCTGGCATGTGGATTATTTCAAGCTGAAAACAATCAAGGCCCAGAAGACTCAGGAAGAATTTTTGACCTTCCCCCTAAGGGCCTAAAGGAATTTAGATAGAGGGCCGATTACTGGAATAGAGCTATCACCAGAGATGTCTGCAAAGAACATGAGCTAGATGTGGTGGGGGAACCTCTTAGAGATCACAGGCCACCCTGTGTCCCACTGTCTCTGCAGGCTCAGAAAACATTTACCAAACGTTTACTTTTCCATCTCCATGTCAATTGCCTTCCTCCCTTTGAAGTCCCAAATCACTATTCCCAAATCCTCTTCTGTCTTTAGCTGAAGGTGGTATTTAAAGTGAGGGTTTCAGGGACTTCCCTGATGGCTCAGTGCTTGGGAATCCGCCTGCCAATGCAGGGGAGACAGGTTCGAGCCTTGGTCCAGGAAGATCCCACGTGCTGCAGAGCAACTAAGCCCGTGCTCCACAACTACTGAGCCTGTGTGTCACAACTACTGAGCCCGTGCTCCTAGAGCCCTTGCTCTGCAATAAGAGAAGCCATTGCAATGAGAAGCCCACACACCGCAACAAACAGTAGCCCCCGCTCACCACACAACCAGAGAAAAGCCCGCACGCAGCAAGGAAGACCCAACGCAGCCATAAATAAATAAATACAATTTAAAAACAAAGTGAGGGTTTCAGTCATTTGGGTGAGTTACTCAGTTTTCCTGGGCCTCTCCCATGTATACATGTTATTTAACTTTTGTTTGACTTTCTCCTGTTAATCTGTCTCATGTCAATTCAATTCTTAAGCCAGTCAGAAGAACCTAGAAGGGTAGAGGAAAATTTCTTCCTCCCCAACAATCCATTCATCTGTTGATGGACATTTGACTTGTTTCCACCATTTGGATATTATAAATAATGCTGCTATGAACATTGGTGTACAAATATCTGTTCAAATCCCTGCTTTCAATTCTTCTGGGCATATGCCTAGAAGTGAAATTGCTGGATCATAAGGTAATTCTGAGTGTAATTGTTTGAGAAACCACCATACTGTCTTCCACAGTGGTGCATCATTTTTGCATACAGTGATTATTATGTCTTAAGTTATGTGAATCAATCCTTCACTATAGGAAATTGATACTTGGATACACTGAACCAATATGGAAACATATGTCTCAGCTAAAATTGTATGATGTATCACAGAGTTGTCTACTAACACTTCTAATAACCATGCTGATTAGCTGCCGGTCTCTATAGCCTTAGGGGTGTGTGTGTGGTGTAGTGGAGCGGAAGGAAGGGTGTTGGAGCAGTCAGAAAAGAAGCAAAAATAATTCCACATCCTGCAACTCTATTTCAGTTTGGCTTTCTTGACACTGAGTTTTGGAGGGAATGAATAATAAGGGTGGAATAAGAAGGAGAGAAAGGTAGAGGAGTGTGGTAAGGTTAGATGGTAGGACTGGATCCGTCTGCTGTTTCTTAACTACTTGGTGTGAAATTAATTTCAGTGAGACAGTTTTCCTTGTTCCCCCACGTCACCTCAGATATTCTCACAGCCTATTTCCTTTCTAAGCTAGTATAATTTAAAGAGTATGCAGTTGACTTATAGCCTTTGAACAAATTGAACCTATAGGCAAAATACAAATGTACAAGGACTTAAACATTATGGGAGAGAGAGAGAGGGAGAGACTGAAATACTTTATCATTTTATTCTTCTTTCATCAGATCAGTCGCCTCCTGAAGCCATGGGAAATCACAGTGCTTTGGTACTTGGAGAGAGGTGAATGCAGAGGCATATCTGCAATTTTTATTTCTGGTGGGATTTTCTTCAAGACAACTTTACGATCTTCCCCATGGCAAAGCCTTTCACTGTGATTCAAAAACAGAGAGTCTTCCAAAGGGCCAGCATGGATCCCACATGCTTCTGCATGCTAAAAGAAAAAAAAATATGCTGTATATCACACCAAAAATCACTTTATTAGGGACTTCCCTGGTGGTGCAGTGGTTAAGAATCCGCCTGCCAATGCAGGGGACACGGGTTCAATTCCTGGTCCAGGAAGATCCCACATGCCGCGGAGCAACTGGCCCTGTGCACCACAACTACTGAGCCTGCGCTCTAGAGCCCGCGTGCCACAACTGCTGAGGCCCGCGCTCCGCAACAAGAGAAGCCACCGCAATGAGAAGCCCGCGCACCACAGCAAAGAGTGGCCCCCATTCACTTGCTGCAAATGGAGAGGACCCTCGTGCGACGATGAGGACCCAACGCAGAGAAAAATAAATTAATTAATTTTTTAAAAACCCACTTTATTAGATTGAGATGGAAGTTGCCCAATAGTTTTTCTAACTGTTCCTGTTGAGAAGGAAGGTCTAGTGGGCAGAGCAATATCCCTTTTTCAAAAGCAGTGCTCTCTCACTTGTGTCTTCCGACCAACAGGAAGAGCCAGTGGTGTGGGCTGCAGACTATAAACTTGGAGTCAGATCACTGACTTTTAACTTCACTAGTTTTGTGTTCTTGTACAAGTCATTTACCTACCATGAGACTCAGTTTCCTCAAACATAAAATGGGAATTATTAAAGGATTCTTTGAGTGTTGAATAAAACATTCTATGTGAATGAAAAAACTTTCGCCAACTACTAAGTAAAAGAGCTACACAGTATGCAGCTGCTGCTGCACCCTGCTGCTGGATAGATAACAGCTACTTAAGATTCTCTTAAAAAAAAAAAAAAAAGATTCTCTTAGTTGTACATCTATTTCTGATTCTTTGATACTGCTGAACAGCAGTCTGGCCTGGTCTTGGGGTGCCGCTCCCTCTCTCCTATGCTGTGTTCTTGTTTTTATGTTGTTAAAGAGCTATATCATCGGGAAAAATGGTAAAATGAAAAGAAAGCATAGCTAGCATTTATTCAGTGCACATTCACTTCACTGTAATTCTCATTTAATTTTCACTTTTACTCTGTATGGTAGAATATTCCATACACCAGTCGCTAATTATATTTTTTAAGTTGTTAGGAACACTGTCAACTAAATTGGAGAAGTGAAATAACAATGAAAGAATTATGCTGACTTATAGCTCTAAAGAGTAAGGGCAAGACTAACAGAAATGCTTTGATGCATTCAAAACAGTTCTTCATTATTGACTTCAACTCTAAGTTTATACCCAATAGTTCTAGTAAATGAAAAATATAAAGTCAGTACTAATATTGTCACCATGCTAAAGCTACTTAGGACATTGAAAATGACTTGATAAGCCACTAAGTTACATGAAATACAGCCCAATATTAAGATATTAGAAAGTCTTAATAACCATACAAATTTGATGTTTAAGTCTGGTATTTGAATCGTGATTTCCTTAGTTTCATATTTGTTTTCAAAATATCAGATAAAAATACATATAAAATAATCATCTCAAGGCAAATGGCAGCCTCATTTATTACACTGTATGTATGCATTTTATAAGAAAATAATTGAGCCATATTTTTGTATTTTGTATATCATATAATATTCATATTTTGTAATATCTCTGTCTTCACAAAGTACATTCTTATTCAACATTAATTGCTTATCCTTTAGAAATTTGGAAATTAGTTATATAAACACATTTCTTCCTAGGAATCCTAACATGAAATCTCTTCTTACTGATTCTTACAAAATATTATAATCTCCTTTAAAGAAACAACTTACCTTTTCACAAGTGAATGGTCAATCAATCTGAATTTGGAAAATGTTTTGAAACTATTGACTACTGAATCAGAGCATTGAGTGAGCAAGGAGTCTTATCTGTAAATCTAGCCAAAGTGTTCCCATAGCTCTCAACCTGAGTGTGCAGTACAACTGTAAAAATACACGCTCTGTAAAGAACAGACTTGTGGTTGTCAAGGAGGAGGGTGGATGGGGGAGAGTTGGATTGGGAGTTTGGGGTTAGCAGATACAAACTATTATATATAGAATTGATAAACACGGTCCTACCATATAGCACAGGGAACTATATTCAATATCCTGTGATAAACCACAATGGAAAAGAATATAAAATATACATATATATATGTATAACTGAATCACTTTGCTGTACAGCAGAAATTAACACACTGTAAATCAACTATACTTCAATTAAAAAAAAATACATGCTCTGTACGGTAGCTTTAATGTTAACGGCGCCTACTTCTGATGAACTTAACAGCTGTGAGTTGCCATTATGTGAGAAAGAGGTAGACACATATTTATGAAATCTTTTGGTTTATCTATTTTAAGTTTGTAATTGGGTTATTTGAATAGATATTGCTATTTAACTTTTGTTTGCAAGTTTATGTGAAGGCGCATCAAATAGTTTTTGTCAGAACAGAATGGTGGTTGTCGGGGCCTGGGAGAAGGAAGAAATGAGACAAAGGGTACAAATTTTCAGTTTTAAGAAGAATAAGTTCTAACGGTCTAATGTTCAGCACAGTAACTATAGTTAATAATACGGTATTATATACTTGAAAGCTGCTGAGAGTAGACCTGAAGCATTCTCACTGCAAGAAAAAAAGAGTCAACAATGTAAAGTGATGAATGTGTTATCTTGATCTTGGTAATCACTCCACAATGTATAGCAAAGCATCACGTTGTATACTTTAAAGGTACACAATCATATTTGTCTATTATTCCTCAATAAAGCTGAAAAAATGAAAAATAAATTTCAAAGCAGCTTTTGTAGAGTTATATATGTCTATTCACAGATATATTAAATAGTATAGGTTTTTTATTATAAATACCTATAGGAAAATACCTTCAGATTCACATTCCTGAATTTCATGTTCTGTTTCCAAGGCATTACATAACGTCTTGGGATCATCCCATGCTTTAATGAAAACCGTGGCAAATGAATCTCACCACACCTGAAGATTAGGAAAAAGCAAGAAGAAAGGATATATTGTGAGCTAAATTCAATTATTTTAGCTTCATTTTACGGAATGGAAGCAGCTGTGTCTGTGAGGTTTGGACCCTCGCAGATGCAGCACAGAGCTGTGTCACTGTTTGAGGCTCACCTAGTAGATAACCAAGCCATTAAATCCCCGAGTATCACCAAGATCAAGAGTCTGGCCTGGGTATCTGTAGCTCTAACTGCACGCTGTCCTTTACAATTTGCTCATGATGTTCATTTTGGCCTGACTTTATGGGGGAAGACAGCACACCATGACCTACCTCAGGCCTACTCATTACCTAAAGGAATCACTGGCCACTCACAAAAACCAGTAACGAATTTAGCTTCTGAATTTAGTACATGCCCTACACTCAGGTCAGACTTGCTTTCTCTGCACACACATTGTTTTGTTCTGGAACATAAAGCTTTCTATATAGATGCCAAGGGGAAGCACAGAATTAGCGTCCTCATCTATGTAGCTCCCAGATTGAAGACAAAGAAACAAAAAACAAACAAAGAAACCACCCCAAAACCCAGAACCCTTAAATCCTCACTTATTAGCAGGCTTAGATGAATTCTCATTAGAACAGTTGTTGGTGAGTTTAGGTAAGATAGGACAAGTGTCTTTGCCTGAAGCCATCACTGCCAGTAGTGACAGGAATTCTCATCTAGAACTTCACTAGTCTACCAGTCTAATTATGATGTCATTGCTGCCTCAGATCTAACAATGTTTTGCTAATTTCATAGCAACCCATCGCAGTTACTTTAGAAGTTAAGAGTGTGGCACTTAGAGCTATTTTCGGTGTTTTAGTACACCTTGAGTACACCATCATTCTTATCACGAACACTTAAAAAATAAGGATGCTTGCAGATATATTACAAATTTGACAGATACTAGAAAATATACTGGACTAAAGAATTATTATTCACAAATAATCACTTCAAATTAACACTATTTACCCTTAGCTGATTTTCCTCTTTACATACTGCACGTGGTTGATATGTGTCCCATTTGTTTCACCATTACTTAGACACACTTCAAGGTGTAAATCAAACTTGCCTAAAGCCAAACCAATCCAACCCATTTTATCTCCTAAGATTTGAGTTATATCGCAGAGTATTTTAGGTAACAAAACTCATTTTAATAAAGAAAGGTTATGAGTGAGGATGAGCACCTAAATTACTAGGCCAGAGACATGGAGGGTTATTACTGCTAATACTCCTAGCCAGAAGGAGGAAAAATGTTAGGCTGAGCAGGAAGAATGACTGCAATGTACACTGCCTTGGTGAGAGTATTAACTGAATACACATCCGGCAATAGTCTGGAGAGAACTTTCTAGATCTGGATAGTCAGAAAGGTTTAGAGAAGAGTAATGTTAATACACAAAACTTTACAGAACCTTAAAAACTGAAGCACTGGTTTCTATATATAACATTAGGATGTACTACAATCCAGAAATCTGGTTTGCAAATGTTAAGGAAATAACAATTGATGAAAACAATCCGGGAAGGGGGGAATGAGGGAGGAGCAATCCATTGAAGATGAAGTAGCCTGAGGCATTAATGTCCCTCAAAAACTGTAACTTTCACTAGAAAAATTAGCAGTATTTACATGAGTAAGTGGCATTTAGATTTCTGAATGTTGATTATCTTTCCTGATATACTATACCTTTTTTTTTTTTTTTTTTTTTGCGGTACGCGGGCCTCTCACTGTTTTGGCCTCTCCTGCTGCGGAGCACAGGCTCTGGACGCGCAGGCTCAGCGGCCATGGTTCACGGGACCAGCTGCTCCGCGGCATGGGCATGTGGGATCTTCCCGGACCGGGGCACGAACCCACGTCCCCTGAATTGGCAGGCAGACTCCCAACCACTGGGCCATCAGGGAAGCCCTACTATACCTTTAAAATCACCTTACATAAAATAATCTCAGGGACTGTGGTGATCATTTTACAAGGCATAAAAATACTGAATCACTATGTTGTATACCTGAAACTAATGTAATATTGTAAATCAATTATACTTCAATTTAAAAAAATTCTTTAAATAAATAAATAAATGGTTAAAAAATCTCAGGGATAATGTTTAAATACTTACCTATTTAAAATGTTTCTTTCCTAGGTTATAGCAATTTTATGAAAGAACATTTGAGATTAAAAAATAAAATCACTTGAAACTCATTAAGGACTGCCAGAACTCCACTTTTATTTTTGCATTCTTTATGAAAAAAACGTAACCAATTACCATTTCCTTTTCTTTCCCTGCTTACTTAGCTTCAACATCAATGATCATGTATTTCAGAAACTACTGAAAGACTTCAAGTACACTGCTGCAAAGAATAGCTAATAATTGCTCCCTACATATTTTTGCTTAATCTATTTTGTAAACTGTAGTCAACTCCTGGAACATCTTAAGTAAACTACCTTTATTTCCTTAAATAAAAATGAATAATTTTAAACATCATGCAGATGAAACATTTTTAATACCTAACTTCCTTAACATAAGGTAAAACAGTCTTAGGCAGGCTGTCACTGGGAATTTTTTAAATGTCATGATAATTATGCAGGTATGGATCATATTCAGTATTTAACATATGACCAAGGTAACTAATAAGAGGTCAAAAACAAAGTTAAAGTTAAGCACAGATACTTCTTTGAAAAGCTTCTGATGTTTATTTACTTCTGCACAAACAACTTAAGTGGGAAGAGCCACTAGTATAAACCTATTTTTAGTCTCTATTATTAAAACTGCTTAAGAGTTCTTAGAACACAGAAAAACTAAATTTGAATGCATTTGTAATAGCTTAACAATTTAGGTCTTAGGATCTTTTAATGGAATGTTTGAAACCAATCATAATTCACTGCAAAGATAAATCAGAAAAAGAAAACAAACTTTTGAATGCTATGTTATAATGACCTGGACAAAACTGATTATCAACTAGTAATGATTAGCACATGCAATAGACTGAGAAATTAAATCCTCTGCTATATACTTTTGTCAGACATGAGAAAGTTTTAAATGTTCTTATTGCATTCATCTCCCACATATTCAATTTTATTTAAGACAACAGTTCTCTCCAGATTTTTGGGTTTATCAGTGCAAAGTAAAATAAAGCAATCTCAGTAGAAATGGTTTATTACAATGTTATCTTAGAAAGGCTTATTTCTCAAAATGTCCTAAAAGATGTCCAAATCATGAGAATGATCAACCTCAATGGCCTCCTCTGCATCCAACTTTGTTTCTCCGTGTCCTTCCTGTGATTCATCAAGAGAGGCCAGGGCCTCATTTGTGTCACTTGCAAAAGTCTCTCGTGATGTATCATCATCTTCTAGAAAATTTAGGCTTTTAATAGCTTGTTTCATCTTTTTTCCCAACACTTGTGTTCTTCTCTTCTTAGCAGCTTTTTTATTTTCATATTCCTTTTGATTTTCAATGTAGAAAATGTCCTACAATAAAGGAACAACTTTAGTAAACAAGAACTACCATTTATTGAAAGCCTGTTGTAAGGCAGACTCTTTATATTATCTCCATTTTCCACACACAAAAAATATTAGATTCATAATTGAACACAGAGTCCAAGATATTTAATAAATCCTCATTGCAAGTTGAGAGGATGAAGCTATGATTCAAACTCAGCCTAGTGTTAGGTCTAGGGTCCATGCTTATTATACCATATACATCAATCTATAAAGGTTTTCTAAATAGAAATATACAGTAGAAAAATCATATTGTTTAGGATTTAAATAAAATATATTTTATCACAACAAAACAAAGTCTTTGGTATAATAATTTACTAACTCTGAAATGTCATCATAACCACATGTTATATGCTAAGAAACTGGCCAGGCCCGAACTGTGTGACTAAATATGATCATGTAACCTACACAACACAAGAAAAATTCCAGCCCTTAAACACTGCTGTAATTAACATGTGAGACTGTAACTCTCTGCCAAAAACTTTTATCACAAGGCATAAAAATGATATAGTCAGCACTTGGATTCCAGGGTGCCAGAAAAAGGATTTTATAGTATGAAAATATGAGAATCTTCTACTACAGGGTTTTTCAAGTATGGCACTACTAAAACTGCAAACCAAGGAATTCTTTGTGTAGCAGTCTGCTGTGTGCATTGCAGGATGTTCAGCAGCCTACCTGGCCTCTACCCACTAGCACACCCACCCCACCACCAAACGGTGACAACCAAAAATACCCCTAGACATTGCCAAATATCCTCTGAGAGGCAAAACTGCCAGTGAATGAGAACAGTTCAAGTAGAAAATACATTTCCATTAAAACACTACATGGAAAAACAAAATAACTTCTGGGAACCTTGATACAGATAGATAAATATAATTTTAGAGGGTACAAAAAAAAAGGGCAGGGATCTAAAGAGAAGGCAAAAATGATGATGCTAATACAAAAAAGATTCAAAGATTTAAAAGAGAAGCTAGTACAGGCAGGACACACTTTTCGACATCCTATTATATTCTAGGAAGTGACTCTTAAAAGCTGTAGCCAAGGGCTTCCCTGGTGGCGCAGTGGTTGAGAGTCCGCCTGCCGATGCAGGGGACACGGGTTCATGCCCCGGTCCGGGAAGATCCCACATGCCGCGGAGCGGCTGGGCCTGTGAGCCATGGCCGCTGAGCCTGCGCGTCCGGAGCCTGTGATCCGCAACGAGAGAGGCCACAACAGTGAGAGGCCTGCGTACCGTAAAAAAAAGAAGCTGTAGCCAAGTCAGTTCCTATTACATTCTTAAAGTGCATAAAGTGTAAATCCCTTCTTGTTTATAAAAAACATTATGGAGGATGGTGAGATAAAGGGGGCCCTCTGCTTCGCTAAATAGTAAAAGCAGCACATGGAATTAGCAGAGGAAGGAGTAAGGAACCCCGAAATGAATGCAATAAGGGAAAGCGTCAGAATATGAGAGCTTTGATGAAGAGAAGGAATGAAAGTGTTTGCTAAAGAAATGAGGATGGGGGTGGAGAAGGAGGGTACATATGTGAGAAAAAAGCGCAGGAAGGACAAAAAGGGTGAATTCAGAGGAAAATGAGGCCAGCTACCAATTCCTGAATGAGTACTTTTATGTGCCAGGCATTACGCTGAGAACTTGACACAGGTGTGAACTCTTTTCATTCACACAAGAACCTTATGAGGTGGGGATTATACTTGTTTTCAGATGAGGAAAGTGAGGCTCAAGATTAGAGCCAACAGGTAAAGGTATAAAGTCTAAACTCATAAATGATTTCTTCAAATCCATATTCTTAAACCTTAAACCTTCGCAAGAGTGTGATAATTCACAATTTTTTCAAGAGTCTACTTACCTTCAAGTGGAGCAATAGTAGAAGTATTTTCATTTTATATGGAAGCACATCCAAACATCTTGATAAAAACAATTCTAACTAGTACAATGCTTGGCAACACTAAATAAAATTACGAAGTTCCCCTTTTCCCTCCAAATATGGCAATCCTTATTAAAAAGGAATGTCATTCTCATGGGTTACGAATTTAAACAGAACTGGGATGACCCAAAGAAATGTCTTTGTAGCATATTATTAATGTTGTTACAACAAATGCAGACAACAGATAATCTGAGAGCAACTTTTTTCTCCCATCCATCTCTTTGTATAATTAACTCTGCAAGTTAAGAACCTGAAGTGCATACTATTTTCAGAGGGAGAACGTTATAGGTGGACTTATTAACTTTTTTTTTTTTCTTTTAAACATAGTCAATTTTATTCTCCTTAAACCACAAAATAGAGTCTTTGGTTGTAAAAACACCACTAGCTACAGTCTTGCCAGGAGGTCCTGGCTGGGGAGGGGGCAGTTAGCTGGCAGCCAGAACTCCTGAGGGAGGGACCTCTTTAAAATGCTGACAGCCAGGTGGCAGGGCCCCCACACCAAGTCGGGGGAAGCACCCCGACCCTCTAGGAGGGCACTGGGCCAGGCCCCGGCGCCGCAGCCGCACGGCGCAGCAGCTGCTGCACAGCACCACCTCCTCAGGGTCTGCGGCGCCGGCAGAGGGCCTGCCCAGAAGCACCACGGCCACCTCTCCATCCTCCTCCAGAAGACCGGGGCTCAGAGATGGCTCTGAGGACCTCAGCTCCTCAGCAAAATCTGGGGACAAGCGTCCCGGAGAGGTGCTCGTCTGGGGGCTGAGGTCTTCCCAGGGGGTCGGTGATGGGGTGGGCGTGGGCGAGGGGGCCTTGGCCAGGCACCCCAGGGGTCCCCGCTTCGCAAATTAACTTCTAACTATTCTTACTTTTTCTTTCTTCACCAACTTTGTATTGTCTAAAACAAATTATAAGGCCATATACCGAAACAAAATCAAATGAGAAAAAGTTGAAAACAAGCCCACTCAGTTCAGTTTTGGCTTCCAAGTTCTACAGACTGTGATTGTTAGCAATACAGTGACTAAAAGAATAATTATAACACCATTATTTGGATGGCACATGAAATTACCTATAATAAAATTATATCTGTCTTAGGCTTTTTCCTCTAGTAACAAAGATAGTCAATCCACGCACATACAGAAAATTTGGTAAAAAAAAACCCAGAAAAATCTTAAAAGACAAAACATTTATAATCCCTCACAACAGACCAAATCATTGGTAATATTTTGGTGCTTTAACTGCCAGTCTATTGTCCCATGCCTCTTTTTCTCTATAAATTTGTACCTTGTCGTTTTAAAAAATTCAGTTATTATTGCATTTTCTAATTTTCTTAAAATTGTTTCACAAAAATAGAGGCTACAGGATAGTTGTTTTATGAATGTCCCTATTAGTCAACATTCCCCTATTATTAGATACTACAAACGTTTCTGTTTATTATAATGCAATGTTTCTGGTTGTTCAAGATAAAAATCTACTAACATTAAATCTCCTTCTCCACAATGTGTTAGAAGAAATGAATTTCAAAGATAGGTGATTCAGGTCTTCCCTGGTGGCGCCGTGGCTGAGGGTCTGCCTGCCGATGCAGGGGACAGGGGTTCGTGCCCAGTCCGGGAGGATCCCACATGCCGCGGAGCGGCTGGGCCTGTGAGCCATGGCCGCTAAGCCTGCGCGTCCGGAGCCTGTGCTCCGCAACAGGGAGAGGCCACAGCAGTGAGAGGCCCGCGTACCACAAAAAAAAAAAAAAAAAAAAAAAAAAAGATAGGTGATTCAATGAAAACAGCATGGGTTTGAAGTCAGAGTCCTTCCTGTGTGATCTCAGACCTATCCTTTTTATTGCCCTGCATTTGCATATCAGGGTAATACCCAATGACAGACAGTGCCAGGCTGATGGTGAATAAATGTTATTTTCTTCTCTCCCGCTTCTGGAAATTGTCCAAGTTTAGTTGACAAACAGCTTTTCTAGACATCACTTTATTTAACTCCTTTATAGCAATATTAAATAGGCAGGACACATATTAAAGTCCTCACTTTATAGATGAGAAAATCAAGGCTGAGGGAGAATAAGCAATCTGCTCATAGTCATATAATCACTAAGTGGCAAAATTAAGATTAAAACCTAGATTTTGAATCTTAGAGAATTCTTTTCATCACATCATGCTATATCTTTGAAAAGAGTCACATTTTGCTATCTAACAAAGACCCAAGAAGAATGTTCCTTCTAAGTACACACTCTGATCAGGGGTTATACTGGGGGAGGAGGGAGAACATCATTAAGGTATAAGCTCTGTTCTACCACTCAAAAGTTGTGTTCCCAAGGAAATTCACATTGTTATAAATTTATTATCAAAATAATTGTTCCAATGAGGAAAAAAGTAGTTACAGAGTAGAGATTTCAAATGTGCAACAACAGTAACATTTCCTGTAGGAATTTCAGTAACAGATTTTTAAAAAAATGACTAAAAGTGAATAGCCAGAAAAAAGAAAAAAACATTGAGCAGATGCAAAATATGCTCACATGCAGCATCAGCTCAAGAGAAAAGGTTTTTATTTTTCTGTCATCATCAGCATTACATTAGTACGGCTAAAGCACATTCCTATGACCTTTATCACCCACTGTTATAATAAAGAGAATACAAAATTTCTCAAATATTGTAGCTGTGTTGCACACGTGTACCATCTCCTTCCTATGCAAGAAGACAGTTCTCAATTTTGATCACATGTGCTAAATGCGAGTCATGTTCCTTAATTAATAAATTAAAAGGTAACTGAATTCTGAGCTATGAAAAACCCACAGTGTATAAGATTTCCCATATGACATTCTGGTAATACAAAAATGATACTAAAATGCCTGGCTTCCAGTTTGTGAGGAATGAACAAAACAAATGTGTGAGCAGACAACAGAATGTAGTATTTCTATAAGAAAGCCATAATGGACTCATCAAAAGGTCTAAATCATGGAGAAAAATGTAGGATTAAACAGATCAAAAGACATGTAACAAATGGGATGTGGAAATCTAGATAGGATCCTGATTTGGGGAGGAAAAAAGCTAGAAAATACATTCTTGGGACAATTCAGGAAATTGGAATAAGGGCTAGATAGATACTGGGATGATGCTATGAAACTGTTCTTATTTTTCTTAGGTGTGGCTCTGTAGGATATTGGGAGATGCTTGTTGAAGTAATCAGGGCTGAATGTCATGATGTTTGCTCCTTATTTCCCAATGGTACAGAAAAAAAACTGTATAGGTAAAGTAAGAATGTCAACATGTTAACCACCCCTGAACCTAGGTGAAGGATATATAGGTATTCATCCTGTTGCTTTTTCATCTATTCCACGTTTGAAATTTTTCATTAATAAAAAGTTGTAGGAGTAGAAAAAAAAAATTACATGCTAAGAGACCAGGAAAAATTGCCATAAAAGAAATCTTGACCTTGGCTCTGAAAGGGAAGAAAATGAGGAGGCAGAGCTTTACCAAAGGCACAAGGTTTACTTGAAAAGAGACAATGAAAAATTGGTCAGTACAAGGCAGAGAAGGTAACAGAGATCAGTAGAAAATGAAGCTAGAGGCTGAGTGGGAGTTAAATTATGATGGATCTCAAAAGTCAAGGACGTTATTGTTTCTACCTTAATTTGTTCCTCACTGATACTAGGAGTGTTCTTCAGGAGATTCAGGAAAACTCCACCTGGTGTTCTTCTTCGACTACCATTCTACAAAAAGGAACAGAAAAATGATCCTGTGAAGACTCTTCCAATGAATGGTCAAAGCAACTTTTAGAGACATTCCTAAGGAGATATTAAGGTCTACAGTACCACTCCAGTTTAACTGCAGTGTCCTTCTCTCCTCTCCAGACTTCCATTTGCTCTATTTCTTTTCCCATGGCATGTATCACTTCTTGGCATACTTGAAGATACTACATTTATTCTTTACAGACTGTTTCCCTCCCACCCCCTACTACAACATAAGCTTCCTGTGTCTAGAACAGTGCCTGGCACACAGCAATAGAGAACTGTACAAGGAAAGAATGCATGCACCAAAAGAAAGTGAATTTGGACTTGCATCTTCCCAACATTCAGTAGATTTCCATTAGCTCACTGGTTTTATTACTACTGTATTATTACTACAGTATTAAAATTTTGATATAGGGAATTCCCTGGCAGTCCAGTGGTTAGGACTTGGTGGTTTCACTGCAGGGGGCCTGGATTTGATCCCTGGTTGGTGAACTAGTATTCCACAAGCTGTGTGGCACAGCAAGAAATTAAAAAAAAAATTTTTTTAAAGTAAAATATTGATATAATCTATAACTTCGTGCTCAACTGAATGAAAATCTAGGTACCTTAAACAGTGACACAAACAGGGATGCCAGTACATTCATGATTATTATAATTTGTTTTGTTGTTAACTTCTGGAACCTATGTTCACAAGCTGTTTCCTCACCCAGTGCTATCACTTCTAACTGGTTTCTTTTCTCTCTATTTCCACAGCATAATATTTAGTCTCTTGTGATGTTATTATTCAAATTCATGAGAAACAAATAAGAAGGAAGCCATTCAATCTTCATCCTCACCCTGTGCTGAAAGCTCAATTAAATGAGATCTGCAAAACCATTCATTCTATGGGATAAACTGCTACTGCTTGTGATCTGGCCCCAACCAGAGAAGTGCTCTTTATGCCATTCTGGAGCAATGAAGTATTTTTTAACTGTTTTTTCATTTTTGCTTCCTCAGCCCCAGAAGCCTCTTTAGACATTTTGTTTCCTATTCACTCCTACCACCCATGAGATTTTAATACTCACAGATATACTTTATATTTATCTGTCCTTTTTACATAACAAGATTTTTGGTTTTTTTACCCCCAAGAACCAGTTTCCAAGAATGCATGAATTGGGCTTCACTGGTGGTGCAGTGGTTGAGAATCTGCCTGCCAATGCAGGGGACATGGGTTCAAGCCCTGGTCTGGGAAGATCCCCCATGCCGTGGAGCAACTAGGCCCCTGAGCCACAATTACTGAGCCTGCGCGTCTGGAGCCTGTGCTCTGCAACAAGAGAGGCCGCGATGGTGAGAGGCCCACGCACTGCAAAGAAGAGTGGCCCCCACTTGCTGCAACTAGAGAAAGCCCTCACACAGAAACGAAGACCCAACACAGCCATAAATTTTAAAAAAAAAAAAAAAAAAAAACCAAGCATGAATTAAATGAGCCAAAAGTAACATTTCTTTTTAAAAAAACAAAGTAAATTTATTTATTTATGGCTGCATTGGGTCTTCGTTCCTGCGTGCGGGCTTTCTCTAGTTGTGGCAAGCGGGGGCTACTCTTTGTGGTGGTACACAGGCTTCTCATTGTGGTGGCTTCTCTTGTTGCAAAGCACGGGCTCTAGGGCACGTGGGCTTCAGTAGTTGTGGTGCATGGGCTTAGTTGCTCTGCAGCATGTGGGATCTTCCCGGACCAGGGCTCGAACCCGTGTCCCTTGCATTACCAGGCAGATTCTTAACCACTGAGCCACCAGGGAAGCCCCAAAAGTAACATTTCTGCTCACCACCACTAACTAAATTCTGGGCACTGTGGTAAGTGTATGCATTATCTCATTTAATCCTTATAATAGAGGATTAATCCCATTTTATAGCTGAGACTGAGGTCTGAGAAGTATCGATAATTTAGCCAAATGTCACATCTAGTAAGCTGCACACCCAAAATTCAAAACCAGGTACCCCAAATTCCAAAACCCATATTCTCAAAATCTGAGCTTCCAGTTCCCCCCTCCAGACCTTTCTTAAAATTTCAGCCTTAATGAATCCTATAAGAGATCTGTTGTTGACTGCACACTAACAGGCTACAATTTAGGTATATTTTTTATAAGTAAAGTATTAATTGCAAAAACTGACCATACTGAATTTTTAAATTTTTTTTATACATTTATTTGTTTTTTATTTATTTTTATTTTTGGCTGTGTTGGGTCTTTGCTGCTGTGTGCGGGCTTTCTCTAGTTGCAGTGAGCGGGGGCTACTCTTTGCTGTGGTGCACAGGCTTCTCATTGTGGTGGCTTCTCTTGCTGCGGAGCACAGGCTCTAGGCACGCGGGCTTCAGTAGTTGTGGCGCACAGTCTTAGTTGCTCTGCAGCATGTGAGATCTTCCCCGACCAGGGCTCGAACCCTTGCCCCCTGCATTGGCAGGTGGATCCTTAACCACTGCGCCACCAGGGAAGCCCTGAATTTTTAAATTATTAATGAAGGTTTTTTAAAGTCTGAAACACACTGTAATAATTTATAAATAAGAGAACCAACAATCAGAGACAAGGGCATTTTATTAAAAAATCACATGGAATAATACAAAAGCAGAAAGAATGAAGCAGTTAGTCTTACCATTATAAAAAGGCCACCATTTTGTTCAACTTCAGCAGTTTCCATCAGAAGTTCAATTGCCTTTTTGTTCCCAATTATCCTCACTACTCGGGCTATCAAATCTTTCTTTGGTTCCTGCAACCTGATGAGGAACAAATGAAGTAATATTAAACTTTTTATTTGTTGCAAAAAGTTGAGGAAATCAACTTTTTTAGTTGATTTAGCTAGGAATCAATTTAGTTCCTAGCTAGAATTAACTTCTCATTCTAATAACATTTGCTTTCCAAAATCCCCAATATTTAACCTTGGAATCACTGACATGGAAACATTCCTATCTTGGGTCACCCAAGGAGATCATAACCTCCAGGATCCACCTCAAGTCTCATAACTGGCATCTTCACTTTGCCTTATTGGATTATGGCATATTTCAAAAGAAACATGCACACATAGCAAGGGGAATGCAAGCCTAAAAGCAAAAGAAGATACAACCCGTCTACTCTCATCAAAACAAATAGCAAACATATACCATGCTTTCTCAAAGTTAGCTCTCCTAACTCTAGAGATGTCTAAAAGCTTTAAAATGGATTGGATTTTTCCCTCATGGGCTCCCTGCCTCAGAACAAGGAAATAGCTAATATTTACCAAAGGCTTATTATGGGATAAGCACAATCCTAAGAACTATACATGCATTATATCTCAGTTAACTCTCTCAACAACCTTATGAAGCAGATATTATTATTTTCATTTTACCACTGAGAGGTAAAAACTCAGGGAGCCTAAGTAGGTAGCACTTCTGACATCAGAGCCCATACTCCATAGAGATGAAGGAGCATTAATATTACAGAAGTCTTACCAGTTCCCTAACCAGCCCTGGCTTCTTTTGTTTCTTCTGCTGTGGAAAGAGCAGTAGACTAGGAACAAAGGGGCTAGACTTTAGTTCTAGGTCTGACACTTATTAAATTTGTGACTTTGAGCAAGCCACACAACTACCGGGCCTCAGTTTCCTATTTGTAAAGTAAAGGCTTTGGTTTACAAAATCTCGAAGTTCCTTTCCAGAACTCAAATTCCAAACTCCCTCAGTATTTTAAAAAAATCCAGTATGAGTATTGACAGGCTTGCCTGGAAAGTAAATACTTGTTTTCCTACTAGCTATATTACTCTTGAACCTTACCTGTTTTCAGATTTGTGACACTGTTCACTAGTGATTTAGAGCTAATAAAAAAGTAAGCAAAATTTCAACTTTTTATTTATTTATTGACCTCCCCGGGCGGCTTGCAGGATCTTAGTTCACCGACCAGGGATCAAACCCGGGCCCATGGCAATGAAAGTGCCAAGTCCTAACCACTGTACTGCCAGGGAATTCCCAAAATTTTAACTTTTAGTATTTCTTGTTAAAAATACATGAAATGGGCTTCCCTGGTAGCGCAGTGGTTGAGAGTCCGTCTACTGATGCAGGGGACACGGGTTCGTGCCCCGGTCCAGGAAAATCCCACGTGCCGCGGAGCAGCTGGGCCCGTGAGCCATGGCCGCTGAGCCTGCGCGTCCGGAGCCTGTGCTCCGCAGTGGGAGAGGCCACAGCAGTGAGAGGCCCGTGTACCGCCAAAAATAAATAAATAAATAAAAAATACATGAAATGTAAATTTACCATACATCAAGCAACTCTACTCCTATTTACCCAAAAGAAATGAAAATCTGTGTCCAAAGATGTGCACGTGAAAGTTCATAACAGCATTATTCATAATTTCCCAAAAGGGTAACAGCCGATATGGATGTGTGCGTGCATATGCGTGTGCGTGTAAATAAACAAACTGTTGATTCCTGCTACAACATGGACGAATCTGAAAAACACTGCAGTAAGTGAAAATAGCCAGGCACAAGAGACCCCATACTGTGATTCCATTAACATGAAATTTCCAAAAATGCAAATTGATAGCAACAGAAAGTAGATTAGCAGTTACCTGGGAATAGGAACAGGAACTAACTTCAAATGGGCACATGGTATGAGGGATCTTATAGGGTGATGGAAATGTTTTAAAAGTGCTTTATGGTAATCGTTGTACAACTGATAAACTTACTAAAAAAATCAACACTTGAAATGGATGAATTTTACCACATGTATACCATGCCTCAATAAAATTGTAAAAAAAAAAAATTCACGAATGCTTGAAAGCACTCCAAAAAACCTACATGATTTAAAAGGATATGTTTTTACCTAAAGAGTTCTATAGCACTAAATGGAAAGAGTTGCTCAAAAGTTCATAAAAATCTGCAAAATTATCCTACCAGGTCTGCCCAAATTTAAGAACATCCAGCTATATTCATATAACCACATAAGCCTAGAGTTCATGCCTTGAATTTAAAAATTTCAAAAAGGAATACCATTGTCAGTGTATTTGGAATCTGTGTTATTTCTCATAAATGGAAGACAATTGGTCAAGCGCTCACTTGTAGACAAATTTAAATACTCACCTAAAAGAAATTTCATCAGCCACTTTCTCTTGAGAATCGTCCTCTGTGATCTCATATCGGCCTTTATAGTTCATTTCTAGTCTGTCTCCTAGTCTGTCTTTGACAGGTCGTTTCCTTTTGAGATGACCTTGCCCATTTTCCTCCTCCTTTGATCCCGTTTTTTTGCCACCATGCATATATTCATCTAGCTCTTTGTCTAATTCTTTTGTGTGCTCTTGGGATTCCCTCTTAAGTTTCTTAGCAAGCAAATAATTGTACGTCTCGGATTCTCTGCTTCTGTCAATAGTGCCCTCCATTCCCAAGATACCAAGTTCAGTGGCCACTGCATCTTGATTCTGTTCCTGCAGCACAGCACCCCATATGTTGTTAACCTTCTTCCCTCCAGCAATAGGCGGTTTCTGGCTGCTCTGGTCAAACTGAAAAGGCTCTGGTTTGGGAGGAGTGTTAAAACATTTTTGTCGTTTGCGCTTCCAGAGAGAGCTATCATCATCTGAATCCGAAAAACTCTCCTCACTTGAATCCACACTTTTAACAGTCCGATAATGTGATACTGGAGCACACACTGTTGCAGTACTCTGGAAGGGCCTCACTGCACAGTCCCCACCTAGTGCTTTCTGCAAGTGAAAGAAAATACAATCAATTCCATAAAACATATTAACTCCACACATCATGTGCTTTTTTTTTTTTGCGGTACGCGGGCCTCTCACTGTTGTGGCCTCTCCCGTTGCGGAGCACAGGCTCCGGATGCGCAGGCTCAGCAGCCATGGCTGACGGGCCTAGCTGCTCCGCGGCACGTGGGATCTTCCCAAACCGGGGCACGAACCCGTGTCCCCCGCATCGACAGGCGGACTCTCAACCACTGCGCCACCAGGGAAGCCCCACCATGTGCTTTTTAAAAAATTATTTAGGGATTCAGCTGGACCATTTTGAAGGAGAAATGATCTTCAAAGATCTCTGAAACCAACTGAGGCCCTGCATTTCTAAAGGTCTACATGGAATTTCCTTTTTTTTTTTGCCTGCGCCGTGCGTCTTACAGGATCCCTGTTCCCTGACCAGGGATCGAACCCGGGCGGGCAGTGAAAGCGCCAAATTCTAACCACTAGACCACCAGGGAACTCCCTGGAATTTCCATTTTAAAAGCCACAAATTCATATTTCTATATAGCTAATACAGCACTTAGTTCTAAGACCCCTTTTAAAAAATTTCCAAAGCTTTTAATTCTCACCTTTAGAAGATTTTCAATCTTTTAAGTTATTGTCAGAATGTTTGAAAATGACATACACGATGTTACTAGCAGTTAAAACAGAACTTGTTTTCTTCCTTTCCAAAGATGCCTGCCATGCATTTGATTACATCAACTGCCTTTATATGGCTTTGTGACTATGTTCCTTTTAGACTAGACAGTAAACTCCTATGTGTAAGAATCTCCGACAAATTACTTTTAAAACTGCAGAGTCCGTGGCATTAAGTTTACCAAGTCATGGGTCAATCTATATAAAACAAACTGAAAGAGACTGAAAAACAAAATATTTTGGTACCGATTTCCTAAGAAATTTCTATGCAAAAGGAATCACCTTTGCTTTTTCAACTAAACATTAAACAAAGTATTTGTTAAGTCCCTAATATGTGCTAGAAATGGGGGTGGGGTATTTTAAGTCTAGAAGGTAAGTCTTCCTATTTTGAAATAATAATGGCACTAACACTTGTCAGCCATTACTCAGGCTCCACTGAATCCTGACAGCCACCCTATTACTGTCGTACTATTATCATTCCTATTCTAAGATGGGGACACCAGGCTAAATGACCTGTCAGAGGTCACACAGTGGCGGCGCCAGGATTCGAACGCGGGTAGACTGGCACTAAAGCCTTCTCAAAAGAGCTTGCTACTCAGTAGGGCGGCCAAGACAAACGCCTACTTAGAAACCTGGGAAGCTAACACAAAACCCAGTGCCACGTTATGGCATGACGAAGCTAGGTTCCAGGGGAATATGGAAGACCAGGCCTCTGAGCAAGTGATGAACTTCATCCCTGGTCCTCACTCCCTTTCTGCTCAGCGTGCACATGAGCGCCACAGGCTGTTTGCGGGCAGAGGTCCCCAGGTTCTACATTTTCGGCAAAAAAATGCCCTTCCGAGACAACCTAGCGGCGCCGAAGTGGGGAAGCCCGTAGGTTTAGAAAACGAGGAGCGGAGCACTGGAGGCGGGGAAGAGGCAGCCGCAAGCCCGCCTCCGGGAGACAGCCCGCCTCGCGGAACCCGCTTCGCAGCGAGACGCCGGGCTAGGTTCGTACGGCCTCCTATCCCCGCAACCTCCCTCGCTCCGCGCGCCGGGCCGCGGGACGCCCGCCCGCCCCTCACCCTCCCCACCGCACCAGCTCGCGCGCCGGGCCCGGGGACGACCACCCCTCATCGCAGCCCGCGCTCCGCGCTCCCGGCCCAGAGTCACCCGCCTCCCCCCCCTGCACTCACCGGCACCTGCAGCGGCCTGTCGCTGGGTGCCACCGTCATGTCGGAATCCGAGTCAGAAAGTTGCCCATCTTCCATGTCGCCTGCCTCCTGCGCCATCTTCCCGCGGCGCGGTGCAGCGGGCCGAGAGGGCACTTCCGGCGGGGCGGCGGGCTGGTCCGGCTGGCTCTGACTGGTCGGGCGCCCCCGCGAGGGGGGCTGCTCCCGCCCCGGCGGCCGGTGGACCCAGACGCCTGGGTCGAGGCTCGCAGATGTTGCGTCATCATTGCAACCCGCTCGCTTAACGCTATTCTGGGAGAATGAGTCCTCTTCTGCTGCAGCACTCTGGCGCGTTCCCTACCGACCTGTTTCCGGCAAACCTAAAGATGCGCATGGATGGCAGCCATGAGGGGTTTCTCCCTCGGCCTCACAACCCTCGCCTGGATGCTCTGGGCAGGCCTTCCTGCTTCCATTCTTGCTCCTCTGTGATCCACCGTGCATGTAGCTTCCCGGGGAACCTTCCAGACGGGACGTGAGGTCACCGCCTTGCTCAGACTTTCCAGGGCTTTCCTCCGCACGATAAGGCTAGAGTTCTCAGCACTGCCAGCAGAGCTGCGGGTGTGTGCCTGTCTGGTGTCCCCCTCCGGCTCTCCAGCCACGCTGGCGCTGCTCACGTTGTTCCTCTGGCACCCTTTGTCCTTTCCCGGCCCAAGGGCTTTGCAGTTGCTGTTCCCTCTGCCTGGCTGACTCTCCAACACCCGACACCCCGTTGTTGCACAGGTTATGCTGTCTCATGATTCAGGATTCTGATTAAATGCTACCTTCTCAGAGAGGTCTTCTTCAACCACCCTCACTAAAACAGGGTCTCTCCTGTCACTCTCAAACCGTTTTTTTTCCCTCATGGCATCAATAGTCATATGTGTATTTTAAAAAATTTTTGTCTGAGCTCCCCACTAAAATGTCAGTTTTATTCGCTGTTGTTTCTACCTGCGAACATACATGACTTCTTGTACGTAAAGATGGTCAAGAAATATTTGATTTTTTTTTTTTTTTTTTTTTTTTTTTTGCGTAAAGGGGATCTTGTTATTTGTACCTTTTCCTATTCTGCTATCTACTTTAAAAAAGAAACAATATTGGGGTCCAGAGGTTGGGACTCCGCGCTTCCACTGCTGGAGGCTGGGTTCGATCTCCGGTCTGGAGATAAAATCCTGCAAGTCGCGAGGCGCGGCCAAAAAAAACAATATAGAAGTTTATCTGGACACCTTTCTATACCAGAATATAAAGATCTAGCTCCTTCATTTTAATGACTCCCTAGTTTTCCATTGCATGAAGGTAGCCTCATTTTTTAGTCTCTGATGGTTGTGTTTTGCAATGAACGTGTCTTTTTACAAACTTGTTTTATTATTTCCTTAGGATATGTCTCTAGACTGTATGGAAAAAAATGAATTTAGATTTTTGAAATGTGAATTTAATACCTATAAAGGAATTTAGAAGTCACCTGGTCCAATTTATTTTGACAACTGAAGAGAGTTTACACAGCTAAGCTAGTGAAGACCTGCGTCTTGATTCCAGGTCTCCTAATTCTTAGACAACTTTATTATTTTACCTTTTCTGCATAGAATTACAATCCCCCTACAACTGATTTTTGTGCGTGGTGTGAGGTAGGAGTACATTTTCATGTTATTATTAACATTTTACTATGTGGTATGGGAGGCAGCTAAATACCGTAGAATGCATACAATAGCCAGCCCCTCACACTAGAGACTTTCTCCAGTGTTTTCCACCAGAAGAGTTTTAGTTCTTACCTTTAGGCCTATGGTCCATTTTGACTTAATTCTTATTATCTAGCGGGAAGTAAAAGTCAAGGTTCCTTTTTGTGTGTGTGTGCCTGAATATCCAAATAATATAGCACTATCTGTTGAAAAGACTGTTCTTTCTCCCTGGAATTTCTTTGACACCTTCATTGAAAATCGACTATATATATGAAGGTTTATTTTTGAGTACCCTATTCTGTTCCATTGATCTTTATGTCTATCTTTACACCAATGTGACACTTTCTTGATTACTGTAGCTTTATAACAATTGTAAAATTGTTATAATAGTTGTTAAAATTAGGTAATGTAAATTTGTTCTTTTTTTTTCCAGAACTGTTTTGGCTATTCTAGATCCTTTGCCATTCCATTTAAACTTTAGACTCTGCTTGCCGATTCTGGCATCTTGGTTGGGATTGCATTGAATCTACAGTTTAATTTGGACATTGGGGAGACTATCTTAGCCTGATGCCATTGAATGCAGGAATCATATACTGCTAATCAATAACTCTTCTTCTTCTAAATTCTGGGCTCCTAAACCACTAGATAGGTAGTATATACCCTGGGAGAGAATGCAGTGATTAGAGGATGTGAATGGTTGGTCCTTTCTGAGAATAATTTTCCCCATCAAGTAATAAGCCAGCATTTTAGTTGCAGCATCATTTTTTGGTTAGCTTGATTAATATGAGCCTGCCCAGAGCAATAGTTAGTGTCATTCACTCATGCTCTGTTAAATCAGATTCTGAGTTTACAATAATGAAATTTTATGTGATTTCTCCACTTTACTGCTGCCTTGGGGCAAGCATGCATTATCAGATCAAATCCCTCCGCCTTCTGGCCAGCTATTGTTGAAGAACAAAGACAGCTAGTATTCATGAAGACTTCCCAAGCACAGGTCATTTGTACTTATGCTGTGACTCCAAAGTCTTTGTTATAACCACCCTATGATGCCTTTGATAAGTCATTTGAAAAGCAGAATTGGCCATTTGCTAACTTCTCCACTTTTCATAGAGAATTGGATCAAGGTGTCCTGAGTTTAGTCAGTACATTTAAATTTCTATAGGGCTTTGCAGTTTTTACATATACTTTCATGTACGATCCATTTAATTCTTTTTCAAGTAGGAAATATGCTTTCATATGATTCATTTAATTCTATCTCTTCGTGCTTTGCCCCATCAAAATTCATCGATGGTGATTTTTCCTGACCTCTTATTGGCAGGCTAAGTGAGTTTTGAAAAAAGAAGGTAGAAGAGAGATGCAATCCCTATTTTCCATATAGGCAGTTGCTGGTGTCTATCATCCCAGAACTGGTTTAGAGAGACAGCCATGAACCTCTCTTCTTAGTGAAGAGAAGGAAGTTAACATTCCTTGAGAGCATTTATGTGTTGCTTCTAAAATTTAGTGCATCTGTAAATGCCTTTTCATTTTTTGAATCAAATGGAGGGGAAGAGAATGGAAGGATGTGGTGTTAGGATACGTGTACAAAGAATCTTACTGGCAGCCCAGAAAGTGAGGAGAATTAAATTCTCCATTAAAATGTTTGGGAATTAAAATGAAGGAAATTAGTTCTTCAGTCCTAGGGGTGGATGGAAAACAGTAGCTGGGTTGTTGATAGAGGTTACCAGTGCTGGACAGGGTATCCTTGCTTTGTACCACAGAGGTGTGTTTATAGTTTCATTTTTTCGTTGATGTAAATGTATGTGAGCCTGGTAGGATGCTGGGAATTGTGGAGCCATGCAAGGATGAGTCAGAGATGGTCCTTGCCTTAATGGGGAAAAATATAACATTTTCAAATGGAAGCATCATTCAGGTATCTCCAGCACTTAACTACAGTTTCTGATAGGTGCTTGATACATGCCGATTTCAACATGGTTTGTTGAAATCATTTGTGTCATAAGGATGGAACAGATAAAGCTCAAGCATGAATGCAGGGATGGAAGGAAGGGTTTTACAGGTAGAGAGAACAGCAAGGGCAAAGACACTGAGAGGAAAACACAGGCTTTGTATAGAAACATACAATGACTGTCTGGTTGCAGTGTGGAAGGCCACAAGGCAAGTCCACTTGGAATCACTGAGACACCTTATTAATTCAATTGATTTGAGAGTGTGTGTATATTTTTAACTCATGCCTAAATCATGCTGACTGAGATGGTGCTATTTCCCTTATATAGAGTAAGCCCAGTTATTGTGGAATTAGATGGAAGATGGGATGGTGGAGGGGTGGGGTTGGGGTGGAAAGAATATTGCAGGAAGAGGTGGGATGAATTGGGAGATTGGGATTGACATATATACACTAATATATATAAAATGGATAGCTAATAAGAACCTGCTGTTAAAAAAAAAAAAAGTAACCCCCCCCCCAAAAAAAAGTTGCAGGAAGATAGAAGAAATGGAGAATAAAGGAAATTGATCAAAACTGTCTTTGTTCTTCAAAAGCAAGAATATGCCCAGGCAGGATATTTAAAGGGAAATGCCACAATTTAATATTTTTCATTCTTTAGAAAACTCTAATTTATAATTTAACAAAGTGGCGAAAACAAAAAATCCTCTCTCCTCCACCAAAACCCTCCTCCTTTGGCTACTCCAGGAAACAGCAGTCACCATCACTTTGGGAACTGGTTAGAAATACCGACTCTCAACTTACCTCAACATAATAAAGGCGATATATGACAAACCCACAGCCAACATCGTTCTCAATGGTGAAAAACTGAAACCATTTCCACTAAGATCAGGAAGAAGAAAAAGTTGCCCACTCTCACCACTATTATTCAACATACTTCTGGAAGTTTTAGCCACAGCAATCAGAGAAGAAAAAGAAATGAATCCAAATCAGAAAAGAAGTAAAGCTGTCACTGTTTGCAGATGACATGATACTATACATAGAGAATCCTAAAGCTGCTACCAGAAAACTACTAGAGCTAATCAATGAATTTGGTAAAGTAGCAGGATACAAAATTAATGCACAGAAATCTCTTGCATTCCTATACACTAATGATGAAAAATCTGAAAGAGAAATTAAGGAAACTCTCCCATTTACCATTGCAACAAAAAGAATAAAATACCTGGGAATAAACCTACCAAAGGAGACAAAAGACCTGTATGCAGAAAACTATAAGACACTGACGGAAGAAATTAAAGATGATACAAACAGATGTTCTTGGATTGGAAGAATCAACATTGTGAAAATGACTAAAGTACCCAAAGCAATCTACAGATTCAATGCAATCCCTATCAAACTACCAATGGCATTTTTCACAGAGCTAGAGCAAAAAAATTTCACAATTTGTTTGGAAACACAAAGACCCCAAATAGCCAAAGCAATTTTTTTTGTTTTTTGCGGTACGCGGGCCTCTCACTGTTGTAGCCTCTCCCGTTGTGGAGCACAGGCTCCGGACGCGTGCAGGCTCAGCAGCCATGGCTCACGGGCCTAGCCGCTCCGCGGCATGTGGGATCCTCCTGGACCAGGGCACAAACCCATGTCCCCTGCATCAGCAGGCAGACTCTCAACCACTGCGCCACCAGGGAAGCCCAGCTAAAGCAATCTTGAGGAAGAAAAATGGAGCTGGAGGAATCAGGCTCCCAGACGTCAGACTATACTACAAAGCTACAGTAATCGAGACAGTGTGGTACTGGTACGCAAACAGAAATGTAGATCAATGGAACAGGATAGAAAGCCCAGAGATAAACCCACACACATATGGTCACCTTATTTTTTATAAAGGAGGCAAGAATATACAGTGGAGAAAAGACATCCTCTTCAATAAGTGGTGCTAGGAAAACTGGAAAGCTACATGTAAAAGAATGAAATTAGGGGCTACCCTGGTGGTGCAGTGGTTGAGAATCTGCCTGCCAATGCAGGGCACACGGGTTCAAGCCCTGGTCTGGGAAGATCCCACATGCCACGGAGCAACTAGGCCCGTGAGCCACAACTACTGAGCCTGCGCATCTGGAGCCTGTGCTCCGCAACAAGAGAGGCCGCGATAGTGAGAGGCCCACGCACCGTGATGAAGAGTGGCCCCCACTTGCTGCAACTAGAGAAAGCCCTTGCACAGAAACAAAGACCCAACACAGCCAAAAATAAATAATAAAAATAAAAGGAATTCCCTTAAAAAAAAAAAAGAATTAAATTAGAACACTTCCTAACACCATACACAAAAATAAACTCCAAATGGATTAAAGACCTTAATGTAAGGCCCGACACTATAAAACTCTTAGAGGAAAACATAGGCAGAACACTCTATGACATAAATCACAGCAGGGAGGGGGCTTCCCTGGTGGCGCAGTGGTTGAGAGCACTACGGTGGTTGAGATTCACAGCAGAATCCTTCCTGACCCACCTCCTAGAGAAATTGAAATAAAAATAAACAAATGGGACCTAATGAAACTTAAAAGCTTTTTTTTTTTTTTGGAGAAAATAATTTTTATTATCATTTTTTTCTTTTACAAATACACCGAAGAGTCATGCAATGCTGTCAGCATTGGACTCAATCCTGGGCCACAAGTCTGCACATTCCTTTGCAACTGGTCCTGTGATGGCAGAACATTTCATCTCGCCTTTATTGTTTACTATGACCCCTGCGTTATCTTCAAAATAAAGAAACACACCATCTATTCTCTGGTATGACTTTCGTTGTCGAATTACCACTGCTGGATGTACCTTCTTTCTGAGCTCTGGTTTGCCTTTCTTGACTGTGGCCATCACCATGTTACCCACACCAACAGCAGGAAGTCTATTCAGTCGTCCCTTGATCCCCTTCACAGAGATGATATACAGATTTTTGGCTCCTGTGTTGTCAGCACAGTTGATCATGGCTCCAACTGGAAGACCCAAGGAAATCCGGAATTTCGCACCAGAGGACCCACCACGTCCTCACTTCGACATCTTGAACGCCGGAAAGGGACAAAAAGGAAGTAGGTATAAAGGACACTGAGATCTCAACTCCAACGCCCCACCCAATCTGGTCACGTCGAAACTTAAAAGCTTTTGCACAGCAAAGGAAACCATGAACAAGACAAAAAGACAACCCTCAGAATGGGAGAAAATATTTGCAAATGAAGCAACTGACAAAGGATTAACCTCCAAAATATATAAGCAGCTCATGCAGCTCAATATCAAAAAAATAAACAACCCAATCCAAACATGGGCAGAAGACCTAAATAGACATTTCTCTAAAGAAGATATACAGATTGCCAACAAACACATGAAAGAATGCTCAACATCACTAATCATTAGAGCAATGCAAGTCAAAACTACAATGAGTTATCACCTCACACCAGTCAGAATGGCCATCATCAAAAATTTACAAACAATAAATGCTGGAGAGGGTATGGAAAAAAGAGAACCCTCTTGCACTGTTGGTGCGAATGTAAATTGATACAGCCACTATGGAGAACAGTATGGAGGTTCCTTCAAAAACTAAAAATAGAACTATCATACGACTCAGCAATCCCACTACTGGGCATATACCCTGAGAAAACCGTAATTCAAAAAGAGTCATGTACCACAATGTTCATTGTAGCTCTATTTACAATAGCCAGGACATGGAAACAACCTAAATGCCCATGGACAGGTGAATGGATAAAGAAGATGTGGGGCTTCCCTGGTGGCGCAGTGGTTGAGAGTCTGCCTGCCGATGTAGGAGACACGGGTTCGTGCCCTGGTCCGGGAAGATCTCACATGCCGCGGAGCAGCTGGGCCCGTAAGCCATGGCCACTGAGCCTGCGCGTCTGGAGCCTGTGCTCTGCAACGGGAGAGGCCACAACAGTGGGAAGCCCGCATACCACAAAAAAAAAGAAGATGTGGCACATATATACAATGGAATATTACTCATCCATAAAAAGAAATGAAATCGAGTTATTTGTAGTGAGGCGGATGGACCTAGGGTCTGTCATACAGAGTGAAGTAAGTCAGAAAGAGAAAAAAAAATACCGTATGCTAACACATATATATGGAATCTAAAAAAAAAAAAAGGTTCTGAAGAACTTAGGGGCAGGACAGGAATAAAGACACAGACTAGAGAATGGACTTGAGGACATGGGAAGGGGGAAAGGTATGCTGGGACGAAGTGAGAGAGTGGCATGGACATGTATACACTACCAAATGTAAAACAGATAGCTAGTGGGATGCAGCCGCATAGCACAGGGAGATCAGCTCGGTGCATGGGGATATATGTATATGTATAGCTGATTCAGTTTGTTATAAAGCAGAAACTAACACACTATTGTAAAGCAATTATACTCCAATAAAGATTAAAAAAATACAGCAGGAAAAAAAAAAGAAATACCGACTCTCAGACCCCAGTCTGGACCCACCAGATCAAAATGTTCATTTAACACGATGGCCAGGTGATTACTCGCACATTTCAGTCTGACAAGGCCTGCTCTAACCTACTGTATTGTAGAGCCAATATTTTGCTGAAAAAAAATTCTAGCTGCTGCCGCTGTTCCCAGTCTCTTTCACCAGATGGCAGTAGCCCGTTCACTTCCTCCCAGCCCCACTGTTTCAGGCCGGTGTTAAGCTCCAGGTTACAGCTCCGGGCTCTTGCGGAAGATCCAAATAGGCAGGGAGACGCCGAGGGAGGGGGCGGACCCTGTGGGCGGGACCGGACCTGCCCAATGGGTTCCTCCGGGTGGGGGGCGGGGCCCTATTTCAGCTGCTCCTCCGAACGCAGGCGCAGTGCGCCTCCCTGGTTCAGTATGTGGCGAGTTCCCCGTCTGCTCTGCGTGTACGTTCCAAGGAAGAGCAAGCTCACGGGACCTTTGAACAGGCCTGCCGCCTTCATGTCCACTCTGCTCATCAATCAGCCCCAGTATGCTTGGCTGAAGGAGCTGGGGCTCCGCGAGGACAACGAGGGCGTGTATAATGGAAGCTGGGGAGGCCGGGGAGAGGTATGCGGGTGTCCCGGGCAATCTCTGCGGCCTCACTTCGCCCCGGGAGGCCGGACACGCACTGCCCAGCTCGAGTCCCCACGGACGCCGTCGGCGGTTGTACTGGGTGGGAAGTTTTGAAGTCCACAGTAAAAGTTTCCTCACGTAGAATGTCTTAAAAATACCGTTAGATTTTAGGTCCCGTGTGTTATGGAGAATCGAGTTCATTTTGGAGCTGGTTGGGGTTGAAGTTCCCCCGCATACTTGAAACCGTGCCGGCAGAGTTCGGCACTCTAGTGAGAACTGCCACACGCTTAGCGGTGGAAATTATCGGAATTTTGTGCTTGACTGTGGCTCCTCACATGTGAGGTGCGCCACAGGTACTGTTTTACAGTATAGTTTTGTCTTGTCTTTTCTGAAATCCTTTGGAATGCAAGCTCGGACTTGCTGAAATCCTATCATGTTTTCATTGGGCTCTGAGCTTCCTTGAGGGCTGGGTTTTCAGCGTTTCTCTATTTCCAGAGCCTGACACCGTGCTTGACACCCAGTTAATGTTCAATAAAATGTTTTATAGAGTAGTATGGAAAGGTTAGGTTATTATCACCTAGATTTTTTTGAGAGCTGCATACAGAAGAAGGCTTTTATAAGAAAATGTTATGTAACATTCTGATAGTTTGTTGAATGAACCTGCTTTGTTAGAGGAAACACATCTTTTAGTTATCTGTGACTGTAGGAGATGCAGGCGGTTTTAATTGTTCCCCAAATCCCCCCTCCCCCATTGGTGGTTTCAGCCTGTTTTTCCTGTGGTATCCAATCATTAGATTCATGGATAAATACCCTCTCCTGAAAGCCTTTTTTAAAGCTACACCTGGGTTCTTTCTTTATAATTGACCTCTCCAGTTTGTGTGGACACAGGCCTTTCCCATGGTTGTCTAGCTTTGGCCATTTCACCCCTTACCAGAGGGTGGGCAGAGTAAGGGAGAGAGGGAATAAGTTAAACTTGTAACTTTGCTCTGTTGTTAATGGAAATAGAGGCAAAATAATGGATTACATTTAGGCTTTTGTTTAAATACCTAGTATTTAGAATGGTGAAGGTGGGTTTTGCAGAAAAGGTTGTTCTGAATGTTCAGGTCAGAAATGAAAGCTCTGTAGAGTCGCTTATTTGTAACAAGTTAGTGTAAAGGTTCTGAATTTGAATATTGTGTCTTAGCCTCTTTTTTCCCCTTTTTTTCTTCCCCCATTTGATCTGCTCCCCCAGTTTGGGATTACATTTTCTATTTATGGTGGTCGTCTTTTTGTTTTAAGGTTATCACCACCTATTGTCCTGCTAACAATGAGCCGATAGCGAGAGTCCGACAGGTAAGTGGGTTTGTTTTTTTTTTAAATGCAGAATGCCCACTGGGAGTTTGTGCCAGTGACGACGAGCAATACAACTTTTCAAAGTCAAAGAATAACGTTTCTTTTTAATGTAACATTTAAGAATATCTGAGGGAGACTGTCGATGGGGGTGTGTGTGCCCCAGAAAAGGTGAACCCTAGAGAGGACTCGGGAGGGGGTCCATTGAAGGCCATGCTTCTGGATCACCTGGGTACTTTTGTTAGAATGAATGTTTTGACCTCTTGAATCTGGGTTGGAGCCTGAGGTTCTGAATTTCTAATACACGTCAGGTATTGCTCACAGATGAGGCTCCTGGACCTTGCTTTGAGAAGCAAGGTTTTAAAAAGCACAGATTCTGACTTACTGAATTCCAGCAAGTTTTTGGAAGTGTAGGCTGTGAAAATCATTTTAAACCACAAATCTTAGGGTCAACCAGAGATTTTACAATTCTTTTCCAAAAATCTGTGTTCTTAGAAGATCATCACTGCCCTTTCCTTTACCCTTTGTCTCCCTCCAAATCTTTATTTAGGCCAGCATGGCTGACTATGAAGAAACTGTAAAGAAAGCAAGAGAAGCATGGAGAATCTGGGCGGATGTAAGTATGGAGGCCATGGCACGATTACCTACTGTAATGACGGTGAGATAAGAGACATCTGATGAGCAGGCCAGTGCCCCCTTGCTGAAACAGGAGCCCCTGGGGGCTGCAACTATCTCCTCTGCCTTCAGTAATTTGGTGATTTTAAAGGGAATAGAACTCTACTAATGTAGCACAAATTTGATCTATGAACACTTTACTCTCCAACTGAAGTTACTTGAATTTATAATTAAGCAAAGAGAAAGGAATATCTATCCTAAAAATACCTGTATGCTCCTTCTCCCTGCCAGTTTTTTCGGGAGTGAGGGTATCTTAGCAATAGGTCGACATTCCTGGCTCAAATGGCAGTGGTGGCAGTGTCCCCTCTTACCGGGCCTAGGCTCCAGTTCCTCAACAGTCTGATGAGGCTTTGAGGCCGGTTCTGCCTTCTTTGTCTGTCTCCACCAGGAGTTCTGTGAGCTGGTGTAGGGATTTTGACTGGAGCTGGGCCGGGCCACAGTGAGCTATCACTAGATAAGGGCCTAGGTCTGGAGGAGGGGAGAGTAAAGAACTGGCCTAGTCTGGATCTCTCAGGCCTCCCTCACCTCCCCCACCCTGAATATCCCTTTTGGTCTTCAGCTGAAGGCCCGAAGCAGCAGGAATATCCGGTCGGTTAACCCAGCTCTGCCCCTGGGTATTTTACTTCACCTTAGTGTGCTTTGTCTTGTAAAAAGGGGAGACCAGGTGTGCTTACCTCTTGAGTTATTGTGAGGGTTAAATGAATTAATCATTTAAAGTGCTTGCAGATAGGGGCAAACCTCCGTACCCGTGAGCTTGATTTCTAGAACCATGTGCTGCTGGGTTTGTGACTGCTGAGCCTCAGTGGTTTTTTGTTTTTCTCCTGAATCTGTGATTGCTGTGGGGAGTTGGGGAAGGGCAGACTCTCCAGGAGAGCCCTGGGTTGGATGCAGGGTTATTGTCAGCCAAGAGACCACCTCTGTGCAAAGTAGGAAGAACATCTCTTTAATTCTGGCTAAGTTATGCTCAGAGTTCCATTATATACAATCAAAAATATCCTTCAACAAAGAAAATACCACTTCCAGAAGTAAGCAGTGTGCTGAGTAAAGTTCGCCTTAGCAGGTTAGAGAATTGTGACCAAAGCTGTGTCAAATTATTTTAAGTCAGCCGGTTCCACCTCTGCGGGCCTCACATCTGCAGATACGGAGTGCTGACTGTTCTCAGCCACTCTATGTAAGGGATTTGAGCATCCGCAAGTTTTGGAATCCGTGGGGGTCCTGGAACCAATCTCCTGTGGATACTGAAGGACAATTGTACTTTTTTTTTTTTAATAGACTTTATATTTTAGAGCAGTTTTAGGGTGAAACTATAGGGGAGGAAAATTTTTTATTCTCTGCTAGGTTCTTTGGCTGTTCTAATAATTAAATCAGCATACAGCAGATTGACAGGAGAAAAACAAATTTTAATTTTGTGTGAGGGGGAGACACAAAGATATGAGACCCAAAGGCAGTTAGGCAGTTGAGGCTTATATACCATCCTGATCTAAGGAAAGGGGTGGGGGCCCTGGGGCTTCAAAGAAGAGGAGGACAAATCTCAGGAACGTGAGAAGAGCAAGTGTTTGGTAACAAATGTTTTCCCTCATGCAGATAAGTCAGATATAAAAAGTTACCTCTGGCGATGGCTCCTGGTATAGGTCCACTTTCTAAGTTCTTGTAGGCGGTTAAGGAGGTGTTGGAAATCTTTTCCGAGTCTACTGTGCTTTGACTGCCTTTAGCTCAAAATAATGCCAAAGAACATGCCAGACGGGCCCATTGTGGGGTGGTTTGAACCCCTTCAACGGAAGGATGATCAGTAAGTGTAGAGTTCCTTACTCTCCATCACTTCTGCAAGTTTCCTGTATTAATACCCTGCATTAGTGTGGTACGTGTTAATTGGTGAGCCAATATGGACACATTAGTATTAACAAGTCCATAATTCACATTAGGATTCACTCTTTGCATGTACTATTTTGAATGCTAGTGAAACTTTTGACCAGAAACTTCCATTATATGTGTGTCTTTACCCACAGTAAATACAATCTTGTTTGAAAAAAGATTTGTGTGAATTCAGGGTCTTTTCTTTCCCTGAACTGGCTTTTAGGTTAGTCTTGGCTTTGCCCGAGGGGGTGGCAGCTGGCATTGTGATTCTTTCTTTAAAATCGTGCTGTACTTTGTTGTTGTTGCTACTTTTTGAATTCAGGTTCTTACTTGGTGCCTGCCCTTTACTCAACTGGGCCAGCCTCTGCACCTAACATTCTTACTATTTCTGCTTTTACTTGTTAGACCTCTCAGTAGAGTCGGGGTGCGAAGTGGGAACAGGTGGCTTTCCTGGGTGATGGTAAAATCAGTTGGGAATCCCACTTGTTAGAATTTGAGTTAAGCAATTGAGTCCAAAGTTTAGGGAAGAAGCAGAGCCTTTCCTAACTGTGCCTCTGGACTCCTGCCAGCAGGGCTGCTGGTTCTCAAACAAGAACAGACCAAAGCTTGATCCCCTCCTGGTATATACACTTTTCCTCTTGGATGCTCACTCATGTGGGGCTACTTCTGCTTGGTCCTGACCTTTCTGGATGGCCTTGCCTGTGAGGACAAACCACGGTTTCGTTTAGTTCATTTGTGTTAAACCTGGAATTTTTCAAAGGGAACTTTGTCTCCTTTTTCCTTAAAAAAAAAAAAGTATGAAAATATGAAAAAGTAGTTATCAAAACATTTCTTTCTCTTAACTAAAACTAACCGCAGGGAACCTGGTTGGGACTTCTCACTCTTGCTTTCTTTCATGAGCTGTTTAGTCTGAATGCCACCTGTTTCTGCCTCTCTCCATCCGCTGTGTGTGTCATCATTTTCTCCATTTCTGGTGAGGAGGTGCCAGAGATGACAGGAGCTGTGAATGGGGCTCCTCTAGCTGAATAAAAGGATGCCAGATACTTGGTAACTCTTTAACATGGGTGGGTGTCTTTGTAGTACTTCCCCAAGGGCTCAGCTGGTACTTCCTCAGTGGTCATAGTTGTCTCCTATGGCTGCCTTTGACGCTCATTCTAAATCTAACTTCACGGTGAGGTGTGTAGGGACAAGGGCTCTCATTTGCCATCTCAGGAGGGTCTGAGGTTATTGATGCCCCGTCACGCTGGGACTGATCAAGCCCACACGGGGAATATGGCTGTATTCCTGGTTTCCCGCTCCCGCCTCACATCCCTCACCTCATACCTAATCCTGCCTTTCTTCTCATCTCTTGCTGCTCCTACTAATCATCTTGGAAGCTGGAGGAAAAAGAAAAAAAAAAAAAAAGCCAGGTTTGAGTGGTCTGGGATGGAATGTAGTTTAAAGCGTGGGTGGTGGTTCTAATATGTAGCCAGGGTTGAGACTTGATCAATTACCAAGCCTTAAACACTTTGAATTATATTTCTCTCTATTGCTATTTTTGTGGTCCAGACAGCCACCATCTCTTGTCTGGCCTCATTTCCTGCCTGAGTCTTTTCTCCCTCCAATCCATTTTCTATACCACATTTAGAGTGGTATTTTAAAAGCACTGTGATTTTTCTCCCCACCATATAAAACCCTCTAGTGATTTCCCCACTGCTCTTTGGATCCTTTACATAGTCCTTGGCAGTGTGGCCCCTACATTCCTCTCCTACCTCTTTGAAGTCTTTATAGTTTTCCAGAATCACCGTGTTCTTTTGTCTTTTAGCCTTTGCGTATGTTATGCTCCCTGTCCCCCATACTTTCTCTGCCTCTTCAGCTGGTGAACACCAGTCATGCTTTAGGTCTTAGGTCTCAACTCTAAACTTATTCTTTTTTTTTTTTTTGCGGTACACGGGCCTCTCACTGTTGTGGCCTCTCCTGTTGCGGAGCACAGGCTCTGGATGCGCAGGTCCAGCGGCCATGGCTCACGGGCCCAGCCGCTCCGCGGCATGTGGGATCTTCCCGGACCAGGGCATGAACCCGCGTCCCCTGCATCGGCAGGCAGACTCTCAACCACTGCGCCACCAGGGAAGCCCTCTAAACTTCTTTAAAAAGCCTCCTTCCTCCCCACCTCCTTGCCCGCAAGTAATGCTAGGTTAACACTCATAGGTGGTCCAGTTGTGCAGTCTAGCTCCATCACGGTGCTTACCACATGAAATTGTAATCTCCTGTTTTGTTTCTACCACCCTCACTCGACCATTGGCTCTAGGGGGCATGAATCGTAGCTGACTTGTTTCCCTAGTATCCCGGGGGTTAGCACAATATCTGGCACATAGAACGTGTGCAGTAAGTGGTGGTCGAAAGACTGATAGAATAAATGTGCTTAGAATAGCTATGTGTACTGAGTTGGCCATTCTGAGTTGAAATTAACCAATTTGCTAAGTTTATAAATGTGTGGGCTAAATTCGATCAAAACATTATTAAACCCATTCCATGCCTTAGAAAATACAAAGGATCTGTGCTACTTCATTTAATGTTATAATTTTTGTTTACTGTTTCTGAAAGTGTGCAGGTATCGTAAAAGTGGCAAATATCCACATACAAAATGTGGAGAATGAAAGTCTCTTATGATTCCATTTCCCAGAAATTACAACTGTTAATATCTTTTATATTCCTTCAAACTTAATGCATATGGTAAGTAAACTTTTGCTTATCTTGCTATTTTTATGGCTTTTAAAAGTTTTTCCTTATAAATCTATTCTTCTTAGAGAGTGTCAAGCATTCCATTTTATGGCTATTCCATAATAAACCAATCATATACCGATGGACATTTAGCTGGTTTCTGTTTTCTCTACTGGAAACAGCACTGCAGTAAATGCTGTTGTACCTCTACTTTTGCACACTTATGTGTATACTCAATTTCCAGAAGTAGAACTGCCTATTCAAAGCAGGGGACATTTTAAATGTTAATAGAATACCAAGCTACCCTTGAGAAAAGCTATACTAAGACATTTGGGGTACATCTGGGAAGGAGAGAGAGCGAAGAAGAGCCCTGAGCTCACGGTCAAGCTCTGGGAGGCCTCTCTGTGAGGAGGGCATGGGGGGACTGGCAGCAGCCTGGGGGGATGGGAATGGTCCTGTTAGTTGCCTTTCAAGGGAGAGGTGGAATAAATCAGGAAGAGCTGGAAGGGAGAGAAGGGGTGACATCGTAGGTGGCGAAAGTATGTCTCCATTCATGCATCACATCTCAAACTTAATATGGCCCAACCTGTACTCCACCTCCAAAAGAAAATCCTGATGCTTCTTCTGAGTTATCTTCATCCCTGTAATTCTACTTCCATCTACCCAGCTATTCAAGCCAGAGACCTGGGAGTCATCCTTAGTGCTTTCATTTCCCATACCTGTTCCATTAGTGTGTTCTGTCCATTCTACTTCCAAAATAGATTCTGAATCCACTTTTTGTCTCCCTTGCTTCTATCTTAAGGCTCAGTCACCAGTATTTTTTGCCTAGGCTAGTAGAACATGTTCTTAGTTGGTCTCCCTGCTTCTACTCTTTTCCCCTCCAACTTATTCTACACCCATCGAGGCACTGATCTTAGAAAAGTTCAAGCGAATCATCTTATTCTGCCTCTTAAAAACCGTTAAAGACTTCCCATTGCACCTGGAGTAAAATTCAGACTCCTTAAAGCTCCTTCTAGCTGTAGGCGTAGTGTCCTCCTCAGTCAGCCCCTCATATATGATAGGCTTTTATTTTCCATGGGTCTCTTACACGTTTTTCTTTTCCTTGGGAAGAATATTCCTATGGTTGACTTTTCCCAACCTTAGGTTTCAGCTTAAGTCTCACCTTGGAGATTTGGGTTGACGGCCTTTTAGGTAAAGTAATGTACCCGTTTATCCTCCAAGCCTGCTGTTTTCTCTGTCTTAGAACCCTCTTTATTTCCTTGGTCTTTATAGCCCTTGTGGCACTTCGTAATTATTTGTTGCCTCCCCCCGCCTGTTATTAGTACCATGACTGCTGCTAGATAATAATTATTAGCTCCATGAGTGCCTCACTTATTTTAGCCCCGGTGCCTAGTACTGCTGTTGTCACATAGTATGTAGGTGCTTAGAAGTATTTGGTGAGTGAGTGGTACTATTTGAATGGATTATGGAATACCAGCTTTGTAAGTAAGCTGAATTTAGGGTCTGGGCATGCAGTCAGTTTGACCCATATGAAAATACCTCTGCGAATCATAAAGGGTTACAGGTATGTAAGGCATTCTGAGCTTTCTGGAGCCATCCCCAAAAGTTGTGTTCAGTCTGAATATCTCTATGTACTTAGCACAGTCCTTGCCTCACCAAGAACGTATCATCTGGATATTTTTTTGGTCTGTGGTATGGGTTTTGGGGCCTGCCATGTCACAGTCTTGATGGGATCAAAACAGTTGTCTTTGATGTGCTTGTACTTTGTTCTCTTATTGCACATTTATCTAATACTTACTGTGTTATAGACACAAGCTTACACTTTGAATCAGACACTAAAATTCCACTATTTTCTTAGATTCCTGCTCCAAAGCGAGGAGAAGTAGTGAGACAGATTGGTGATGCCTTGCGGGAGAAGATCCAAGTACTAGGAAGCTTGGTAAAGTATTTTTGTAGTAAATATACAATCCTTCGAGTGAGGAATAAGGCTGTCTTGTCCTCCTGTGTATAAGATTGTGATTTTTAAGAAGAGTAATTTATATATTTCAAAAATCTTTTCTTTAGAGGGAAGATTAACAAGATGGACAGGAAAAAGTGAAGACAATTCTTGGGTTTTAAAATTCTTCAGAAAAATAAGAACACACTTGATGAAGTTTATGAGCATCACAAAACAAACAATATGTTTTGATTTCCCCACCATAAATTTAATCTTTAAAGTATGAATTCTCTTGGAAAAATACGGCTTGGTCTTTTGTATTTTTAGGTGTCTTTGGAGATGGGGAAGATCTTAGTGGAAGGTGTGGGAGAAGTTCAAGAGTACGTGGATATTTGTGATTATGCTGTTGGCTTATCTCGGATGATTGGAGGACCCATCCTGCCTTCTGAAAGTAAGCAATGAAGTCAGTTCAGCTAAGAGATTTTTTATTTTATTTTATTTATTTTTAAGAGTTTCATACTCTAATACAGAGAGCTCCAAAAATTTCTCTGGCTGTGAACAGTTTGCAAAAAAGGAATTTCAGGTAATACATAGATATGATAATAACTTTAATCTCTTTACTAAGAAAGGCAATTTAAAACAGATGAAGACATCAGATTAAAATGCTTGAACTTTAAAAAAAAATTTTTTAAATTGGCAAGTCCATGGGTGAGACAGACACTCTTTTATGGGGACTTTTGGCAATGTGGATCACCAGTCTGTCTGGGGAACAATTTGGAAAAATATCTATCCAAAGAGCCTTAAATACTTAATACCAGTTTCCAGAATCTAATTGAAGTAAATAATCTGAAATGTGACTGAGGTTCATGTGTGAAGATGTTCATTGTCCTATTCATAGGAAACATTAGAAATGGCCTACATGTCAAATCATATGACAAAAGTTGAGTAAATAATTTTGGTAGTCTATTAGCAGGCATTAAAAAAATCATGAAGTTTGCTTTCCCCAACCCCAAATTTTATAGGAAAGTTGTATTTACTTATTTTTGAATTATTTTTATTTTTTTGAAGAGGTAATATATTCATATCACAAAATTAAAAAGGAATAAAAGGGTAAAGGATGAAAAGATTTTGTCCTCCCCACGGGATACTCCATAGTATTTCCATGGAAGTATCGAATGTTTCTGGTTTCTTGTGTATCTTTTTAGAGCTTTTATTCACGTGCAGGCAAATACATGTCTTTTAGGAACATAAACGTTAGCAAACTGTATGTTCTGTTCTCTACTTTTTTACTACTTAATGTGTCTTAGAAATTGTTTCATATTATTCCAATAAGGTACTTCCTTCATCTTTTTTTTATGGTTGTCTGTTTGTTGTAAGGATGGCCAGTTCCTAAAAGATGGATATTTAGGGTCTTTTCAGTCTTTGGTTGTTAAACTGTGCCGCGGGGACCAACCTTGTACTTAATGATGAGAACAAGGAAAAGTACCAGGGTGGAAGTCTGCCAAAGTAGTCACGGCAGAATTATTGATGGTTGTTATTGTCTTCTTTATATTTTTCTATATTTTCCAAAGTTTCCACAATGGGAATTGTGTTACATTTATAATCAGGAAAAGAAATTTTTTAAAAAATCGTGTTTTCCTGGGCTTCCCTGGTGGTGTAGTGGTTGAGAGTCCGCCTGCCGATGCAGGGGACACGGGATCGTGCCCCGGTCTGGGAAGATCCCACATGCTGCGGAGTGACTGGGCCTGTGAGCCACGGCCGCTGAGCCTGTGTGTCCGGAGGCTGTGCTCCGCAATGGGAGAGGCCACAACGGTGAGAGGCCTGCGTACCAGAAAAAAAAAAAAAAATCGTATTTTCCTGTATTTTCTTAGAATATCGGGCAAATTCTGATATGTAGGAAGTTAGGGGATTCTTTTCAAATGTACAGTTACTGTCTTTAATTAGACACATAATAGCGATTGCCTTTAGCCATTAGTAACTGTGTTAACTTCAGCACTGCTGGAGGGCACAGTGTGAGGGGGAGAGATGGGTGGAGAGGGAACCTTGGGTAGGGACTTTTCATGGAGTTTGGACTTTACCCTGAGGGCAGCTGCAGTACTGATCCAGACACCAAAGTGTGGCAAGCTACGGAGGGATGTTATAAGAGCTCCCCTGGCCTACTTGAGGGGAGGATAAAGACGGGAGGGGCAGAGAAGAGGAAGGCAGGCCCTGCAGGAAGAGGCCCTGTGAGGCTGTACCAGCACATCATCTCCAGGGAGATTAGGGTTCCTAGACTAAGGAAGGGCCTGGGAATGAGGTGCAGCAAGTGGTGGGTTCCCTGTTTTTGCTAGCAGCTTGAGCGTGGCCAGAAAGGTGGATGGCTGGGAGCGTGACCTTCCTAGTGCTTTTAACACTAGGTTTTGTGAACCTTCACACTCCTTGCTCTGCTTCTTCACTGCTCCAGCTGCCTTTGATTAAAATAAGGCCCTTGTGGGATTATGGTGTCTTTAAAGTTTGTCTATAAAATGCAAATGGTTCAATTTGTATTTTCAGTTTTCCTGTATGTATGTAAAGCTTTATTTGTGCACTTCATTCGTTCAGCATTTTTATAATGATTATAACTTTTTTCCCTGTACATGAGCCACTTTGTTTTGAATTTAGAGAGGTTAGCTGAGGGCTTCATCAGAACATCAAGAACACGGCCCTGAGAGTCATGACTCCTGTGTTGTGGTCATGCCCTGACTTTGGCAATCACATCACCTAGGACACGTCTCATCTACTCTCTGAAGTTTCGTTGTCTCCCAGATGGGACTGAAACTGCCCTGATCTACACCGAGTTCCTATGAGCAGAGGCGTAATGGATATCCTCATGGTTTATAAGATAATGTGGTAGTAATAACAGCTTTTGTTGTATGCTCATTAATGTACCAACATCCCACAGCTGTTTAAGTGATCCGCTGCAAGGCATCTGGAGTCGCCACCTGGTGTGGTGCACCTTTGTTCTGAAAATGAAAGATTGCAGACTTTGTTCTTATTACCTTGACAGGCATGAAATTAACATGCTTAAGCATGTTGCATGCTTTCCCTCTCCTCAGGACCTGGCCATGCGCTCATTGAACAGTGGAATCCTGTAGGCCTGGTTGGAATCATAACTGCGTTCAACTTCCCTGTGGCGGTGTATGGCTGGAACAACGCCATCGCCATGATCTGTGGGAACGCCTGCCTTTGGTAAGAATGGCTCATTTTCTTATCCAGTAGTTAGATAGTAAAATTAGCTATTTTCAAGTACTACTGAAAGTATTGCAAATGTATTGAAATGTTTTCTACTACTCTTTCAAGTAACATAGCTAAGTCACACCTGGTATTTGTGAAATGCTGATTTTTAATTATTACAAATTTTACCATTGGTAAAATTTATTTTTTTTGACCTCCTTTTTTTTGACACAGCCTTGTCCCCTGTTCCTTCCAGTTATTTCCACCCCAAGCAGGTGTACTGTAATTCAATTCTGACACTATCTGTACTCAGTGTCAGGCTCCACCTGTTTAAGGGCTCAGTCTTCCACAATACTGCCCCTACTTAAGATGCAAGCTGCAGATGTTCCCAGTCCCCGGGACATCTGTAGTTCTGACCAGCCATCTACAAATCTGGAGGTTCCTGTGAACCATTGGTTTCAGTAATACATTAGAATGGCCTACAAAACTCAAGAGAGCGCAATATTTAATGATTGCAGTTTTATTTTAAAGGATACATATAGGGCATGGTCTAGAAGGGTCCTAGACTCAGACCTTCCCTGCTCTCTCCCTGTGAGGGGAGGACACGTCACCTTCCCAACCAAGAGGCTCCACTGAGCTTTGGAGTCCAGAATTTTTATGGGGGTTTTAGTACGTTGGCATGACTGAGTAAATCACTGTACAAGTGATTGGACTTTAGTCTTCATCCCTCCTCCCCTCCCCATGGTTGATCTTTCTGGTGAACAATGACCAGCACCCATCCTGACGCCATCTTGGGGGCGGGCCCACTAGTCACCTAATTAGCATAACAAAGACTTCTCTCACTCGGGAAATTCCAAGGGGTGTTGATAACAGGGTATGCCAGAAAACTGGGAGTGAAAACCAGATAGTCTTTATTATACTATACTAACAAACAGAAAACTAAGTGAACAAATAGGAGGGAAGAAAATAACTTGTGATACGTCACAACCTTCTTTTAAAAATTCGATTCTTTTTTTAACTCAATAAAATTTGATGGTGAATTCCCAAGTGATTCTGAGGCACTTGGCCGTATTCCCATTGATGCATTAAATGTTACATCACTATAAAATATGTGATAGTAAAAATTAGCTGGGACAATGTCAGTATTTATAGATGACAAAACGGTTGCTTGTTTTTAGCTTTCCTGTTCAATGGAGGAACTTAGATGGGAAAACCAGGAGAATTGTCTTTGCTCCTTTTCTGTCTGTCCTGCTAATATGTACTGATCTTAGTGTTGTTTTCAGTTGAAGGTATTCAAAGACTATGAAAGCAAGGGCATAGTTGGGAGGATTAATGATCTGGCACCATGTTACCAAAGGCTAGTTGTATAGTCTTCCTCAGCCCTCTGAGCCTTCCAATGGAAGTTCATGTTGATTGATTTTCTGTTTTACTCAGTTTCCTTAATTGGCAGAGGTTAATGTAACAGTTCCTGTGATCAGTGCAGCAGGCAGGTCCAGAATTGCTTGGTGCCATTTTTCTATTTATAAAAGTTTTATAGTTCTTTAGGTCCCAGAGGCACCAAGCTGAAGGATAGATTTCTCTTTTAGTTACTAGGCTTAGTTGCTTAATTGGAGAGAACTTTTTCTCACAAAGACTTCTGCTTGAAAATAAAAGGTATTTATGATTTCCACCAAATTAAACTGCCTTTTTTTTGTTTTGTTTTTTTACCCTTATAAGGAAAGGAGCTCCAACAACTTCCCTCATTAGTGTAGCTGTCACAAAGTAAGTATGTATGACTGTATTCTTTCTGGGTATGGAAGAATCTTAAAAGGGTGATTGATAGGCACTGAATTTTTAATATGACATGAAAGTGTCATATTTATTTTAGCATGGAGTTTGGATAAACTCTTTCTTCTTTGGTTGTAATAACATTTTTGTATTGTTAGGCCGTTTACAGAGCTTTTTCAGAGCCATACATTTAAGTCTTGGGAAACATGCCAGATACTGATATAAATGTTGAACTTGAACTCTTTTTTTTTTTTTTTTTTTTTTTTTGGTGTTTTTGGGCCTCTCACTGTTGTGGCCTCTCCCGCTACGGAGCACAGGCTCCGGATGCACAGGCCCAGCGTCCATGGCTCACGGGCCCAGCTGCTCTGCGGCATGTGGGATCTTCCCGGACCGGGGCACGAACCCGTGTCCCCTGCATCGGCAGGCGGACTCTCAACCACTGCGCCACCAGGGAAGCCTGAACTTGAACTCTTAAAACATTTTTTTTTTGTCACTTGCAAAATAAAAACAAATCCAGTAGAGAGGAAATAGCCTTGCAATTTAGGGGCTTTATGCTACAACTATTCAGCATGTTAATGGTCTTGATTTCTACTCACCTGATACTTTTACTGCTTTTGTTTAATAGACAGTTAGCAAAGCAGAAAGAAAGGGTTATTATATTATTCCACTGATTCTTCTTTCGGTTAAAAAAATTACTGTTTTATTTATTCCTATTTGGAAACATGACAACTCTGATTAGGTCATAAAATCAGTGTTACTAATTTATCATTCCAGAATTTAGAGAATGTATAGAAGAGAGTGCCTTCCCATGTAGGGTGACGGTGGGCCCTTGATGTTCCATCGTTTGTGTGGTCTACATTCTCTGATTTAAAGAATTGCTGGTAGAGAGTTTGTGATGGATTCTATACATAAGAGGGTCCTTAATGTTGGAAGGTCATTTTAGGAACACTGGCTTAGGAAGTGAAAAGTCGGCTAAAAAAAGAGTAGCGTGTATTAAGTGTTTACTTGAAAGGAATATGTGATATTGAGAAAACAATATCTTTCAAGGCAATGTTGTTCAAATTAAATATTAAGAACACTGACATACAAAGCACATAAAAATGATGAGATTCCCCAGGCAATTTTTAAAAATAATCCTTGGGCTTCCCTGGTGGCGCAGTGGTTGAGAGTCCGCCTGCCAGTGCAGGGGACACGGGTTCGTGCCCCGGTCCAGGAAGATCCCACATGCCGCGGAGCGGCTGGGCCCGTGAGCCATGGCCGCTGAGCCTGCACGTCCAGAGCCTGTGCTCCGCAATGGGAGAGGCCACAACAGTGAGAGGCCCGCGTACCGCAAAAAAAAAAAAAAAAAAATCCTCAAAAAAAAAAATTAATGTAGACATAGTGAACTGACTTGCCAATTGTTATTAGTAGCTGGTTAAATTATTATTAATTTTGATATTTGTTCTAAGTTATTTTTGCCTTGTGCTTTTAAATATTTGCTTTATTAAACCTTTGAAGGGTTTGAGGTGTTCATAGGAACATGGATGATTTTTTTTAGGTAATTGAGAATATTATCTGATTTTGTAATGTAAGACAATAAGTAAAATGATGCTAAATTGTGCTGGAATTAACCAAGGGTGCTGCAACGTCCACTGGGAATTTTTTAAAATTCAGCTAATATTCAGACTCATAAAATGACCACATATTGTACCTCTATATGTTCAGAAGGATATAGGACAGGAACATAGTTTGCTAGGAGGATAGCATCAGGTATTCCTCTTGATTCAGTGTCTTTGTAGCAGTTTATTCAGGGCAAAGGAGATGAGATCTATACTGGACAGGTGTGGAGGTTGCCCTGGTTTAAAAGCCTAATGCCCCACATGAGCTAAAATGTCTTGTAACAATTCTATCCACGTGGCTTTCAACCACCCACCAGGGACATACAGTTATAGGAGTCACTGCGCTCAGATAAGGGCAAAAGCATGAGGTTTCCAGTTGTAGTTCTCAGGTCGTTATTCCAGTTTAGATTGAGTTGACCAGTCAGGGGTCATCTTTACCATGAGCCGTATTGTCTAGGTAGCATTGTTGATACTCTGGCATTTATCAGGTAACTTGAGGAGCAAAACTAAAGAGTTAACCCAAGGTCAGATTCTCATGCATTAGGGGAAGAGGTTTTGGTTAACCTTTACCCACAGGCCAAAGCAAAATACCTGCCCTTCAGGAGCAGTCAGCTACTTGTACAGATAGTAGATACACCTTGAGTCCCTGGAGAGAATTGTACAGCCTGACACCTGCTCTCAGACATGACAACTGCAGTATGTGGTCCTTGATTGGGTGGAGGAAAGAAAACTGCTGTAAAGGACATTTTTGGGGACAATTGGAGAATTTATTTAGGTATGACAATGGTATCTTTTTTATGGAAGTGGGTACAGAATTTGGATCCTTTTGAAATTTAAGTTAAGCAAATTAGGAAGTAGCCAGTAGCTTGGGATGATTGATCGAAAGAACTTCTGCTCTATTTAGGCCCATGCTCCTCAGGAAGCTCAAAATCAATGAAAGAACCCTGTTCCAGAGAAATCAGAATTACTGGAGCCATTTTTTACAACTTAAAATCAGATTTAAGTAGCATTGAACTGTGTTTCTCATTTTGACTCTAACAGCCTAAGTTGTAAGCAGACTAATTGAGAAAAAGCTGTGCTTGTCCACCTTACTTTAGCCTGGAGGGCACAATTTCCTGACTAAGAGGTTGGCGCGAAGCCAGTGGAAACTAGTCCTGAACTTCTCTGGGGTTCTGCAGGCAGGTCCAGTGCCTTCTGCTCTGTCTTCTCAGCATACTGTCTAGATTTGGCGAACCTCTTTCCCTTTTCACCCTTTACCACTTATTTGGCTGGCTCTGCTTGGGAGAGATGCGTCAAAACCTCTCATTTGCTAATGGGAGCTATCTTTCATTTTCTTCATCTTTGTGGGTTTTATTCCATATTTCCCTTTTTATTTCTTTAACATCATTTTAGTGGATTTGTGGTGAGAAGCCAAAACAAGCCCTGCAATCAGGCTACCATCTTGAACCAGATATGTCTTCATAGTTTGGCAGAAAATACTTGAGAACAGTGATCACTTGAACTTCCTGACCAGTGCTTTAGGTGTTTTGTTTATTTCGCATGTCTTCTTTTTTTTTTTTGCGGTATGCGGGCCTCTCACTGTTGTGGCCTCTCCCGTTGCGGAGCACAGGCTCCGGATGCGCAGGCTCAGCGACCATGGCTCACGGGCCCAGCCGCTCCGTGGCATGTGGGATCTTCCCGGACTGGGGCACGAACCCGTGTCCCCTGCATCGGCAGGCGGACTCCCAACCACTGCGCCACCAGGGAAGCCCAAGAGTCCTGCTTTTTAAGTGTTTGAAAACCTCATTTGTAGTATGTGAGGAGAAATCTAGGCCTAGATATTTGAGGGATGGGAGAGAAAGTTGAAAAAAGAAAGTAGTCACGTAGTTGGAATTTATTGTCATTTTTCAAAAAATGGTAAGAAATTAAATCACTCCCTTCCTTAGTAATTGCTTTTTTCCCCTAGGATAATAGCCAAGGTTCTGGAGGACAACAAGCTGCCTGGTGCGATTTGTTCCTTGACTTGTGGTGGAGCGGATATTGGGTAGGTCAATAGTAGGCCCGGAGTGTCTTTCTGCTGAAGGGCTTGGGTTGATCAACTAGAATCATCTTTACTAGAATTTCGAAACTCGGTATAGCTCAGGAGGTGAGTGGTTTTTTGGAATCATTATTGTTACGGATCTCATTGGGCTTTACTTCATTACTGTGTAGCGTCTGTTGGAGGATGAGTGAGAACTGTCTTTTTCATTGCCCAGGGCTACTACTGTAAGGTGTTTATATCCTAAAATAACACCCTGCCGTACCACTGTGCAGCCCATGGCTTCCTAACGCTTGACTTATCAACGTGCTCACTTACAGAGCAAAGCTGTGGAATTGTGCTCTGGTTTCTCACTCCCCACCAAGGACCTAGCCTCTTCTCTGGGTTCTTCAGCTGACCAAAAAAGGGAACCCTGGAGACACAGCTTCTAATTTATTGTTTTTTAAAAATCATCATGTAATTCACATACCATAAAGTTCTCTCCTTAAAAATGTACAATTCAGTGGTTTTTAGAATAGTAAGTCACAGTGTTGTGCAACCATCCCCATTACCTCATTCCAGACATTTTTGTTACCCCCAAAGGGACCTGGTACCCATTAGCAGTCATTTCCCCCTCCCCTTCCCCTCGCAGCCCCTCATCGACTTCACGCCTGTTGGTTTGCCTCTTCGGGGTGCTTCAGGTAAATGGAATCATGCGGCCTTTATATCCGGCTGCTTTCACTTGGCAGAATGTCATAGCATCTTTTCAGCTGGAACGGACTGTACTGTCTCTGAACCATGGTGAAGCTGGTTCTAGTAGCCTTGACTGATTAGATGGCATTTCATAGGAGTCAGGTCTTAGAACCCTTACAGGTGTGATGAACGTGTTAGTCCCCCTCTAGCACTTTGACCGCACTATTGTACTTCATGGGCAGTCTCAAAAAGTTGTAATACATGACTCCTTTTTTTTAGGTAAGTGAGAAAATTTTATTTAGAAAATACAACTCCCACATAAAGAGTGCATAGTGAAGTGTTATCTAAATTGTCATTTAAAACAAATAGTCTATCCTTTGACCCGCTCTTTTCTTGTACTTTGGGCATGCAGTCCTTCACATTGGCCTTGGAATAGCTCGGATAATAACAATAATGTGTGCAGAAGGGCTTTACACAGCAACCCCCTTGAGTGTCAGTGCTCACATGTGCTGGGCTGACCTGGGAAGCCCACATGCACTGTCTGATCACACAGTTCCAGCCCTGCATTGGTCTGATGCTGTGGCTGCCTTGCTTGGCCCACACCAAGCCCTTTGAAACCCTGCACTATGAGCAAGAAGGTTCAGATCAGTAGTGTCTGGTCTGCATTCCTTAGAAACTGGAAATAGCACAGCCTTTCTGAGTCAGCTTCCAAGAAGGATACTTAGGATATTTCCCTACAGTCTTTAAAATTGTCTTCTTTTTTTGCATATTTTTTAAAAATTTATTTTTTATCTTTGGCCGCATTGGGTCTTCGTCACGGCATGCAGGCTGTTCATCGCGGCACATGGATTCTCTCTAGTTGTGGCGTGCAGTGTTCTCTCTCTAGTTGTAGCGTGTGGGCTCCGTAGTTGTGGCACATGGGCTCTCTCGTTGAGGCACATGAGCTTAGTAGTTGTGGCACGTGGGCTTAGTTGCCCCGCGGCATGTGGGATCTTAGTTCCCCAACCAAGGATTGAACCCACATACATCCCCTGCATTGGAAGGCGGCTTCTTTACTACTGGACCACCGGGGAAGTCCCTAAACTTTTAGTTCTTAAAGGAATCAGTTTTAAGAGACTGCAAAATAACTGGGATGCTCGTCAAGGAACTGCTACGGTTGTATTGTCCAGTCACCCATCAGTACAAGAAGGAATATCTTCCTTAGCAACATCCTTGTGATTTCTGTTTACGGAGAGCTCCCAGAACGGGTTAGTCTGTCCTGCTGTATGGTTCTCCTTGTGAAAATCATTTTCATGAAGACCTTCCCTTGCTCCCTTGGGATAGATCCTTGTGTCTTTTTTTTTTTTTAACATCTTTATTGGAGTATAATTGCTTTACAATGGTGTGTTAGTTTCTGCTTCGATCCTTGTGTCTTTCACTGACGTCTTTCCGTGACAGGGGTTTCAGAGTTTTCTGGCTTGGCACCGTCGAGTGCCACCATTGCTGGGTTTCTCTGCTTGGGTGACCGTGTCTCTTCCCCTTGCAGCACAGCCATGGCCAAAGATGAGCGAATGAACCTGCTGTCCTTCACTGGGAGCACTCGGGTGGGAAAACAAGTGGCTCTTATGGTGCAGGAGAGGTTTGGTAAGTGTTGGCTTTATATCGAGCTTTTAATTCCCTCAGGTATGGATATGAAATAAAGGTTGGGTTTTTTTCCTTGTCTCTTTCCATGGAGGCACCAGCTGTGTTTATTTGAATGTCCAAGTGAAAGGAAGGGTACAGTTAATAGTGGCTTAATATCAGGGAGATAGCAGATTTAATAGCATAATTTGGAAAAGGATGTCATTCCCTCCCTAAATGACCATAGTAGAATCATATCAAATGTACTTATCAATTTCTATCAGACTGGTTTGGCAAATAAAAAAGAAAACTGACATTTAAACAGGACCAGTGAGAGTACAGGACCTAGAATGAATGTTGTGTAGAAGACTTACATCTGTTTTTCTCTCATTTCTGTTTCATGCATATATGACTGAAAAGGGCTGTAAGACATAGCTTTGTATCTCTACTTTATGGCTCATTAAAGAGGTTTTCTAGGATAATATTTATGGTCAATTTTTGCCTATTTTGCTGATTTAGACTAACCCTAGCATAAGGTGAGATTCGAATAGTTAATCTGTCAGCTATTTTGCTATATGGGCATTGCTTTTATAAAGGAAGTTTACAAACTATTAGAGCTAATAAACATGGTTGGCAAGGTTGCAGGATACAAAAATCAGTTGTATTTCTATACATTAACAACGAGCAATCTGAAAATGAAATTCATAAAACTTTCATTTACAGTAGCATCAGAAAGAATAAAATTCTTAGGAATAAATTTAACAAAAGAAGTATAAGTCTTTCACACAGAGTACCACAAAGCATCACTGAAAGAAATTTTAAAAGACCTAAATAAATGTAAATACCTCCCATTTTCACTGTTTGGAAACAATTTAATATTATTACTGCCCAAGATCAGTACTGTCCAAGTGATTTGCAGATTGAATGCAATCCTTTTGAAAATGTCACTTGGCTTCTTTGTAGAAATGACGAGCTGATTCTAAAGTTCATATGAAATGCAAGGGACCCCAAATAGCCAAAACAATCTTGGAAAGAACAAAGTCAGAGGACTCACACTTCCCAATTTCAGAATTTATTACAGAAGTATAGTAATCCAGATTGTGTCCTGGCATAAATATAGAAAAATCAATGGAATAGATTGAGAGCCCAGAAATGCACGCTTACACTTATGGTCAAGGATGCCAATACATTTCAATGAGGAAAATAGTCTTCAACAAATAGTGCTGGGACAACTAGATAACCATAAGGTATGTATGAAGTTGGACCCCAACCTACCCCTATACACAAAAATTAATTTAAAATCTATCAAAGACCTAAAGGTGAGAGCTAGAACTATAAAATGCTTGAAGGAAACATAGGAATAGGTCTTTGTGACCTTGGGTTAGGCAGTGGTTTCTTAGATATGACACCTAAAGCAGAAGCAACAAAAGAAAGAATAGATAAATTAGACTTCATCAAAATTAAAAACTTTTCTGTTTCAAAAGATCAGGACTTTGCTGGCGGTCCAGCGGTTGAGACTTCGCCTTCCAATGCAGGGGGCACGGGTTTGATCCCTGGTCGGGGAGCTGAGATCCCACATGCGTCGCAGCCAAAAAACCAAAACATAAAACAGAAGCAATATTGTAACAAATTCAATAAAGACTTTAAAAATGGTCCACATTAAAAAAAAAAAAAAAAAACTTAAAAAGGGCACACCATCAAAAAAATGAAAAGAGGGCTTCCCTGGTGGCGCAGTGGTTGAGAGTCCGCCTGCCGATGCAGGGGACGCAGGTTCGTGCCCCGGTCTGGGAGGATCCTACATGCCACAGAGCGGCTGGGCCCATGAGCCATGGCCGCTGGGCCTGCGCGTCGGGAGCCTGTGCTCCGCGGCGGGAGGGGCCACAGCGGTGAGAGGCCCGCGTACCCCCCCCAAAAAAAAAAAAAAGTGAAAAGAACAACCTATAGAATGGGAGAAAATATTTAGAAATCCTTTATCTGATAAGGGATTTATGTCTAGAATATATAAAGAATTGTTACAATTCAGTAATATAAAAGACAACCCAATTAAAAAATGGGCAAGCATTTGATTAGATGATTTCTTCAAAGATAAACAAATGTCCAGTAAGTATGTGCAGTGGTGCTTAAGATCGTTAATCCTGCTTCTCCCACTGGAAGATACTGTCCTCCTCCCTATGCCTCCTTTTAACTCAAAGCGGTAGTTTGTAGTTCTCTGATAAGTAGTACCATTAGTAGGATTACAATTTTTAAATGATGCATCTGCCTGTCTTAAGTTGTAGGTGCTTTTCCTGGAGGGGGTTGGTGGTTTTGAACATGGTTAGGGAGCACATAGAGAATTGGAAGGATATGGAAGGTACAGATGGAATTGTCAGATCTTATGGTTATACTGTGTTGGGAAATTGTCATACAATTTTCCAAAGTGACTGCACCATTTTATACTAACTGGAGTTTTGGGGGATATAATTTTAAACTTGGAGAAATTCCAAGACTAACTCAAGGAATTCCCATATTCCCTTTAATGAGTTTTACCAATTGTACCATTTTTAAAATCACTTTCTCTCTACCAGCATGCACACACACACACACACACACACACACACACACACACAAACATATATATTGTGAGAGCATATTTTTGAACCTTTTGAGAAAATTGAAGACATTGTATTCCTTTACCACTAAATGTGTTTTGTGTGTTTCCTAAGAACAAGGACATTCGATCATATAACCATGATACAATTATTAAAATCAGGAATCTAGACATTGATGCGATGCTCATGCTTTTTTTTTCCCTTGAAAATTTTTTAAGAGTTACAGTTTATTTATTGTCATGCTATGTTTTAAATCAGAAAATAAATTAAAACAATTGGGATAGGCTATGATTTGAGGCCGTGTAGCTGTGTGCATTAAACAATGAAATAGGAATTAATTTGTGTTTATATATTTTAAAGGGAGAAGTTTATTAGAACTTGGAGGAAACAATGCAATTATAGGTAAGGCTGCCTTTTCTTCTTTGTTTGCGTGCTTTCTGTTTAGAATATCTTCAGTAGCCATCCTGAATGTATAGAACTTGTGTAAGAACTCATCCCTTTTATGTTGTGTGTCCCATGCTTAGGAACTTTCCTTGTGAGACAGGACACATGGTTTGCAGGCGGAAATAACTAGGAGGGAAAGGCGTTCATGTTTGGAAAATGTTACCTGGGGCTTAGAATCTGTGTATGAGAGTTTCTAATGTGTCATTGTTTCTTGTTTTCCTTCTGTTTTTTGAAAACTGGCCACATGTTTCTCTAGAATAAATAAGTAAGTAACTCTATGTGACCTGCTGTTTCCAGAAACATTAGTTCGTATTCAGTGGGGTACTGAGTGCTTTTACATTGGGAAGGAACACTTCCTTAAGGCATTTTATCATTTACCTATAGTCTTGGAGATTATTTAATTCTCTTTTTCACTGGTTTGACACAAAAGGAAATAGTCTACCAGCCTAACTTCTGGATAATATAATGAACATCAGTTGGTTGAGACTTCATAGAATCATGAATTTTATGCTAAAAACTTGCTAATTGTATATTGCCATCATTATCATCATGTTTAAGTGCTTATGTGTTTGTGGGGTACACCAGAAATATAAAAATTATATGGTGAGGGGTTTGTTTTGGATGAACTTCTGATTTCGTAAAAGAGAGAGTTGATTAGAAAATATAGTTAGCGTTTATTGATCAGTGGGTATGTGTCAGGCACTGTGCTCAGTTTTTTCATGTGCAATATGTCATTTAATCCCCACAGTAATCCCATGAGGTAGATACCTTTATTAATCTCATTTGAAGGTTACACCCTGAGGCTTAAAATGATTATGTGCCTGAGTGACAGAGCCAGCATTTGTATCCTCGCAATCAGACCCCAGAGCATAGCTGTCTTCCTAAAACTCCTTACTATCGTCCGTTAGTACCCCAGATAATGTTATCCCATTTTATGGATGAGGAAACTGAGGCTTAAAAAGTTAAAATAACACGATGAAAAAGTGGTGGTGATGGATAAGAGCTTCGGTCTGTTTGGTTGTGTAATCCACCTTCTTAACCATCATGCTAGTCTGAGAATGCTCTTAGACTGGACAGGGGAAAATTGAAGATGTAAGAGGGAATTGGGACTGTAAGTTTCTGGAAGGGATAGAAAGGAAGGAATTATAAGTAATACAATGGATCGATGGACGGGTAACCTTGTAAGGACTATGCTAGTTTTTTCTTCGGAGGGCAGAAGAGGAGCAGGAAGGAATAGACAAAAGTAGAGAGCAGTCTGAAAGTGATTTTGCACTGATCTCTTCAGAGATGCAGAGGAAGCAGGAAAGGGCCTTGGGTGTGATCACTTTGAGATTTTCCTCGAAGTAAAGGGTGAAGTCATCTGGAGCAGGACTAAAGGGCTGGAGGGGTTTGAGACATTTGAAAAAGCTTCTGTAGCGGGGAGAACAAGAGGCATTTTAGGGAATGGACTGATGCAGATGAGGGTGCAGAGGTTGTTGGAGAGCTTGGTTTGATGGCGGTAATAAATCAGAAGGATCCCACTGACTTCTGTGGGCCCAGGGAAGCTGCCATCTAAATGGGTGGTGGGGTTGAGACTGGAGGCAAGTAAGACTGACAAAGACAGTGGTGCTTTTAGAGAAGAGACCACATGAAGGTGCAGAGAAGGCTTAGTCAGCACCAGAAACTTCAGAGAGGTGAAAGATGAAGAGGTCAGAGGAGGGGGAGCTCATTGCTCTCTTCTCATATCATTTTCTTTGGGAGAAAAGTTGCCTCTGCGGTATGAACTTGCTTATTTTACAAGGATAGTTCTGGCGTTCTCTCACTGCACTTTCTAAAGGCATCATCTTATACCAGTTAGTAAAGTACCTTGTCTGCCTACCTCACAACACTGATGGATGTGTTTCTGCTTCCCTAAGCTTTTGAGGATTCGGACCTCAGCTTAGTCGTTCCCTCAGCTCTCTTTGCAGCCGTGGGGACAGCCGGCCAGAGGTGTACCACTGCGAGGCGCCTGGTGAGTGTTTCTGCGTGGGCACATGAGAGTGTCCTCCTCTTCCAGTGCTGCTTTTCAACACATTGTACTGTTAAGGAGGTGTAGTAGAAACACTGCTAGAAACGTGTATTCCCTGGATGTGGTTGGCAAGCACGTGGCCCTGCTGCTCTGTTCTGTGCTCCTGGCAGTTGCTGCTGGTCAGAGAGGGACTCTGCCTTACCTCCCCAAGCTGAACGTGGTCCAGTCCTCATTGACTGGAGTTGGACGTGGGTGATGAGACCTGCTTTCAGTCCTACACCTAGAACAATGTGGACAAAGTCCCTTGTCACTTAGAGAATAAAACAAGATAAACATTTGAAACATTCACAACTATTTGCTAAAAGGTAGACAGTCTTAGCTGTCATGTAAAAACATTTTAAGTAGTAAAATATTTTAAAAAATTAAAAATTTTTGGCTTATAGGTCAAGTCTTAGATTTGACTTGATGTGACGTAGTTTATTGGAAAGTAAATATATGTGTGTTCTCTATATAAGTGTATAAGTCTGCATGCATATATATAGGACACATTAATATTAAGTGCATGTGAGGAGAGTGGTTTCGCTTCAGTGTTCGGGGTTTGGGAAGTTTAATCTCCACACTTAGATTTGAGCTGGATTTTAAAATGTTTTTGTATGAGGTACAACCTTGATTTTCATGACTCATACTATTGAAAAACTGGGCCAAACCAGTTTTGATTAGGTAGAAAAATTTGGCTACAATTGCCTTTTTAAATTATTATTGTTGAGTTTTCCTCCTGTAATTAAAAAAAAATAAACAGTTTACAATTGAATTATGGAGGAATTGGCTTTGGGTTTTTTCTCTTACCCACAATGAGTATGAACAAATTCTTTATAAGGTTGACATAATCTAAATTAATTAGAATAGATAAAAAATATAGGGAAATTAAGCCTTTACCTTTGCCATAACTTTTCATATTCACTTTTTCCTGTATTTTACAATGAATGAGTATCTTTCCTTTGTTTTTATATTACTCAGTTGACGTGGTATGAATTGCGGTATGAACTTGCTTGTTTTACAGGGATAGTTCTAACGTTCTCTTACTGCACTTTTTTCTTTTTTCTATTTATTTGTTTATTTAAATGTTGCTCTGCGGATTTCACCGGCAGAAACCCAGAGCCTGCACTTTCTAAAGGCATCATCTTATACCAGTTAATAAAGTACCTTGTCTGCCTACTACGATAGAATATCTAAGCTACGATGTTTGTAAAGTATTTACAATTTATTGAATTTGTTCACCTTAAACATTTATTACCTTAAGGCTAAGAAGGAAACAGGGGTACTCCAAAAGATTATAATCTTAATTACATGGTAAACTATGAAATGACATTAAAGTCAAGCATTTCTTTATTTGGTCAACCTTTATTTTTCCTTTGTGTTCTGGAGCAAATATACATAGCCAGGCTTTATATTTAGTGTCAAATATTGGAGGATCCTGTTAGTCATAACCCAAATCAATTTTTGTAGGGACTGTAGTGCTGTACAGAAAAATCCATTCCAGTACTATGGACCTCTCTGTGATTTATCGTTGGTCCTCTGTATCCATGGTTCTTCCAAATCTGCAGATCCAACCAATTGGGAACCATGTAGTCCTGTAACATTTACTGTCGAAAAATATTTTTATACAGGTGGACCCGTGCAGTTCAAACCCATGTTGTCCAAGGGTCAACTGTATAAATCAGTACTGTTAAGAAAAATTGAGGGAATTCCCTGCTTGTCCAGTGGTTAGGACTCCGCGCTTTCACTGCTGAGGGTGCAGGTTCAATTCCTGGTTGGGGAACTAAGACCTACAAGCTGTGCACCACGGCCAAAAAAAAAAAAAAAAAAAGGTTGGGGGAAAAAAAAATTTGTGCATTTTTAACAATTTCGTACATTTATTTGTGCTATTTAATAGTTCATTTATATGTACTAATCCCTTGAATGTTTCTTTTTTCATTTAGTTTTTACATGAAAGCATTCATGATGAAGTTGTTAATAGACTTAAAAAGGCCTATGCACAGATCCGTGTTGGGAACCCATGGGACTGTGAGTATCTGGTTGATTCCAAAGATGTTCCTTTTTGACAGATGGTGTTATAAGAGTTTCTGATTTTCTACTTTTATTTTTTTCCCTTTCCTGAGAGGCCCGAGGGAATACAAAGCAGTGTATTTTGCATTTGGGGTGACACGTCTGCTCCTAGTTTAGGATCTCAGTGCTTGACGTGGGCCGGTGGGTGAGCTTGGGAGATGGTATTGAGATGGGATGAGTTTGAGAAGCTTTTCCCTCTTCACTTCCCTCCTCCCAGATACCACCATCCTCCCTCATGCAAGGTTGCAAGAGTCACCTGCCTGACTTTTCTGCTTCCACTTCTGTCTTCCACCATAACCAAAGTAATTTTTAAACATGTAATTAAATAATTCACTCTCTTGCTAAAAACACTCATCACTGTTTGACTAAAACTTGGATGCCTTTTGAGACCCTTTTTGCAAGCCCACAGTCTTTTGTGATCTGACCCCGGCTGTGTCCCCTTCTGGACCCGCTGTGCGCCATTTGCCCCGTTGCTCCCGGAGCTCCAGCTTCTCCAGCCTTCTTTCAGTGCTCTGGACATTCCAGGCTCTGCCCTGCTGGAACTGCTCTTTGCCCAGTCCTTCCCGCCTCCTCACTGAGGCCTACCTATATCTTCCTTCTTACTCTGTCTCACGGTCACCTTTAATGCTCTGGTTTCTGACAGCCATACAGAGGGAGCATCAGCCTCTTCCCCTTAAATTGTTCACCGACTGCTGGTTCTGTGAGGTTCTTAGAGAATGATCACCCTGTAATAAGCAGAGCCTATATTTTTACTGCAGGACTCTGATGAATTGATAGCTCTTTCCCTAGATTTGGCCCTCCGTGCTTCTGTATAGAAAGCTTATGAGGACCCAGCCATACCTTCTTTTGTGCATATCTTCTGTGGCTGCTTTTGCACTACAAAACATACCAAAACATACCAATTGGTGGAATTGAGTAGTCGTGGCAGAGACCACATGACATGCAAAGTATTAAATAGTTACTGTCCGGCTCTTAGCAGAGAAAGGTTGCTGACTCCTGCTCTCAACTGAGGGGATATATGAAGGGATTGGTCTGTTCATTGGGAAAGCTGTTTAATTATAAAATGATGCCAGTTAGGGTGAAATGAAGAGCATTCCTTTTTCTTTCCAGCTAATGTTCTCTATGGGCCACTCCACACCAAACAGGCAGTGAGCATGTTTCTTGGAGCAGTGGAGGAAGCAAAGAAAGAAGGTGGCACCGTGGTCTATGGTGGCAAGGTAATGGCAACTTGAGATCAGGAGTGACAGGTTCTTTGTTTTCCTTTCGCACAAGCAGGGCTCTGGGTAAATTGATGAAGGGTGCCTGACTGCCACTTTTCTTTTCTCCATCCCTTTTATAACGGGGAAATACATACTTTAAAGAATCACAATGTAACATGAATGGAAAATTTCTGGAAAGACACAACTCAGAGCCAGGGTTGCCTATGAATTGAGTCCCTGGGAATTTGTATGGAAGGGAGACCTCTTTTTCATGGTATGGAAGACTGTATTTAGTGCAATTTAAAATCCGCATTTAGGGCTTCCCTGGTGGTGCAGTGGTTGAGGGTCCGCCTGCCGATGCATGGGACATGGGTTCGTGCCCCGGTCCAGGAGGATCCCACACCGTGGGCCATGGCCACTGAGCCTGTGCTCCACAACGGGAGAGGCCGCAGCGGTGAGAGGCCCGCGTACTGCAAAAAAAAAAAAAAATCCACATTTAGTAGTGATTATTAAGTCATTTAAGGCAGGGAATCAAAAAAAAAAACATACCAAAAGCATTTTTAACACATATTACTGTTGTCGATGAAAAATTAGTTGATTTAAGAAAGAAATGGAAATTTTTATTTGAGCCAAATCGAGGATTATAACCCGGGAACAGCACCTCAGAAAGCTCCGAGAACCGTTCTACCTGCTAGAAGTCAAGGCAGTTATATAGGTTTTTTAGACAGAGGGCTGTACATTGAATGACGTATCTTTGACAGTTTACACAATCTAGATCTAAGCATCTAAGCGTCATCATGGCCCCTTACAATATAAGGAATGTTGTCTTTTAAGGAGTTGTCTTGGTGGTGCTAGGAGAATGTTGCTGTTTATGGTTGAGCAGGTATTTCTGCCAATGGGGAGGTTTGGTTGATGCATGATACAGATACACAGTGCACAGTTGAGGGGAGAGAGGAGGTCATAGGGCAGAGAAAGTTTTTGATGTTTAAATTTTTCTTGTCTTCCCATAAAATATGAATTTCATTTCACACCATATTTGTTTGATTCTTGAGATGTAGATTCAAGGCGTTTTCTTCGTGTATGATAGGAATTTGTCTTCATCCTTGAATAAGCTATACATGTAATTTATTATCTACAATTTATTTTCACTTCTTTAAAATCACTGAAAACTGAGTCTCTTGGCAAAGCTCTCTGAGAAGCAGAATCCTTCTCCCTAGTCTCTCAATGTTGACATACCCACATCTCATTGGATAGAGATGTGTATGTGTACTTTTTGTTACTTACCTTGAGTTTTTTTAAGCATTTTAACTTAATCTTTAGAAGTAGCTCTTTTTTCCCCTTTGTGTAATATTTACTTAAGTTACATAATGCAATATGGTATTGTAATAACAAATACAGCTGCCACATACAGGGTTGGGAGTAAATACAGATGACTCTTGGTAAACGTACAGCTCAGAGGGTGAGAGCAGAATTACACAGTCACCCTGGAGAGCTGACCGCCAGCCAAGCAGCTTGCTGCAGGCATCAGAATATTTTATAGAAGTTAAGTGGAGATGAACTAGTAATTTGATTATGTGGAGGTTAGTTAGGAGAGTGTCTATAGTATACCCTTTTAGAGCTTTTGATTTCTGTATTAATATGTTAGTTTGCTAGGGCTGCCATAGCAAAATATCACAGACTGGGTGGCTTAAACAACAAATTTGTCTCACAGTTCTGGAAGCTGAGTCCCAAATCACGGTGCTGGCCGGGTTGATCCTTCCTGGTGAGGCCTCTGTCCCTGGCTTGCAGACGGCCACCTTCTCTCCATGTCCTCACATGGCCTTTCCTCCCTGCCTGGAGAGAGGAGGTCCCTGGTGTCTCTTCCTCTTCTTATGAGGAATTATTTCTATCTGATTAGGGCCTCACCCACATGACCTCATTTAACTTTACCTCCTTAAAGGTCCTGTCTCCAAATTTAGTCGTAATGGGAGTGGGGTGGGTTTAAGGCTTCAACATAAGAATTTGGGGGTGTGGGTATGGGCACAATACAGTTTGTAACAGAACAGGTATAGATTACCTCTTTTAAAATTATGTGAAGTTAAAAAATAACCACCAGCATTTTTTCCCTGTAACTTGGTCATGATGCACGGCACAGCTCTCTATCCTTGACTCCTTTATTCTATTTTTTTTCTAACCAACTAAGTTAGAACCAATAAGGGGCAGAGAAAATTTTCATTCATGATGGGAGGTTATTTTGGAGAAATAATTCACTTATAAATGGTGTTTATTTTTTTTTTCTCAAAATTATAAACAAAGATGGTATCCTCTGACTTCAGGAACCAGAAAACAAAATGCTCTTGTTTTTATTTCCTTTCTCTACTGCAGGTTATGGATCGCCCTGGAAATTATGTAGAACCGACAATTGTGACAGGCCTTGACCACAACGCGTCCATTGTACACACAGAGACTTTTGCCCCAATTATTTATGTCTTTAAATTCAAGGTAAAAAACTGGATTCCTTCTCTCTTTTCTCTAGTTCAACATTGAAACAAGTGAGAAGACTAGGAGAAAATAAAAGTATGTTAAATTTCTGTCGGACTTTAGGGAGGTTTTAGAAAGTCACTCCGATTAGTAAAGATTTGAAGGTTAAGGACAAACTATGATGAGACGAACACTTTCAACAATAGAGCATAAGCTAGCTGCCAGGGGAATTAAGACAAGTAGAGGGCCAACATTGAAATTTATGGAGAACATTGCCCTCATCACCTGTATCAGCTGTGTTGATAGACTATGAAGTCAGCTTCTGCACAAAAGGGACGAGGTAGTTTGATAGTCTGAGTGCTAAGTATCAGTGGACAAAATGAGAAGATACAAGGGCAATTTGTAGACATACAATTACAACTTGTATCAGAGGACAGGCTGTGGAGGTTTTAACAGATAAAGGTAACTAGAGGGTCTCCTTCCCAGCCCGTGACAGGCCCTACCATGCCAGCAGATGTCTAGAGATTGAATCAAGGCTTGGCTGTGCCATGATTAACAGTTGAAGGATGATGAGATTTATACCTTGTTGCAATTATATGATTGCACTAATTAAAATCTTGCTTTAAGTTGTCTATTATTGTTTCACATAATGTGACTACAGAGTGTAATTTCATGTTTTGCCTTGTGTCTGTGTGTTTGACTGTGAGTTCCTGAGCAAATCATTTAGCCTCTCTTGCCTAATCTGTACATTAGGGATAATACAGAGCCTGTGTCATTGGGTGAGGATTAAATGTATAAATGCATGCTCAGTGCCTACGTCAGTGTGTTGCACATAGTAAGAGCTCAGTAAATAACAGCTCTTATACGTAGTGGCTTGAATGGAAGAATGTACTCATGTTTTTCTCAAAGTTCAGGTAAGGGGAAAATCCCACAAAGCACTGTACAAGATAAACAGAATTAGGAAGATGTTGACTCCTTAGTTTCCTTTTGTGCACTAAAATTATACTGGTAAATTTCACGAAATGAGTGAAATTTACCAGAAATGAGTTTACTATTAGTCAGTTTGGACCAGAACAGTGTGTATCATCTAACAGCTTCCAACGCCTGTCCTTTTAGAATGAAGACGAGGTCTTTGCATGGAATAATGAAGTAAAACAGGGACTTTCAAGTAGCATCTTTACCAAGGATTTGGGCAGAATCTTTCGCTGGCTTGGGTATAACTTTGTCTATTTTGAAAACTTACGTAAGTCTGATTTATGTGGTGAATGGACTATAAAAAAAGAAAATGAAACCATCATAGGTGAAAATATTTTTTTAAATAAATTTATTTATTTATATTTTTAAATTTTGGCTGTGTTGGGTCTTCGTTGCTGCACGTGGGCTTTCTCTGGTTGCAGCGCGCGGGGGCTACCCTTCATAGCGGTTGTGCATGGGCTTTTCATTGCGGTGGCTTCTCTTGTTGTGGAGCACGGGCTCTAGGCGCACGTGGGCTCAGTAGTTGTGGCTCGTGGACTCTAGAGCGTAGCCTCAGTAGTTGTGCACGGGCTTAGTTGCTCCGTGGCATGTGGGATCTTCCTGGACCAAGGATCCAACCCATATCCCCTGCATTGGCAGGCGGATTCTTAACCACTGCGCCACCAGGGAAGTCCCCTATTTTATTTATTTATTTATTTATTGTTTAGCATTGAGAGTCTTAGAGGTTTTGTTTGGATTATTTATTCGTTTCTGTATATTTGTTTTGTATGTGTGTGTGTGTGTTTTTCCTTTTTATTTATTTATTTATTTTTACCTTTCACATATTTTGCTTTCACTTTGCCTCCCTTTTTACACACAGCCCAAAAGGATCAGACTGTGGCATTGTAAACGTCAACATTCCAACGAGTGGGGCTGAGATTGGAGGTGCATTTGGTACGTAGAGAATCCTTTCTCCTTTTTCATGTTGGCCAGTTTATTAGTCTGCCGGGGCTGCCATAACAAAATACCAGACTGGGTGGGTCAAACAATAGAAATGTGTTTTCTCACATTCTTGGAGGCTGGAAGTCCAAAATCAAGGTGTTGGCAGGTTTGGTTTTTCCTGAGGCCTCTCTTCTGGCTTGTAGATGGCCGTCTTCCTCCTGTGTCCTTGCATGGCCTGTTCTCTGTGCATGTACGTCCCTGGTGTCTCTTTATCTTCTTATAAGGACATTAGTCCTATTGGCTTAAAACCCCACCTTTATGACTTCATTTAACCTTAATTACCTCCTTAAGGGCCCTGTTGCCAAATACAGCTAGCCACGTTCTAAGGAATTGGAGGTTGGGGCTTCGACCTATGAAATTGGGGCAGAGGAACACAATTTAGTCCATAACAGGTGGCAAAGAAAAAGCACTAGTCTTTTAGAAAAGTTTGACCAAAACACTGAAATAATAATCTTATCTGGTCTGACATGCTCGAGAGAGCTTATGCTCTATATTCAGAGTTATTGTCCAAGGTCCTACATTTTATTCTCAGATGCAGCATCATGTTAGAACAGGGGCCCTTCACCTGAATTATGTGAACTCCTGAAATGGCATCTGTTTTCTTGGGAGATGCTTGAAGACCCCAAAAAGATTAAGAACCTCTGCTTCAAAGCCAGAAAATTTCACATGAAAATTTTTGGTTTTTATTTGCAAAGTGGGCATAGTAAATATTATACACTATCTTTTATCTTAGATAAAATATTGAGTTGTTTCTTTTCATTAGGCCCAGCTCCTCTTTTCTCTTAATGAGCCTGGGGCTCTTGATGCTTAAACTTAGTACTAACAGTAAAAGTTTTTTTGTTTTTTTTTTTAAAAGAGGCCTTCCCAACAATCATATATTAACTTATTAAAAATTATCCAAAATATAGTAAAAACAGATTGCATTATTTATATATATATATATACACACACAGAGAAGTAAAACAAACATACATTAATACCTGTAAAATTTAAATAATTAGAAGCATTTTTTTTTGAAGCATTCTTTTATACATTTTAAAGCAGAGGGCAATTACTATTCAGCGTACAGACAGTGATAAACGTTCCTGATTTCAGCTTAGCCGTTTATCTCTGTGCTCCACTATTAAGTGAGTGTCTGCTCCTTCTGTAGGCCCTCAATCCCTGTTTTCCGCCCATGCCTTCTCTCTCCAATTGACTCTTTTATTTCAGCCTTTACACTTCATTTCTAAAGTTTTTAAAAAGTCTCATTAATGGAAAAGGCAGTTCTGCCCCATACTTTGCTTTTCCTCCTCCTTTCCCGGAGGCAGCTACTTTGAGATTCTTACTGAAGGAAAAAGGAAATTGACCTTTGAATTTACTTCAGTTTTTCTAAGTAATGTGCTTTAACTGCTCTTTCACAACTTTAGACATTATGTACTGACCCTTTGTTATCATAGATTAACTTTCTTAAACCCTCTCTCTCTTTTCCTGTGAGCCGTTATTGCACAGGGTGAGGTCTAGAGAAGACGAGATACTAAGTGTCTGGCTCCTAAGTCTTCTCCCAGTGTAGTCACAGAAGATGTGCTTAATTCTTCCTGCATCGGATTGTGACAACATATGTGAAACATTGTCTACCAGCAAAGCATAGAGACTCAGTACCCAAGGCTTTTATTGGGGGTCGGTCACACAGGCAACCTCTGCCTAAGCACCCAAATTCCAGACTCCCTGAAGGAAAGCAGGTATTTAACATAAACCACATTGTTTGCTCAATGAGACAGTGTAGGGGACTGTTAAGCCTACAAGTTTCCAGATGCTAGCAACATTGTAAGCAGACCTGCTATGTCTTTTCTGCACAGATTGTAAGTTTTTCTCAGCCTTTGGAAGCTATAACTTACTTGTCTTCTGGTTTCCATTACTGTGGTTGAAAAGCCCAATCCACTTTGATTTCTGGTCTTTTTTTCCCCCATTTCAAAAAATTTGGGGTCTGTTATTTATGTCTGATGTTCTGAAATTCTTCAGTAATATGCCTCAATGGAGATCTTGGTAAACATTTTTGTTGGACAGTCAATGGGCCAGTAATTGGCCTTAACATTGGGACTCACAGTTTTTAGTTCTGGGAAGTTTTTGATAGTTTTATTTTGTTTTGATAGTGTTTCTTTGACAATTTTTTCCCTTTGATTTTTCTGTATTTTAATTTATAGAACTAGTATTTGAATGTTATCTGTTGAAGAATTATCTAATTGTGTTATTTTTTCCCCTTTTATTTTCCATCTCGTTAGTCTTTTGGGGAGATTTCCTCAAATTTTTCTTCAAAACACTTCTTTGTTTTTTTCTCCTCTGCTCTTACTAAAAACGATACTAAGTGTGCTTTGAAGGCACGCTTTTAAACAGTACCCTTTTCTTGTTTTATGGAATCATTATCCTTTTTGTAACCTTTAAAAATAATGACATTTAAACATTTTTATTATAAAATCAGTTTATGTATAACGTAGAAAATAATATACAGATAAGCATAAATGGGAAAATAAAATTACATTTCCACTATTCAGAGGTTTCCACTCGTAACACCTTGGTCTAATGGTAAGTTTTTTTTTAAGGTGCTTCCTGACATTTCTGTTTTTTTGGTTAATTCCTTTTACTTTATTTTCCAACCTAGTTCCCTTTTTCCCATTTGGTTTGGTCTCTGTCTTTTATCTATTTGTTTGCAAAGGGGATACTCTGGCTACCTGTTGGTCAGGTGGCTCTGGTCTCCTGGTGTCTTCATTTCTGTGATCCTGAGTAGGAGCCCACGCAGAGGCACTGCGCAAGATTCATGAGCTGCTTGTATATTTCTCTAGGAGGAGAGAAGCACACTGGCGGTGGCAGGGAGTCTGGTAGTGATGCCTGGAAACAGTACATGAGAAGATCTACTTGGTAAGGAAAGGCTTTGGGAAAATGGTTTGGCTTTACAGCCTCTGGAATGTGCTTCTACAGTCTCCTACTGTCTGTTCTGTTCGTGCAGTTTCTCTTGATTTTATGTTTCTAACATTCCACAGCTCTCCCCTCCCAGAGCATCTATTTGGTGCTATTATTTTCCTACCCATCTTTCCAGCTTCAGCTAGTGCCCAGCGCCTGACTGTGAAACCGTCTCGGTAGTGGTTCCTGTCTAGAGACAGCACAGGAGCAGGACAATTGGGGTCAACCAGCAGGAGAAAGTGGAAGAGGCTGTCCTTTCAGTTTTTTTCCTTGGGTACAGTTACCACCCCTGCAGGCTGCCAGGGCAGTAGGACATGGAGGTGGGCAGGTGGGCTGCGGGCCTGGCTAGCGAGCTGGGGGATACAGCTCTGGGAATAGTGAGCACAAGCTTTGAAAGTGGATTAGCACGTTCACCCAGCCCAAGGGTAGCTGGCAAGGGAACCTGTTGCTGGGACGTTCTGGCTAGGAGCTGCTTTTTATTTGTTTTCTGTTTTCCCTCCCTCTTGGGTAGAAATCACTTTATCCAAGAGCAGTAAAATGGTGTGTGGGGTCAGGCCCATGTCGTGTTAGGTTGTAGAAAGAGCACAGGGTGAGGAACCCAGGACACCATCTGTCTCATTTACTGCTTCTCACTGGCTCTGGAACCTCCTGGGGAGGGGGGTTTCCTACACCTTCGCTCATTGTCTCCTCAGCAACTTCATGTCTGTTAGGAATTTTTTTTTCCCCTCCAGCTTTATTGAGGTATAATTGACAAATTAAATTGTAATATATTTAAAGTGTGCAGCATGATGATTTGACATACACATACATTGTGAAAAGATTCCCACAATCAAGTTAGCACATCCTTTACCTCACAACAGTGTGTGTGTGTGTGTGAGTGTGTGAGTCAGAGTGAGAGAGCGAGCGAGAGAGAGCGAGCGAGCTTAAGATCTACTCTTAGCAAATTTCAAGTATATATCAGGAGTTTCTGAGTTGCTTTGGCTGTGGCTCGTTTACTCTCAGACACATGCATGCTCTTTGTCTGATTCCCATTTGTTGAAGTCCGTTATGTTCCTTTTACTTTTCTTGTGTACTTGAGATCTAGGGGACCAAGCATGTAGCTGCAGCCTTTTTGGTATCCATCTGACGGAGACACTTCCTCTCAGGAGAAAAGCCAGATGACTGACTAAGAGGGAATCTTTTATTTTCCAAATTATTATAGTTTTATTTTATTTCTATCAGAATGGGAATATCTGTATTTTTCCTCCTAATTCAGTACAAGTTATTGAGAGACATAAAGAAGATGAAGTTATAATCCCCATATTCTTGTGCCCTAAAAACCATTACTAACACATATGCTGTGTGTCTTTCCAGAATTTTGTATTTCTCTTATTTTTTCTTTTATAAAACTGGATCTATACTAATTTTTTTTGTATCCTTATTTTTTTCTTCATTAACTTATAACTTGAATATTTGACCTTGTTAATATATGCAGATCAGACACATTTTTTTAATGGCATAAAATTTCCTCTATTACGTGTATACTATCCATTTAATTTTGTTCATTTTTCCCCCCCTTAGTACCATCAACTACAGTAAGGAACTGCCTTTGGCCCAAGGAATCAAGTTTCAGTAAAGTTGCTTTCAATTGACATTTCAAGTGTTTCAGGCATTGTTGCATCTCTTTCTTCTGAAGAAGACGAAGAAAATTACTATTTGCCTTGAATCAATGGATCATTTTGAATTTGACAGTGGTTAATCCCTTATGCTTCTGAAGCCTAAATCAAGAGACTTTTTTAAAAAATAAAAATTTTCATGACATAGCCTTAAGTAATAAAAGATAGATTCGATGGATTTTTATGTTACTAGTAGTTACTGATTTTTTTAAACTTTAGCATTATTTTTATAATTTAGAAAAATATAATGCATGCCATGGTAGGAATTTGAAAAGTACAGAACATAATAGGGGAAAAAATAGAAGCCTTGTCAGGAGGTGCAGGAACGTCTCCTGAGCAAGTAAAGAAATCGGTAGCAAGTATTGATTCATGTCACCCTCCTCAGCAGGTGTTGGAAAGGGTGTGATTGAAGGGAGTGTCCCTTGTTTATGGAGGAGCATAGCACAGTATCCCTGTGGAACAACTTGCTGTTTAAGATGTCTGAGGGCATTCATCATTATCACAGCTTCTCTCGCTCAGGATGGCTTGTGTCACCACAGAAGAAATTTGGGGGGTGGATGGAGATTTTGCTCCTGCCCTACCTAGAACCTGCACCTGCGGACGACTGTGTGGAATTCTATGCAGAGCACATCTGGATTTCTTATGCAACCTCAGACCGTCTTCTTTAGCTGTTAGGCTTCCTTAGTTGCCCTTAGGTTTGTTGTCAGAATAACCAAGTGTGTAGCAGCATGTGTTCGCAGTGGACTCGGCATAGTTCACTTTTTCTTTCCTGGGAGTCCACGTCCTTCTCTTCAGAAGCTGCCCGGGAGCTACTGGAGTGATTCAGCCCAGGGCCCTGTCGAGCTCACGCTGGCTCCTGCAGTTCTGTCTTCCTGGCAGCCTTCACTCCCCTGATGGGTAGCAGCCACCACCCCGTCGACTCCTGCCAGACTGGACTGGGACAGAAGACTTGCAAGAAGATGACATCTGTAGATGACCTGATGTGTCAAGATATATGGAGAGATGTAGACACCTGGCAAAGAATTTGGGGTTGAGTTATGGCAGAGAAGCAAGCAAATGAAAAAACCAAGCAATTATAAATTTATCAGGGAAGGAAAGGTATAACATGTTCCATGGCCCAGCTGTGACTAGTGTTCACCCAGGTATGCTGTTGTCAACCTTGAATATTAAGCCAAACGTGGACGATAGGCCTTCTGAGAGCATGTTGGCAGGAAAAGTTCAGGGTTTGAGGTAGGTCAGAGAGGCAGGCAGTTTATGTTCTGTAGTGGAAAATCAATAATGCCTAAAATCACAAAAGCAAGAAATAGAAACATAGGCTTATAAAAGATAGGGAGCTAAATTCTGAAAATATCATTGCTTCAGGAGAGGGCAAATGGGGGGTGGGGCATGGAGACAGGAGGGATTATCTTCCATAACAAGTCTTATAGAGCTATTTGACTCTTTAAATCAAGAGAATGTATAACTTTGATTAAAAATTCAAACCAACAAAAAAATGATGTCGGAGAATCAGGTGCTTGGAATCCTAGGCTTCCTAACCCCCTTTCCACCACCCCTCTCCCCAGCACACACAAACTGCACACTTGTGAGCTTCCCCTTATTCAACTAGGGACTCTTTAAATATCTCATGAAAGGATTGTGCTGAAAGCCAAGTTTCCTTCCATGTGTTGAAGTACAAAATAGATTAAAAGTATATGTGTATCAATACAAGGTTAATACAAGCAGTTGCCTAAGAAAATTACGCAGTTTGGGCACTTGTTTAAAAAAACCTTGCTGTGGTTTTTCTTTGTAAGTCACAATGTTAGGTATTGTAGCCCTGTCTTTAGTGTCTATAATAATGTCTGAAGAAAATAGTAAAGCACTATTTAAAACGTTTTTAGAAACCATGTAGTAATTGGCTATTTTCATTTTGTGAAATTGAGATTAATTTCGATTGAAATTTTTTTTATATCCTGTTTTTTCCAAGCATATTATTTTTTAACAAGTATTTCGAAACACGAGCTGTGTTGGTGTTTTTTCAATTTTTACATTTATAATTTCTCTCCAATCAGGTATGTATTCTCTCCAATGAGGAGGCTCTCCATCCTCCTGTGTATTTGCTAAAGCCATGCCGTGGTGGCCAATATGGAATAATCTCTAGTACACTGGTGAGAGGGGGACCGGCAACTCTAATCTTAGGTATGGAAGTCAAGTTAAACTGATTCTGAAAGCTTTCATTGAAACTAATTCACAAGTTTTCTACAAATGTTTCTAGCAACAAGGACATTTTTTGTCATGATGTTTATTAAAAAATTTTGGCCTTACATGTCCCTCTGTTTTTTACTGACTTAATGAAAGTTACTTATTAGTATTTTTAACCACAGAAGTTAAAATTTACATTTGTGTGTGTTATTGCTGGCCATGTGATTTAAGGTGCCGGGAGTCCTGTACTGCTGGTTACTGGTTACACCGAGCCCCTTGTGACTGTCTGCCCCGCCCTGCCTGCATCCGGTGTTATAGCCCTACTGCCAGAGTTCCCAGCTCCCACAGTGGACCTGAGTGGCTGTGATTAGCGTTCCCACTGTATGGGATGGTAATAACGCCCATCCCAAACAACTGTAAAGATTAAAGGAAAAAATTACAAAAGTAATATAGTGCCTGGCAGTGGTAAGAGCTCAATAAATGTTGTTATTGGGGTATTTTGCACTTTTAAATATTGTCTATTTTCCTAAGTGAAATTCAGAAGCATTTTTCAGGTTTCTGAAAAGTGAAGTTCTTCGAGATTTTTATCGGGATCACAGATTTATAAATAGGAAAGAATCAATTTACAATACTCATGTTTTTTAAAATCTAGGTATATGGTATGTACGTTGAATTCAAATACTTAAGATGCTTAGCGAAATTATTTTAAGTTTATTCCTATATGGTTTTTAATTTTAGTCATTGTCAATTCGATTTCTCTCATGTGTAAATTATCGCAGAGGCCATTTATTTTCCAAGGTAGATTAGCTATGAACATAGGAACACAGATCCAATAATTCCTCAGTGTTTGCTGTTTGCTGGTTGAAGGCTTTTTCACTGGCAATTCCAGGGTTCTAGAAATCTGGCCAGGAATCAGATACTATCAAATTGTCCTCATGGTGTTGACCTGTAGGTGGTGCTGTTGGTCAGAGCAAGCGCCTCAGTTGGGCAGGGCCGAGAGTTGTGTGGACTCTGCTCTCCAGGAAGTCATCGTGGAAAAGGTTTTGCGTTCAGCAGGCAGATGTGCTAAACTCAGTGCCCCATTCTTTTTTATTTTTAAACTGAGTCTCCTTTTTTTTAAAAAAAAAAATTTATTTATTTTTGGCTGTGTTGGGTCTTCGTTGCTGCCTGTGGGCTTTCTCTAGTTGCGGCGACTGGGGGCTACTCTTTGTTGTGCGCGGGCTTCTCATTGCAGTGGCTTCTCTTGTTGTGGAGCACGGGCTCTAGGCACTCAGGCTTCAGTAGTTGTGGCGCATGGGCTCAGTAGTTGTGGCTTGCGGGCTGTAGAACGCAGGCTCAGTAGTTGTGGCACATGGGCTTAGTTGCTCCACGGCATGTGGGATCTTCCTGGACCAGGGCTCTAACCTGTGTTCCCTGCATTGGCAGGCAGATTCTTAACCCCTTTTCTACCAGGGAAGCCTCTCTACGGTTGACTCTTGAACAACAGAGGTTTGAACTGCACTGGGCCACTTACACTGGGATTGTTTTCAATGTCATTACGACAGTACTGCAAAATCCATGGTTGGTTGAACTTGCAGAATTGGAACCTCATTTACAGAGGGCCAACTATAAGTTTATGCGTGGATTTTCCACTCTGCAGAAGGTCAGCACCCCTAATGCCCGTGTTGTTCAAGGGTCAACTGTACACACAAGTGTGTCTATATTTACCTCTGAATCTGTCTGCTGTATTATACTGAGAGCCAGGAGTTCACATCAAAACTTACACATCCAGCCCAACATTACAGGGTTCATTTTGGTTTTTTCCCTTTCAATATTTGCAGCTCTTATCTCTGATAGTAAGAAACTGCCTCTCATTACCCTTGATGTACTTTCTCATTGGAATAACCTGTTTCCCACCCTTCTGAGGACACCTCCCTCACCTTCTGGTTCTGAGGGTGCTGGTCTCATCTCCCGCATGGATGTCCTCCTCACCCACCTAATGGCTTTAGGCCTGAACTGTTCTGGAAGAAATGAGGCAGAGAAAGAGGAACTGGCCTTTCCTTAAATGTAGATTTTTTAGTCAGAATTAAAATGTTACTTGACTCTCCCCCACCTCGCTTGTTTGTCCGGGAGCTGAGCTGCCCAGGGGTTCAGCCGGATAAATGGGTGGCACGGGTCTGGGAGGTGGAACACCTGAGTTCTAGGCACAGCTCTGCTTCTAAGGGGCTGGATGCTCTTAGAGGAGTAATCTGACCTCTCCGTGCCCTAGCTCTCTTGTCTGCAAAATGAATAGTCTGGACCAAATCTGAAGTAAAAAAATTGGTGTCCATGGGCCACAATCAGTTAAGTGGTTGAGTCATCCTTGGGAGTTAGCTTTCAGAAAAAATCAAATTTAAATTTCTTCAGATGGAAGCTGTGCACGCCAGTTAGCTACAGGTGGGCCACAGCTTGGATGATCTTTTCCAGTTTCACACATCTCCTTCCAGCCCAAGGATCCTATGGCTTTATTCTTTAGGCTCTGATGAATCAGGCTTGCCCAACTCTAACCCTTCTTGGCTAATGACAGTGTTTCTACCACGAAGAGCGAAACAGCTTATAGACTTCCAATAAGGGCCCTGCTATTATTTAGGATATGATTTTATCTCCTCTAACAGACTACAGAGAATGAAGGCTCAACAAGGTAGTTTGTCTCTCCTATTTAACAGTCCAGGTGTAAGTAGTCCAGGGTGGACTGGTGACCCCATGGTGTCTGGGCCTTAAGCTTCTTCTGGTTGCTGTTCTGCTTGGTGAAGATGGCTCATTGCTACCACCTACATAATTAGGGGAGGGCCCTCTTCCACTTACAGGTGTGACCCAGAAGTTGCATACCTCAGTTCCACTCACATCACATTGGCAGAACTTAGTCACATAGCACATACTATATAGCCAAATGGGAGGTTGAGAAACAAACCTTTGTTTTGGGGAGCCGTGTACTCAGACAAAACTGGGGTGTTCTATTATGTTGAGAGAGGGAGAGAGGACAGAATGGATACTGGGGGAAAATTAGCAGCTTCCACCACAGTATTTGTTAAAAATATTCTCCTCCTCCCACTGTCTGGAATATCCTCTGTCACATGTCCTTTTACTTCCTTATGCTATCTGATGATCAGCCAGTTAAGAATTCATTTCGATTCTGCTATCATTTCCCAGGGCTATCCGTTATTCATCCCTTTGGTAAAAAAAATAGAAGTAATCAGCTTCCAGAAGCAACCAGTCAGGGAAATTTCAAAATTAGGACAGAGTGGGAGGTGGAAGAGATACGTTTGGACAAACGAGACAGTTGGAGGAAGGGTTGGCAAAGATTGGCAATCCTGTAGGGAGCCAAGAGGCCAAATGGAAAGAGTGGGACCTAGAAAAGTCAGTGCTGGTAAAAGAGAAGTGGGAAATGGGAGAGGGGCTGGGTGGGAACCAGATGTGAGCTTCCTCTGCATTACCTCTTTGCTCCATTTTTCTATTCTGACTCAGTGGATTCTTAATCTACCACATTGGGGCTGTCAGAAGAGCTGGGTTCGATTCCCAACTCTGGACCGTGTAACACTGGGAAAACCACATCTCTTCTAAGGCCCCCATCTTCCTCTGTAAAATGGGCATAATCTTCCTACCATACTTCTTTTCCCAGAACCATTGTAAAATACAAATGCAATATCGGATACAAGAACTTTCTGGGTAAAGTGTAATAGACACCTGGTATTATTGGTTGAAATGATGGAGCTCCCTGTGTTCTGTGTGGAGCTGTTCTAGGCCTGGGCCAGCCCAAGCGCTCTGATTTAATTAAGAGAGGCTTAGTGGTCTGGACCGATGGGGGACTGATGGGGGTCAGCCCTGATTCAGAGGTCATTCCTTTGGCAAATAGGGTCTGGGGGAGATGACATAGTCTGGGGGGTTAGCCCCTATTTGGCAGGTCCAGGACCTGGGCTATTAGAGTAGACACCTATCTGGAAAGGACGAGGGGCAGATGGGCATGACTCAGGTGTATGGTCAGAGAGAAGCATGTTAGGCTGGGCTCCTGTAGCTGTGGTGGGATCTCCAGTGCTTTCTCTGATGAGCTCAGAGTCTCTTTAAGGAAGTCTTAGCCCAGGACGTTTGAGAGAAACCCAAGAACCATGACTGGAACTGGTTTGATCTTGGATTGCAGTGAGCCAAATACCATACCACTGAATTTCTCTCCTTTTGACCTGATTTGAGCTGGTGAACTCCTATTCAAATTGTTCCGCTTTCAGCTGCGAAAATCTTCTGAGTGGAAAGAGGAGACATTTTCTCCAGTTTAGGGATCATTTAAGTATGCAATTAACATGAGGACATTCAGCTGTGAGCCAGGAAATGCGCTTCACTCATGATCTCAAACAGAGCCTGTGAGCCTTATGTTCTGTGAGAAGCTTTGCCCGTGTCCTTTTTTGGGGAGGAGATGACACATTGCCTTATCTTTTCTGGGGATAACATGAGGGGCCAGTGTCTTAGGGATACATCTTGTCTTATTTCAAATTGCAACTTGGAGAATCAGATGTTAGTTTTATACTACTTCCCTCAGAATTAACAGCTTTCATTAAAAAAATATAACAAACTGTGTTAAGAATAACCAAGACAATTCATTGAAGGTTTTTCTTTCTTGCCTTGAAGTAATGATCTGCCCCAACTTAAAAAAAATCACGCATAATCATTGCAATATTTCGTGGTGTTTTAAATCCAGACTCTGTCTATCCAAAACAGAGTGATCAAATGATTTTAACCTCTTGAAATGGAAAAGAACCTCTAAGGAAAAAGTACCAGGCTTTCTACAGCTTCTGGGCCGTAGACTCTGTGGGAACGACCCAGTGAATTTTTATTCCCGCAGTTTGCCCTGAGCAAGGAGTCAAAGAGAAGACGTCTTCTCACCTCTGCCTACCTCTGCCGTCGGCCTTAGTTGCCAAGTAAGTGGCAACTCATTCCAGTATCTCCTGTGAATACCGGTAAGCTGAGCCCGCATTCCCCATTTGTATTGTTTGACCTCTACACATTTACCAAGGACTTTCTCGTGACCACACTGCCTCCTTTCCTCCTTGAGGGATTTCATTTTATTCTTTCTCACAAAAGCTCAGAGCCACGCTGGCTGCGGCTGCTATGGCCTTCCCGGCAGCACTCTCCGCCTGGCCTCCCAGGGCTTCCCCACCACAGAGGGTCCCCACCCCCATCAAGATGTCACAGCCTATGTGCTGCTCAGGCTGAGTGACTGGAGTCACGACATCTCCTCAGTCCTGGGTCTTTATAAAGAACCTAGTCAGTGTGTTGTCCTCTTTCTCCCCCAGCAGGATTCATCTCTGTAAAGTACATCCTCTGAAGAAGGGAAAAGCCCAATTGTTCCCTCTAAATTGCCTAAATGACTTGAAGGGCTTGGATTTTTAGTAGCTTCCAGAAACAAAAAGGGCTTTTTAACTGGACAGACCATTTCCTCCAGCGAAATCTCACTGGCTGGCCTTTGTTTACTATTAAGCAACATAGGGCCGCCGCTCTGTGGCTCACAGTCAAAGAATCACTACAGGAAATTCGCGTCCGGGTTATTATTGGACTTATAAGGTCTACTTCTGGTTTGTTATTTCTTTTCCTTCTGTGTTCCTTAACAACCATAAGGAAGGTTACAGAAAACTTTATATGATCATCCTCACCCCAATGTGAAATTGACTGCTCCCTCTTTTTGCACCCCCATGGTTATGATGTACCTGTAATTTTTATTTATTTGTTTGTTTATTCTTTTGGCTGCATTGGGTCTTCGTTGCTGCACGTGGTCTTTCTCTAGTTGTGGCGAGTGGGGGCTACTCTTCATTGTGGAGCATGGTTTCTAGGCACACGGGCTTCAGTAGCTGTGGCACGTGGGCTCAGTGGTTGTGGCTCGAGGGCTTAGTTGCTCTGCGGTATGTGGGATCTTCCCGGACCAGGGCTCGAACTCGTGTCCCCTGCAGTGGCGGGCGGATTCTCAACCACTGTGCCACCAGGGAAGTCCCTACATTCCATTTTAACCAAGGGCAATAAATTGTGGAGAAGTGACAAGATGAAGGAAAAGGGTTTGGGCTTCTAGGCGTAGTAAATTGTGGGATGCTAAGTATACGGGGGAAACATGGAAGACAAGGGTTATCTAGTAAGGTTTAGTTTATGCAGGCTCATCTGGGTGCTGTCTCTACCTCTGGTGATAAAAGTTGTTCTTTCCTTCCGGGTATGAGAGAGGAGGACACCTTCACAAGTCAAGTTAAGCTTTTAGGCAGATGGGGGATGGACAGAGAGCTTTTCCTTTGTCTACTTTTTCTCAACTGCCTTCAGCTCAAAAGAATCCTTCTGCCAAAGTGGCATATTTTGGGGTGGCATATTGTGATCCCTTTCATGTTTTTGGTAGAATTTGGATGTAGTAGAGATGGCTCATTTCCTAATCCAACATCCATCCTCTCCCTCTTGTGGTGGCACGATTCCCTAGAATAAAGACAGACAGCATCTTCTAGTCTCTTGCAAAAAGGTGTGGCCATGTGTGAAAATAGCTTGGGTTCCTGAGGACTTTTAGGTGCAGCTCTGGACGGCCAACCCCTAGGCTCTTCTGAAACAGAGAGAGAATCTTCTATCTTGTTTCTGCTGTTGTATTTTTGGCATTTTATTACTTGCAGCCACACCTAATTGTAACAGGTATGTTGGTTTAACATTTGCATTTCCGAGGGAAAGATTGGGAGTAGAAACCTAAATCTACCTGGGATGATCACAGAAAACCATGCCAGTTAGAGGTGTTCTGAATCTTATGACAGCCTCAGCTGAGGTTATTTTCTTTGGTAATTTATTTCATATTTATCCACTTACCAATGTGGATCATGTCCCCTCTTTCCTTCTTAGCCTTTGGATTAGAAATATTAATAACAAATTAGTGTATTAAATGTTGACATATTGATGTGTCCTATTAGGCTGAAAATAGCTGTGCACTGACAACTGGCAACAAAGAAGTCTGATATACCCATCTTAGTATTTTTCACTCTTAGGCATAAGAAAAGAGCAAGCAATTCCTTTTTTTTTTTTTTTTTTAAGGTTTTCCCCTTTTATATTTATGTCATCGGAAGCATTTTCTGTTTCCTGGTGTCCTTAACAGGATTTGAATTTCTTTACTGCCTAGTCTAATTTAGCTCATATGAATAAGAATTTCTTGACAATGGTAGGTTTCCTTATTTTGTGAACTAGTTGTTTCCTATATAGACTGGTTGTCTAAACTATGTTTCACTTACCTTAACCATAAAGGAACAAGGAAATTCTGTTGTTTTTCAAGGAGTGGTGGCTATGGTGACTTGCAGAGAGTGTGGAGGGGGCAGTCTGTGAGCTATACCTCTAGATGAACAGGTTTGTGAGCCATGGCTCTACGAGAAAATGCTTTCCCTTCAGTTTTAAGTGAGTAATATGTTTTTTCCCCCCATTAAGCTCAGACAATCATGAAGTTAGGAACTTTCTCAATCTAATTGGAGTCATGAAACATTAAAATAAGAACTTTTACCTCTGCATGCCCCTGCCCCAAAAGCAGATTGGGTCATCAGGTTGGCCGTTTTGGGAATTGTTATTGTTAATCTCTCTTTTGTCTGTTCGGTTCATACGCCCCAGCTACAGAAGCTGAGATGGTGGAGGAGCCAGGCCCTCCTCCCTTCCAGCAGGAAGGAGGTTGGCACATGTGACAGACTTTCCAGGAGGAGGGAGGCGAGGCCAGTGTGGTTGGTCTGGAGTGAGGCAGGGGGTGTGGACTGAGACCCGTGGTGCACACTTTCATGGACTTGGAAGAGAGCTGGAATTCTGTCCCATGGAACTTTAATTATATATGTAGTTTTAAAAGCAAAAATGGAATAATTCTGTACCCATAATCATTTGTGACTTATTCTTTGAAATTATCTATACCTGTGTTTTGGGTCCATAGTCTTTCTGATGCACGAGTGTCCTTACCTAGGTAGCCCTAGCCTGTTTCCTGCTCCCTTACTGCCTTTGTAAGAGAGAGAACTAGTCTAGCTTTTCCTACCAATATAAAACAAATTAGGAAAAAGAAAAGCTGCCACTTTCCTGTGTATGCATCTATGAAAGTAGTTCCCCTGGAACTGAGTAAAAACCCACAAATGGGCATTTTCCTGATAGGAAAAGATTCTTTTTTGTTACTGGCCTGTCTCCTGCCTTCTTTGAAGCCCAGACAGAGGATAAAATTGAATTTGTACACAGTATATTTTTTTTAATTTTTACTTTTGGCTACGTTGGGTCTTCGTTGCTGCGCGCTGGCTTTCTCTAGTTGTGGCGAGCGGGGGCTACTGTTCAGTAGTTGTGGCTCGCAGGCTCAGTAGTTGTGGCTTGCGGGCTCTAGAGCGCAGGCTCAGTAGTTGTGGCACACGGGCTTAGTTGCTCTGTGCATGTGGGATCTTCCCGGACCAGGGCTCGAACCCATGTCCCCTGAATTGGCAGGCGGATTCTTAACCACTGCACCACCAGGGAAGTCCTGTACACAGTATTAATACCGTTAGTTAAATTGTAACACCTTAAAATAACATTATCTATCTGCTCTTATTTTCTTCAGAATCACACATAACTCGGTATTTAGTCAGAGTGATACTCTGATTTCTCTGAGAAATTAATATGCCCCTCTGCCCTTCAGCTGGTATATCAGTGGGGCATTTGGGGAGATAGTCTGTTTGCTTTGCATCACTAGGCTCTTTTTTTGTCATTGTCACTATTGTCAGTTGATAATCACCGAAAGGGACACAGGGATTATGGCATGTGCCAGCCTGGGACATGAGTTGCTTTCAGTTTCAGCACTGAGAATCTCAATATCCAGTCCTGACTGGTCAAACTTCATAGACTCAAGTGAAAAAGACAATGTTTTGAGAGGCAAGTACAGCAAAAATGACTGGCGTATTTTGGGTGGTACTTGATGGCAGGTTTACCCAAGACAAAGCAAACAAACAAAATAAGCCAGGGATGTTTTTTTAATAGGTGGGTGATTTCCCAGGGTTTTCACAGGTGTCAGAGAAGAGAAATTCTTTTCAGTTTTGTTTGTGCGTTGGAAAGCTTTGCTTGGTTGATAGTGAGAAAAAGACACCTCCACATTCTCACACACACAGTCTGAGGGGAAAAACCACTCACAATCCCCACCCAGCTGGAATTCCCCACTTGATCCACTTTTCGGTGAAACCTAAGATCTGAGATGGGACAGCTGTTTCCAGCTGTAGTCTCAGGAGCCCAGTACGTTCCGTGATTGGTGTGGACTTGTTGGGGCAGGCGGGGCGTGGCCACATGCACTGCAGATTCAGCCCAGGTTGCGATTTAGAGGATTTGGGAGCAGTATTCTTGGCAGGTATTTTCCTGAATTATCATAAGGAAAAAAACCCATCAAATCAATACAAAGAGGTTTTTGCTTTTAGTGCATTTTCTTTATAGAAAACCTAAGCTTCCTGGTTGTCTATCCCATGTGGAAGGAGTAAGACATTTGAAATATATTTTATTAAAGCAATCTGAGGCCCAGAAAGAGGACAAGAAACCTGCCATTTGTAAGATTCAGAATCTCGGGAAGCGGTAATTCCCAAGTGGGCGCTCTTGGGTGCAGAATCTGAATGGATGGATGGAAGCCAGAGTGTGGATTTTCTCCACTGAGTGGCTTCCAAAAATGCAGGAGACTCTACTTAGCTGGGATAACTTAGAAGCAACGCCCAATAACAGGAAACTCACCACTAGAAAAATCCAGGGAGTTTTCACTTGAACACTCTAATGGATTCTTGAACAATTTAATGGATTTATACTCCCAGGAGACTCTAAAGAAATGGGAAGTTTGGGCCCCTGGAACTCCTGTGTGTGAGGCTGAAATGAGGAGCAGCTTTGGTTCCTTACGTCTTTGGTTCCAGGGCACTGGGTGCTGGCTGTGCAATCCCGGCCTCAGAGGGAATTAGATGAGGGTCCCTGTGCTGCTGCAGGAGCCAAGGGTGCCCGCACTGACCTCCAGAGCTGGGGCCGGACAGCAAGTGGCAGGCGGACACAGTTCAGCCCGAGATGAGATGGAAGGCCCCGGGCAGCCCTTGTGCAGCATTTGTTGCCAGGGCTTTCAATTCTGTAGTCCCTTCTCTGAAAAAGAAACCTTTTCTAGAAAGGTTTACTTTTAGGAAGTAAACTTAGGGTGGCGAGACATGTTTCCAAGCCTACAAAGAAAAGCCTCGTCCAGTGATACAGGACTATTTACCTGGTTTGTCATTCAGAGTTTGGTCTCATTTGGTCCTAGATAATGAAAATGTATTTCAGATATTCTAAGATTTGAGGAACCTAATGAAATAGTAGAGTTTACTAATGTTTTTGTGCTCTTAAAAAGGAATAGTGACCAGACAGAGAACAGACTTGTGGTTGCCAGGGGAGAGAGGGTGGGATGGAAAAAAAAAAGAGAGAGTGGTAATTTCAATTATCCCATATTATGGGCCCAGGAGTCATTCTGGATGTGTAATTTTTTAGATTGCTCTATCTAGGCTTGGGAAATAATCTCCTAATTTGTTCATTTGTAAACTTATTAACTGTGCTTTGCTGGACGTCTGTTTAAACTATTATAACTTCTTTTCCTTGAATGCTGTTTTCCCAGTGAAGCATGTGTAGTTGTCTGTTAAAGACAGTGTTGTGAACTTTGGACAGTTTCTGAAGGTGCAGAAAATGTGAGTTTAGACAGGAGACAGCCTAGCATAGTGGTCAGCAGCATGGCTTCTGGAACCAGAGCGTCAAACCCCTGGCTCCTTTAACTAACTAGCCCTGACCTTTGAGAAGTTACTTAATTTCTCTGTGACTCAGTTTCACTACCTATCAAATGGGGTGGGGGACGTGGTGGCCACTAGGAAGTGCTTTGCAAACCTCCAGCTGCAGAAAGCATAATGGACCAAGGGCCCCAGCCACTGTGCTCTGACATCCGTCACCGAGGTTCCCGAGGCCAGGGGCCCACGGCTGCTCCTGGCCTACTGAGCGTGGCAGGGTTATGGGGCAGACCCAATCCTGGGCCACATGGAGCTCCTTTGTTTGCCACTTTGAACTAAGGTCTCTTTGATGGCTTTGCCTAACCCACCCTTTGTGATGGTTCCAGCCAATGTTCTCTGCGTTTCCTCTCTGGGCTCAGACTTACATTGTGGTCTGAGGTCTCTCCTGGCCTGGTCTGGCTCCCAGCCTTCCTCCCAAAGTGAGGTGGGGCCTGGTTGGCCTCCAAGCTATGTGCCAAGTTCAGGGCACCTCCCTGCTCTGGTGTTGGCACCCACAGGGCTGGTAGAAGCCTGGGTGATCCACTCAGAGAGGGGGACCCTCTCAGTGGGGCGCCTCTGCTCTCTTTTCTGCTGAGTGAACACTGCCTGGCTCCCCAGCCCTCACTGTTTCCTCTCCAGCAACACCATTTCTCACTTCCTTTGCTCTTTTTGTCTAATCATCTTCTGTTTCCCCACTGCTTTATGGCCTTTATACAGAGAGCCAGGCCTGGTCATCAGAAAACCAGAATGCTCTTTCTCTTCTGATAAACCTCCAAAAGTTGTATTTCTAGTTATTCTTCAGGCTGTTTCTCTCTCTCTCTTTTTTTTTTTTGGATTTTGATCTATATATATTTTTTAAAATTTTTATTGAAATATAGTTGATTTACAGTGTTGTGTTTCAGGTGTACAGCAAAGTGATTCAGTTATACATATATATATATATATATATATATATATATATATATTTGTGTGTGTGTGTGTGTGGTACGTGGGCCTCTCACTGTTGGGGCCTCTCCCGTTGCGGAGCACAGGTTCCAGACGCGCAGGCTCAGCGGCCATGGCTCACGGGCCCAGCCGCTCCGCGGCATGTGGGATCTTCCCGGACCGGGGCACGAACCCGTGTCCCCTGCATCGGCAGGCGGACTCTCAACCACTGCGCCACCAGGGAAGCCCTATATATATTCTTTTTTTACATTCTCTTGCATTATCAGGTATTACTGGATATTGCACATAGTTCCCTCTGCTATACAGTAGATCCTTGTTGGCTATCTATTTTATATATAGTAGTGTGTGTATTTTAATCCCCAAATCCTAATTTATCCCTCCTCCCTTTCCCCTCCCCCCACCCTGGGCTGTTTCTCTTTTTAATTGTTTGGTTTATTTTTGCCTCTTTATCACTACTGCTTGCCTTCTTTGAACTATCAGGGTCTGCGATAGTCTTGTTGCTTGAATTTTGGAGGGTTGAAATCCGGATAACTGAGGTGATATGAGTGAATTATGTAAGAGTAGAAACTAATGGAGCAAATGAACAATTTCATTGTTATCTGGGAGATGCAGAGAATCTTTTAAGCTCAAAACAAAATGTCCTGGATGCTTGGAATAGAATCTGGATATTTAAATCTTATGTGTTAGGACCAGATTCATATGAGATTTTTGATACCAGTAATACATGAATTGATTTACATTTCCCTAAAATCCAGAAAATAATAATTTCAAAATACTATGTGGACATCAGTTAGTTCTTATGAAAGATAACTTTGTAATGAATTTGCTCCCCCCTTAAAATAGCAGCCTTCGATGTGCATTAAACTTCATAATACTGATGCAAGTTACCAGTGGCAACACTATAATCACAAATACTGCTTATACAATTGAGCTTAAACTTCAGGTCTCAGTAAAATCATAGGATCATTGCACTAAATGAATTTTGAAAGATTATTGGACCCAACACTTTGCAAAGGCAAATTGTCCCAACAAGATCAAAATCAAACTTATTTCAAAATTTCTGGAAGACGTTTGCATAACTTGACGCAAAATGTAAATTCTTATTTAACAAAAAATGCAAACTGAGTTATTTAAAGAGTGGTCGTATTAATCTTGTCCATATAATGGTTGGTTTGTGACATATTTGATGCTTAATGAGATATGATATAACATGAAGTCTACAGTAATTTTAATTTTGAGAGTCTTTTGGAATTAGTTTTTTTTTCCCTAGTGGTTATGAGATTTTTCAAAGCTTTGCAGTCTGGGGGTTCCCTGGTGGCGCAGTGGTTAAGAATCCGCCTGCCAGTGCAGGGGACACGGGTTCGATCCCCAGACCGGGAAGATCCCACATGCCATGGAGCAACTAAGCCCGTGCACTACAACTACTGAGCATGTGCTCTAGAGCCCGCGAGCCACAACTACTGAAGCCCATGTGCTACAGCCCGTGCTCTGCAACGAGAAGCCGCTGCAATGACAAGCCTGTGCACTGCAAGGAAGAGTAGTCCCCGCTCGCCGCAACTAGAGGAAAGCCGACGCTCAACAACGAAGACCCAATGCAGCCAAAAATATAAATACATTTATTTTTTAAAAAAGGCTTTACAGTCTGGATTTAGGATAAACTCATGAGGCATGGCATATGGTAGAGGCAGAGGCTGGGATTTTGAATCAGAACACCTGGATTCAAGTGTGTTTCCCTGCCATTTAGTCCCTTGGGAAAGTCATCTAGCTTCTCAGAATTTAGATTCCTCATCTGTAAAATTTTAATACTGTATGGGAATGAATTTTTTTGGCCAGATTTTTCTGTGGCTTGAAGGCATATTATATAAAAAAGAGCTTTGTAACAAGTTCCTGTTACTATTTGCGTGAGGAAGACAATGTTCATATAATTTGTCACTCATAAGGAGAAACCTCGGGTTTGTTTTTAATTACATTCAATTATGAGGTGCTCAATTCCAACAGAAGTTGATCTTTTTTGGGGAGGGTAGGGCACATCAGTCATTCTGCTCTTACAAGTGATCCTTAATCAAGGAAAAAAAAATCATAAAGGGGGACTTATGCATATTATATTCCTGGTAGGTGAGGCTCAGCCTCTCTTGCCATGATGCCATCAACAGCAGCAATGCCAAACACTCGGTGACCCTGTTACTGAAACATTGTGCTCGTTATCTCACTGACTGCTGCCAACAAACCTGCAGAATTGTGAGTCATTATCTCAATTGCAGTCAATGTAACTAATGCCAAAAAGATAGGGAACTTTGCCATACCTCATTATTAGTAAGTCACAGAAGAAAAATTTGAATGTAGAGATTTGAGTTCCAGAATCTATGCTTTTAACACTTACAACTGCCTTTGAGATCACAAGTCACTGGGTTTAGGAATATTGTCATCATGGGTATCTCTCTTTTCCAAGAACTCCTGGGAATATCAAGAAGGTCAGTGCCCTTTGGCTGGGCCAGTTCTGCTCTAAAAATGCAAAATTCTTCTTGCTGTTGTTCTACTGGGTGAATGGCATGAATTTCTATGGACTTTACTTGACATTGTAGAGGAGGGAAAAACTTTTCCTCTACCTTCTTAGGTTTAGTCTATGAGACCTGCGAATTAAATTGATAAACAGCAGCTTCACAGGAGAAAAGCTATACAGATTTTACTGATGTAAATAATTTTACATGTATGAGGAACTTCACAGAAAAAAAGTGAAAACCCCAAAGAAGCAGTTAGACTTGGAGTCTTATATACCTAGCTTAGTAGGAGAAAGGGAGGGAGAGAAAAGGCATTCAGGGAAAACAAATGAAGTTTTGGAAAGATAAAGGGACCCTTAGGAGACTAGATGGAGGTATGCTAGTCTTGCAACAATGTCTGTTTGGGTGTGATTAGATTAGAGTTCTTCTCAGAGAGGGGATTTATGACAATTGAGTTCTTTTGGGAGGCTCTGCTTTTTGGTAGATAAGGGATTTCAGGGACTCAAAAGCCTTCAGTGCAAAATAATTTTTATGCCCAAATGGCATGGTATATTGTGATCCCTTTTAGTATGTTTGACTGAGAATGAAGTTCTTAAGTTACCTAATAAAGTGATATTTAGAGTTATTATCATTTGGTGCAATCTATGAAGACGATCTTATTCACTTTGTAGCTGGTAAGCAAATTCCTTGTAGGGGGGACTTCATCTTTGTGGAGGCAATGCATGAAGCACCCTTGGGGACAGAAGGTTGGCCTCCAGGCTGGAGAGGCTGGCTGGCTGGAGGCCCTGCTGTCTGTGGTGTGTGCTTGGGAAGGTCACATGGTGTGAGCAAGGACCTCTGCAAAGGGCAGACTCTGAGAGATCAGGGGAGAGGAGGAAAACCTGTGCAATACCACAAGTCTGGACAGTGCGTGATGAATGCTTTCCCTGGGACCCCTCAAATTACCACGTTTATATCAGTACATTCATATGCCCAGAAACTTGTACTGGATCTTTTGAGGAAACCAATGAAGACAGTGGTATCCAGGTCACCAGCACCCACAATCAGAGAATTGGCAATACAGGTACCAAGAGGAAGTAAAAAATGGGGGCAGTAAACATGTCAAACAGAAAAATACATCCTTTTGAGCAAAAACTAAATATTAAAAAAAATAATAAACCACTCATGTGATGGTTCATTTTATGTGTTAGCTTGACTGGACTAAGTACTTGCTAAAACGTTATTTCTGGGTGTGTCTGTGAGGTAGTCTTGGGAAGAGATGAGCATTTGAATCAGTAGACTGAGTGAAGTAGATCACCCTCACCAATGTGGGTGGGCAGCCAATCCTTGGGGCCCAATAGAATAACAAGGCAGAGGAAAGGCAAATTTGCTCTCTGTTTTTGAGCTGTGACATCCTTCCTCTCCTGCCCTTGGACATTGGAGCTCTTGGTTCTCAGGCCTTTGGACTTAGACTGAATTATATCACTGGCTTTTCTGGTTCTCCTGTTTGCAGACAGCATATGATGGGATTTCTTAACCTCTAGGACCACAAAGTAAATCTCTTATATCTGCATATATCCTATTGGTTCTGTTTCTCTGGAAAACTCTGACTAATAAAATGCAGTAGGCCATATAATATACCTTAATAGATTACAAAAGGAACAGTATCATCCAGACTATGTTATCTGACCATAATTGTCAATAACTCAGAAACCAGTAACAGAAGAATAGCTTAAACATCTCATATGTTGGAAACCAAATATTATTAAAGAAATCTTAGCTTAAAAAAAAACTCATAAATTTAAAAAGAAGCCCAAATTAAGAAATATTTGGAACTGAGTGACATGAGAGGTGAGGCAGTTACAGATAGGAACCCTCATGGCTGAAGTCAGGTTGACCTAAACTTCTGAGGTGCAGGAAGGCCAGAACTGTCATAGGTGTCTGGACACTAGAATCGGCCTGCTGTTAGAAAATTCCGCAAATTTTTTTGTGGTGTCTTTAGGATTTTCTATACATAGTATCATGTCATCTGCAAACAGTGACAGTTTTACATCTTCCTTTCCCATTTGGATTCCTTTTATTTATTTTTCTTGTCTGATTTCTGTGGCTAGGACTTTCAATATTATGTTGAGTAAAAGTGGCAAGAGTGGGCATTCTTGTCTTGTTCCTGATCTTAGAGGAAATGCTTTCAGCTTTTCACTATTGAATATGATGTTAGCTGTGAGCTTATCCCATATGGCCTTTACTATGTTGAGGTATGTTCCCTCTATGACCACTTTGTGGAGAATTTTTATTTTAAATGGATGTTGACTCTGTAATGGCCTGTATGGGAAAAGAATCTTAAAAAAAAAAGTGGATATATGTATATGTATAACCTATTCACTTTGCTGTACACGTGAAACTAACACAACATTGTAAATCAACTATACTCGAATAAAAATTTTTTAAAAATGTATGTTGAGTTTTGTCAGAAGCTTTTCCTGGACTTCCCTGGTGGTGCAGTGATTTAGAATCCGCCTGCCAATGCAGGGGACATGGGTTTGAGCCCTGGTTTGGGAAGATCCCACATGCCATGGAGCAACTAAGTCCATGTGCCACAACTACTGAGCCTGTGCCCTAGAGCCTGCGAGCCACAACTATTGAGCCCGTTTGCTGCAACTGCTGAAGCCCGCATGCCTAGAGCTCGTGCTCCACAGCAAGAGAAGCCATCGCAGTGAGAAACCCACACACCACAATGAAGAGTAGATCCCGCTCACCACAACTAGAGAAAACCTGAGTGTAGAAACAAAGACCCAACACAGCCAAAAATAAATAAATAAAATGTTAAAAAATAAAAAAAAAGCTTTTCCTGCATCTATTGGGATAGTCATATGAACATTATTCTTCAGTTTGTAAATGTGGTGTATCCCATTGATTGATTTGTGGGTATTGATCCATCCTTGCATCCCTGGGATGAATCCCACTTGATCATGGTGTATGATTCTTTTAATGTACTGTTGAATTTAGTTTTTAATATTTTGCTTAAGATTTTTGCATTTATGTTCATCAGTGATATTGGCCTGTGATTTTCTTTTTTTGTGGTGTCTTTGTCTGGTTTTGGTATCAGGGTGATGCTGGCCTCGTACAATGAGTTCAGAAGCATTTATTCTTCTTCATTTGTTTGGGATAGTTTGAGAAGGATAGGTGTTAACTCTTCTTTAAACATTTGGTAGAATTCAACTGTGAGGCTGTCTGATTCTGGACTTTGTTCCTTGGGAGTTTTAGTACTGATTTAATTTCGTTACTGATAATCAGTTTGTTCATATTTTCTATTTCTTCCTGATTTAGTCATGGGACATTGTAGATTTCTAGGAATTTATCCATTTCTTGTAGATTGTCCATTTTAATGGTGTGTAATTATTCATAGTAATGTCTTATAATCCTTTGTATTTCTGTGGTGTTGGTTGTTACTTCTCTTTCATTTCTGATTTTATTACCTGGGCCCTCTCTCTCTCTCTCTTTTTTTTAATGAGTCTGGATAAAGGTTTATCAATTTTGTTTATCTTTTCAAAGAATCAGCTCTGCATTTCATTAATCTTTTCTATTGTTCTTTAGTCTCTATTTCATTTATTTCTGCTCTGATCTTTATGATTTCTTCTACTAACTTTGGATTTTGTTTATCCTCCTTTTTCTAGTTCTTTTAGGTTTCAGATTAGTTTTTTTTTTTTTTTTTTTTGGCAGTATGCGGGCCTCTCACTGTTGTGGCCTCTCCCGTTGCGGAGCACAGGCTCCGGACGCGCAGGCTCAGTGGCCATGGCTCACGGGCCCAGCCGCTCCGTGGCATGTGGGATCCTCCCGGACTGAGGCACAAACCCATGTCCCCTGCATCAGCAGGCGGACTCTCAACCACTGCGCCACCAGGGAAGCCCAAGGTTAGATTTTTTTACTTGAGATTTTTCTTGTTTCCTGAGGTAGGCTTGTATCACAATAAACCTCCCTCTTAGAATTGCTTTTGCTGCATCCCATATATTTTTGGATTGTGTGTTTCTGTTTTCATTTGTTTCCAGATATTTTTTTGATTTCCTCTTTGTTTTCTTCAGTGACACATTGGTTGTTTAGTAGCGTATTGTTTAGCTTCCACGTGTTTGTGTTTTTTGCAGTTTTTTCCTTGTAGTTCATTTCTAGTCTCATACTGTTGGTGGAAACTACATTTGATATGATTTTAGTATTTTTAAATTTATTGAGACTTGTTTTGTTGCTTAGCATGCAACCTATCCTGGAGAATGTTACGTGTGCACTTGGAAAGAATGTATTCTGCTACTTTTGGATGGAATATTCTATATATAGCTATTAAGTCTTTTGGTCTAATGTATCATTTAAGACCAGTGTTTCCTTATTGATTTTCTTTCTGGATGATTTGTCCACTGATGTAGTTGGGATATTAAAGTCCCCTAAGGTTATTGTGTTACTGTCACTTTCTCCCTTTATGTTGGATAATATTTGCTTTATATATTTAGGTGCTCTTATGTTGTTGCCTATATATGTACAATTATTATATCTTCTTGTTGGATTGATCCTTTTGTCATTATATAATGTCCTTCTTTGTCTCTTGTTACAGTCTTTGTTTTAAAGTCTATTTTGTCTGATATAAGTATTGCTACCCAGCTTTCTTTTTGTTTTCATTTGCATGGAATCCCTTTTTCCTCCCCTCACTTTCAGTCTGTGTGTGTCTTTAGATCTGAAGTGAGCCTCCTGTAGGCAGCATATATATGGGTCTTGTTTTTGTAGCCATTCAGCCACTCTGTGTCTTTTGATTGGAGAATTTAGTCCATTTACATTTAAAGTAATTATTGGTAGGTATGTATTTATTGCCATTTCGTTAATTGTTTTCTGATTGTTTTTGTAGTTATTTTTCCTTTCTTCTTCTTTTGTTCTCTTCCCTAGTAATTTGATGACTATCTTTAGTGTTATGTTTGGATTCCTTTCTCTTTTTTGTGTGTGTTTCTATTACAGATGTTTGGTTTTGGTTACCATGAGGCTTATGTATAGCAATATACACATATATACGTGATTATTTTAAGTTGATGATCTCTTTTTTTTTTTTTTTTTTTGCGGTACACGGGCCTCTTACTGTTGTGGCCTCTCCTGTTGCAGATCACAGGCTCCGGACATGCAGGCTCAGTGGCCATGGCTCATGGGCCCAGCCGCTCCACGGCATGTGGGATCTTCCCGGACCGGGGCACGAACCCGTGTCCCCTGCATCGGCAGGCAGACTCTCAACCACTGCGCCACCAGGGAAGCCCGATGATCTCTTTTTTGTTGTTTATAGCAGCTTTATTCATCATTACAAAAAAATTGGAAACAACTAAGACATCCTTCAATAAGTGAATGGATAAACACATTGTGGTACATATATACAATGAAATACTATTCAGCAATAAAATCTAATGAGTCTTCAAGCCATGAAAAGACTTGAGGGAATCTTAAATACATACTGTTATGTGAAAGGAACCAGTCTGAAAAAGCTACAATACTATATGATTCCAACCATATGACATTCTGGAAAAGGCAAAACTGGAGACAGTAAAAAGATCATTGGTAGCCAAGGGCTGGGGAGGGAGGGAGGGAGGAAAGGACAAATAGATGAAGCACGGGGATTTTTCAGGGCAGTGAAATTATTTTTTATGGTATTATAATGGTGAATATACAACATGATACATTTTTCAAAGCTAATAGACTGTACAACACAAAGAATGAACTCTAATATAAACTATGAACTTTAGTTAAAAATAATGTATCAATACTGGCTTATCAATTGTAAAAAGAAAAAAAAGGTGAATTGTGAAGCATTTTTTTTCTTTTTTTAAATTTAATTTATTTTTTATATAGCAGGTTCTTATTAGTTATCTATTTTATACATATTAGTGTATATATGTCAATCCCAATCTCCCAATTCTTCCCACCCACCCCCTGACTGTCCCCCCTTGGTGTCCATACGTTTGTTCTCTACATCTCTGTCTCTATTTCTGCCTTGCAAACTGGTTCATCTGTACTATTTTTCTAGATTTCACATATATGCGTTAATATATGATATTTATTTTTCTGACTTACTTCACTCTGTATGACAGTCTCTAGGTCCACCCATGTCTCTACAAATGACCCAATTTCATGCCTTTTCATGGCTAATATTCCACTGTATATATGTGCCACATCTTCTTTATCCATTCATCTATTAATGGGCATTTAGGTTGCTTCCATGACCTGGCTATTGTAAATAGTGCTGCAATAAACACTGGGGTGCATGTGTCTTTTTGAATTATGGTTTTCTCTGGGTATATTCCCAGTAGTGGGATTGCTGGGTCATATGGTAAGTCTATTTTTAGTTTTTTAAGGAACCTCCATACTGTTCTCCATAATGGCTGTATCAATTTACATTCCCACCAACAGTGCAAGAGGGTACCCTTTTCTCCACACCCTCTCCAGCATTTGTTGTTTGTAGATTTTCTGATGATGGCCATTCTGACTGGTGTGAGGTGATACCTCACTGTAGTTTTGATTTACATTTCTCTGATAATTAGTGATATGATTAGTGACATTCGTGTGCCTCTTGGCCATCTGTATGTCTTCTTTGGAGAAATGTCTATTTAGGTCTTCTGCCCATTTTTTGATTGGATTGTTTGTTTTTTTTAATATTGAGCTGTATGAGCTGTTTATGTATTTTGGAGATTAATCTTTTGTCTGTTGATACATTTGCAAATATTTTCTCCCATTCTGAGGGTTGTCTTTTCATCTTGTTTATAGTTTCCTTTGCTGTGCAAAAGCTATTAAGTTTCGTTAGGTCCCATTTGTTTATTTTTGTTTTTATTTCCATTACTCTAGGAGGTGGGTTAAAAAAGATCTTGTTGTGATTTATGTCAAAGAGTGTTCTTACTGTGTTTTCCTCTAAGAGTTTTATAGTGTCCAGTTTTACATTTAGGTCTCTAATCCAGTTTGAGTTTATTTTTGTGTATGGTGTTAGGGAGTGTTCTAATTTCATTCTCTTATATGTAGCTGTCCAGTTTTCCCAGCACCACTTATTGAAGAGGCTGTCTTTTCTCCATTGTATACTGTTGCCTCCTTTGTCATAGATTAGTTGATCATAGGTGCGTGGGTTTATCTCTGGGCTTTCTATCCTGTTTCATTGATCTATTTCTTTTGTTGTGCCAGTACCACATTGTCTTGATTACTGTAGCTTTGTATTGCAGTCTTAAGTCTGGAAGTCTGATTCTTCTGGCTCCACTTTTTTCCCTCAAGATTGCTTTGGCTATTTGGGGTCTTTTGGGTCTCCATACAAATTTTAAGATTTTTTGTTCTACTTCTGTAAAAAAATGCCATTGGTAATTTGATAGGGATTGCATTGAATCTGTGGATTGCTTTGGGTGGTATAGTCATTTTGACAATATTGATTCTTCCAATCCAAGAACATGGTATATCTCTCCATCTGTTTGTGTCACCTTTGATTTCTTCCATCAGTGTCTTATCATTTTCTGAGTACAGGTCTTTTACCTCCTTAGGTAGGTTTATTCCTAGGTTTTTATTTTGCAGTGGTGAATGGGATTGTTTCCCTAATTTCTCTTTCTGATCATTCGTTGTTAGTGTATAGGAATGCGAGAGATTTCTGTGCATTAATTTTGTATCCTGCAACTTTATACCAAATTCACTGATTAGCTCTAGTAATTTTCTGGTGGCGTCTTTAGGATTTTCTATGTATGGTATCATGTCATCTGCAAACAGTGACAGTTTTACTTCTTCTTTTCCAATTTGTATTCCTTTTATTTCTTGTTCTTCTCTGATTGCCGTGGCTCGGACTTCCAAAACTATGTTGAATAATAGTGGTGAGAGTGGACATCCTTGTCTTGTTCCTGATCTTAGAGGAAATGCTTTCAGTTTTTTGCCATTGAGAATGATGTTTGCTGTGGGTTTGTTGCATATGGCCTTTATTATGTTGAGGTAGGTTCCCTCCATGCCTACTTTCTAGAGAATTTTTGTCCTAAATGGGTGTTGAATTTTGTCAAAAGCTTTTTCTGTATCTATTGAGATGATCATATGGTTTTTATTCTTCAGTTTGTTAGTATTTTGTATCACATTGATTGATTTGCATATATTGAAGGATCCTTGCATCCCTGGGATAAATCCCACTTGATCATGGTGTATGATCCTTTTAATGTATTGTTGGATTCTGTTTGCCAGTATTTTGTTGAGGATTTTTGCATCTACATTCATCAGTGATATTGGTCTGTAATTTTCTTTTTTTGTAGTATCTTTGTCTGGTTTTGGTATCAGGGTGATGGTGGCCTCGTAGAATGAGTTTGGGAGTGTTCCTTCCTCTGCAATTTTTTGGAAGAGTTTGAGAAGGATTAGTGTTAGCTATTCTCTAAATGTTTGATAGAATTCACCTGTGAAGCCATCTGGTCCTGGACTTCTGTTGTTGGAATTTTTTTAATCTTTTCTGACCACAGTGCTATGAGATTAGAAATAAATTACAGGGAAAAAAACATAAAAAACACAGATACATGGAGACTAAACGATACATTACTAAATAACCAAGAGATCACTGAAGAAATCAAAGAGGAAATCAAAAAATACCTAGAGGGACTTCCCTGGTGGCTCAGTGGTTAAGAATCTGCCTTCCAATGCAGGGGACATGGGTTCAAGCCCTGGTCTGGGAAGATCCCACATGCCATGGAGCAACTAAGCCCGTGCACCACAGCTACTGAGCCTGTGCTCTAGAGCCTGCAAGCCACAACTACTGAAGCCCGCATGCCTAGAGCCCTTGCTCCGCAACAGCAGAAGCCACTGCAGTGAGATGTCCATGCACCGCAATGAAGAGCAGCTCCTGCTCGCCACAACTAGAGATAGCCAGTGCATAGCAATGAAGACCCAGTGCAACCGTAAATAAATAAATAAATAAATTTATAAAATAAAAAACCTAGAGACAAATGACAATGAAAACATGATCATCCAAAACCTATGGGATGCAGCAAGAGCTGTTCTAAGTGGGAAGTTTATAGCAGTACAATCCTACCTCAAGAGACAAGAAAAATCTCAAATAAGCAATCTAAACTTACACCTAAAGGAACTAGAGAAAGAAGAAAAAACAAAACCCAAAGTTAGAAGAAGGAAAGAAATCATAAAGATCAGAGCAGAAATAAATGAAATAGAAACAAAGAAAGCAATAGCAAAGATCAATAAAACTAAAAGCTGGTTCTTTGAGAAGATAAACAAAATTAATAAACCTTTAGCCAGATTCATCATGAAAAAGAGGGAGAGGACTCAAATCAATAAAATTAGATATGAAAAAGGAGAAGTTACAACAGACACTGCAGAAATACAAAGCATCCTAAGAGACTACTACAAGCAACTCTATGCCAATTAAATGGACAACCTGGAAGAAATGGACAAATTCTTAGAAAGGTATAACCTTCCAAGACTGAACCAGGAAGAAATAGAAAATATGAACAGACCAATCACAAGTAATGAAATGGAAACTGAGTTGATGATCTCTTAAGTTCAAACACATTCTAACAACATTGCAATTGTATCTGTCTCCCATGCTTAATATTTTTGACATCATTCTTTACATCCTTTTGTTCTGCATATCTCTTAACTACTTATTGTGGATAGAGGTGATTTTACTACTTTTGTCTTTTAACCTTCCAACCAGCTTTATAAGTGGTTGACCTACTACCTTTACTACATGTTAGCCTTTATCAATGAGATTTTTCTTTTCATAATTTTCATATTTCTAGTTGTGGTCTTTTCTTTTCCAGTTAGAGAACTCCCTTTAACTTTTTTTGTAAAGCTGATTTAGTGGTGCTGAACTCTTTTAGCTTTTGCTTGTCTATAAAACTCTATCACTCCTTACAATCTGAGTAGATTGCCAGGTAGAGCATTCTTGGTTTTACGTTTTTTCTTCTCATCACTTTAAATGTATTGTGCCACTCCCTTCGCGCCTGCTAAGTTTCTGCTGAAAAGTCACCTGGTAGTCTTATGGGAGTTCCTTTATATGTAACTAGTTGCTTTTCCCTTGCTGCTTTTAAGATTCTTTACCTTTAATTTTTGCCATTTTAATTGCAATGTATCTTGGTGTGGATATCTTTGAGTTCAGCTTATTTGGGACTGTCTGTGCTTCCTGGATCTGGACTTCTGTTTCCTTTCCCAGGTTAGGGAAGTTTTCACCTGTTATTTGTTTAAATAACTTTTCTGCCCCTCTCTCTCTCTTTTTTCCTTCTGGGATCCCTATAATGCAAATGTCAGTACACTTGATGTTGTCCCAGAGGTCTCTTCAACTATCCTCATTTTTTTTTAAATTAATTAATTTATTTCTGGCTGCATTGGGTCTTCGTTGCTGTGCGCAGGCTTTTCTCTAGTTGCAGTGAGAGGGGGCTATTCTTTGTTGCTGTGTGCGGGCTTCTCATTGTGGTGGCTTCTCTAGTTGCAGAGCATGGGGTCTAAGCACCCAGGCTTCAGTAGCTGTGGCTCGCGGGCTCTAGAGCACAGGCTCTGCAGTTGTGGCGCATGGACTTAGTTGCTCTGCAGCATGTGGGATCTTCCCAGACCAGGGCTTGAACCCATGTCCCATGCATTGGCAGGTGGATTCTTAACTACTGTGCCACCAGGGAAGCCCTATCCTCATTTTTAAAAATTATTTTTTCTTTTTTCTGTTCACCTTGAGTGATTCCACTACTCTGTCTTCCAGTTCACTGATCTGTTCCTCTGAATCATCCAATCTACTGAATCTGTTTTTCTTTCTGGTATATTTTTAATTTTAGTTACTGTATTCTTAAGCTCTGTTTAGTTTTTCTTTTTAGTTTCAAACTCTTAGTTAAACTTCTCACGGTATTCATTCTTTCTTTTCCTGAGTTTGTTGAACATCTTTATGATCATTACCTTGATCTCTTTATTGGGTAGATTACTTTGCTTAGTTCTTTTTCTGGGGCTTTTTCTTGTTCCTTTTGTTTTTGGAACACACTCCTCTATCACCATTCATTCATTCATTTATTCATTCATTTATTTATTTATGGCTGCCTTGGGTCGTTGTTGCTGTGCATGGGCTTTCTCTAGTTGTGGCGAGCGGGGGCTACTCTTTGTTGCGGTGTGCGGGTTTCTCATTGCGGTGGCTTCTCTTGTTGCGGAGCACAGGCTTTAAGGTGTGTGGGCTTCAGTAGTTGTGGCTTGTGGGCTCTAGAGCGCAGGCTCAGTAGTTGTGGCGCACGGGCTTAGTTGCTCCGCGGCATGTGGGATCTAGTTCCCGGACCAGGGCTCTAACCCATGTCCCCTGCACTGGCAGGCGGATTCTTAACCACCATGCCACCAGGGAAGCCCCTGTCACCACATTTTGCCTATTTCTCTTTTTATTTCTATGTGTTCGGTGGATCAGTTACATTTCCTGATCCTAGACCAATGTCCTTATGTAGGAGACATCCTATGGGGCCCAGCAGCACACTCGCTTCGGGTCACCAGATTAATATGCTCTAGGGTTGCCCCCTATGTTGGCTGCATGGGCCCATCTGTTATGGTGTGGCTGACTACTGTTAGTGCCCTGGTAGGCAGGGCTGGCGCCTGGTCTGGTTGGCTGCCAGGCCCTGCCTCATACAAAAGCCACTGGCCTGCAGGTGGGGCAGGGTCATGGCATTGCTGGCTGCACATCTCAGGGAGCCCTGGGGTTGGTGCTGGCCTATTGGTGGACAGGGCTGGGTCCAGGGGCAAGTGGGTTTCCAGGACAGGTGCTGACCAGCTGGTGGGCAGATAAGCCCTGATGCTAATAGGCTGGAGAGGACTCCAAAATGGCTCTTTCCAGGACCAGTGTCCTTGTCATAGAACAGGCTTGTCAAAATGCTGCTGTCAGTATTTATGTCCCTAAGGGGAGTCCCATTTGCCTCCCGCTGCTCTAGGAAGCTCTCCAAGATGAGCAAGTGGGTCTGATCAGGCTCCTTTCAGATTACTGCCTCTGTGTTGGGCCTCTGAGCATGTGAGATTTTGCATGAGCCCTTTAAAAGTGGAGTTTGTTTCTTATAGCCCTCTGGCTCTCCCAAAAGTAAGCCCATCTGGCCTTCAGAGCCAGTGGTTCTGGGGACTTGTCTTCCTGGCGCAGGACCCTGGGTTGGGGAGCCCAATGCGGGAGCTCAAGACCCTTACTCCTTTGGGAAAACCTCTGCAATTGTGATTGTCCTTCTGTTTGTGGATTGCCTATCTAGGGATGTGGACCTTGACTATACTGCATCTCCACCCCTCCTACCAATATCATTGTGGTTCCTTTTTTATATCTTTGGTTGTGGAAAATCTTTTCTGCTAGTCTTCAGGTTGTTTTCATCAATAGTTGCTCTGTAAATAGTTGTAATTTTGGTGCACCCATGGGAGGAGGTGAGCTCAGGGTCTTCCTACTCTGCCATTTCATCTGAAGCTAGCAAACTTTTAACCTTCATTTAGGCTCCATGCAGAAATGGAAGATCTAGTTCTGATTGGAGCCAGTCATGTTCTTTCCTTCCCTGGATAAATCCTTCTTCTGGAGTGTACAATTTGATATAGAGATTCTTCTTCTGGAGACTACAACTTGACATAGTTGGATTACCACCCAATTTAATACTCTGCCTCTCAAATGTAGAAATGAATCAATTGCTCAGAAAGGCTTACAGTTGCTTCATATGACTACCAGTCATACAAGTGGCATGATTATATGATTACATGACAGTGAAAGAACTGGCAAAACTCAGAACTCACTGCTGCAGGTTTTAAATGTTTGCAACCTAAAATCAAAACCATAAAATTAAAGCGCATTTAAGATAATTAAATATATACCTTAAGTAGTACTAACAAGATAGAGCCCATACCTATTTTAGTTACCAAAGTTTAAAAAAATTTATGGGGAGATGTAAGTAGAAATCACCCAGTATTTCATTTCTAGTGAATCCCTCTTCCTCCTTGTTATTTAGTTTTCTTTACTCCAGGGTGGCTTCTGGATTTACACAGCATTTTATTCTGTTCAGCAGCCACTCGGATTTGATTGTGCAATCAGTACTGTGCCTTCATTTTTCTTCTGTCAGTAAACTACCTCTGGAGCAAAATAATTGGGTCACAAATGCTTATCTGTAAAGCTGACAGCAGATCACATCCTTCACGCAACGTTACGGAGATCAACCGTGTCAGAGCCCCAGCATCATCATGTGACTGCTGTACTTATTTCTTTGTTTACCAAGAAATGGCTTAATTTCCCCATGGGCGGCTTTAACCCTTGAATGGAAATTGCCACAGCCTTAAAAAGGAGGGAATGTGCAGTGGAAGGATGCACATTGCTCACTCACCACTGTTCTCCCCTAAAGTGGTCAGCAGAACCATTCAATGCCAAGCAATCTAGGAAATTTCTTCACACCCCCCTGACAGCTGACTGGCTTGGACTGACTTCCTAACTGGGCATCCACTTAATAAACAGCAAGTCCAGTGCTGATGGGGAGGCAGACCAGAAACTGTGAATATCTCTATTTTTTCAAAGGGCAACTCTAAGAACTAGAGTCCTTGTTCAATCTAAAAGAGCCCATTCAGATTTTAATCTTTAAGTAGAGAATAAATATTATCATGAAGTTTTGTTCTGGGTTCAACCTCACAAACTTCCCCTCACCAAGGATGCCCCAGCTGAGTGCGTAACCTGGCAACAGCCTTCCATAGAGTGTCATTCCTCTGTGGCCATCCACTTGGTGGCAAGACTATTGCTTGGGACCTCTTCTAGCATGGAGGGGAAAGATTTCTCTTTGGAATAGATTTGTGTCCTAGATATTGATCTGCCTTCCTTGTCCATAATGTTTCTGCCTTACCATCATGGTGACTTCGCTATGCACCACATTGCTTCTGATCAAGAAGCTCATTTCACAGCACAAGAATTTCAGTAGAGGGCTAGTGCCCACAGAATCCACTGTTTTTTACCACATACTCCCTTGCTTAGCAGCTGCTGGCTTAATAAGACAGTGACATGGCCTCATGAAGGCCCTGTTAGGCTACCAGTTAGGAGAGACACCCTGAAAGCATGGGGTTTTATTTTACAGGATGGAGAAACCAACATATGTGTGCCTCTCCTATAGGCATGGGTCCAAGAGTCGAGGTTGGAGTTAAGAGTAGCTTCCTTACACTATTATGGCTAATAATCTACTTATGGGAGTCTTGCTTCCCATCCCTGCCATTTTGAGCTCTGCTGGTTTGGAGGTGTTGGTTCCTAATGGACAAATGTTTCAATAGAATTGGAAGCTAAGACTGCCAACTATTTCTTTTGGTTTATTAAAGCCATTGAACCAACATGAAACCACCACCACTACCACCACCACAAATAACAACAAAGGGGAGTGGGGAGGAAGAAGAGAGAGAGAGAAAGGCTCTGGGAATTCAGACCCTTCAGGAATAAAGATTTGGGTCACCTCACTAGGTAAAGAATTGTGACCAGCTGAGGTTCTTTCTGAGGGCAAAGAAAAGATGAAATGGGTAGTGGAAGATGGAAGAAGATTATAAATATATCTTTGCGATTAGTTACAGGAATGAAGACTAGAGCAGCTATGCATATTTTCTTCCTTTCTTTGTGTATGCATTTGTATGATATGTATTATAAATTTGTTTATAGTAACAATTTTCTCTTTTCCTTCCCTTTTTTATTATTTTTTAAAATTTTATTTATTTATTTATGGCTACGTTGGGTCTTCATTGCTGCGTGCGGGCTTTCTGTAGTTGTGGCAAGCGGGGGCTACTCTTTTTTTTGTGTGTGTGTGGTACGCGGGCCTCTCACTGTTGTGGCCTCTCCCGTTGCGGAGCACAGGCTCCGGATGCGCAGGCTCAGCGGCCATGGCTCACAGGCCCAGCCGCTCCGCGGCATGTGGGATCTTCCCGGACCGGGGCACGAACCCGTGTCCCCTGCATTGGCAGGCGGACTCTCAACCACTGCGCCACCAGGGAAGCCCAAAGGGCTACTCTTCATTGAGGTGCGCGGGCTTCTCACTGCGGTGGCTTCTCTTGTTGTGGAGCACGGTCTCTAGGCGCACAGGCTTCAGTAGTTGTGGCACGTGTGCTCATTAGTTATGGCTTGTGGACTCTAGACCGCAGGCTCAGTAGTTGTGGTACTCGGGCTTAGTTGCTCTGCGGAATGTGGGACCTTCCCGGACCAGGGCTCGAACCCGTGTCCCCTGCATTGGCAGGCGGATTCTTAACCACTGTGCCACCAGGGAAGTCCCTCCTTTCCTTTAATATTCTACTCAAGTTTTGTTTGAGGCTAACTTTACAATTTAGTCACTAGAGGATAGAATATTCAGATGGCACTGTGACCAAATTTGAGGAATAATTTTATTAATTTATTTTAATTATTATTTTATTTTTAATTAAAACTCTTTGGGGAACTTTGAATTCATTATTTTTCCCATTCTTGGTCCAATTACATCTAGAAATGGCCCCTAGATTATAAGACGAGGAGACAGGCCCAGGCACCAGGGAGAGGAGAAGGAGGCAGCTGCCAGTGCTGGAGTCCTGGGGAAGGGGCCACTCCTTCTTCAGGCAGGAGTTAGGACAGTTACAGGTGCAGGATTGCCTCTGACGCTTCAGCTAGTTGGCTGCCTTCCTCACACCCTCCCTGAGGGCAGGGGATGGGTCACTGGGATCTCCCTGAAGCAGGATGTGCACCCCATCCCGGTAACCCTGCAGAGCTGCAGGGTAGGTGCTTGCCTTCTCCTCCCGCAGCCCTGGGTGATGAGCTCTGTAGCTTGGCTCAGAAAGGTGGTGGTGGGCCCTCCTTCCTTTTCTTCTCCCTGCCTTCCTGTTTCCCAGGGTCCCTGGTGCAGCCTTTAGGACTCTGCATCAATACCAACTCACTTATGCAGGTAGGACTGAGGCCTGAGACTTCTTCCTTGGAAAAGGGGTCCAAGAGGGCAAGTTCAGCCTTGGTGTGCGGGGCTCCGCAGGGGCACGGGACGCCTCCTTGGTGCTCCCACAGTTAAAGATGGCAGGTCTGAATGGTGAGGGCGTGGCGTGGGGGATGGTCCGTTGGCACCTCCAACACGTCGAGGCCCCTCCTCTCCACGCCCCTCCTTTCTGCGGGGGAGCCGCTGGTGCAACCAGGACACATCATGGCCCCAGGGCCGGGGCTCATCGAGGGGGCGGTATGGGGATCAGAGAGGCTGGCAGGATGTGCAGGTCCCTGGACACTTCGGAGGACCGTGTCACCTCCCCACCCCCGAAGAACTCCTTGAGTTGGGGGCTGTCGAGCGCGGAGATGTGCACCGTGAAGCGAACCAAATCCTCAGCCCCCTTTCGAGGCTTCTTGATCACCGAAGCTTTGAACCGCCAAACACCTGTGCGCGGGGAGGGGCGGGACCTGGGGGAAGCAGGGAACTCGTGGAGGAAGCGGAAGAGGTTGGGTGGAGGTTGTAGGCCGGGTCTCCAAGCAGCTTGTGGAAGTTGCTGAATCGCAGAGATGGATACAGCCAATGTTGGGACTTTGCATCTCATCATTTTCAGGTAAGGATGAGACTGTCTTCCTTTCTATGAAGTAGAGTGGTGTCTCGTTAGAAACAGAGTTGTGTTTCTTGTTGCGTGAGAGTTTAAATATGTATAGAAAGGGTGTGTATGGGGCTTCCCTGGTGGCGCAGTGGTTGAGAGTCCGCCTGCTGACGCAGGGAATGCAGGTTCGTGCCCTGGTCCGGGAAGAAACCACATGCCGCGGAGCGGCTGGGCCCGTGAGCCATGGCCGCTGGGCCTGCGCGTCCGGAGCCTGTGCTCCGCAACGGGAGAGGCCACAACAGGGAGAGGCCTGCGTACCGCAAAAAAAAAAAAAAAAAAGGACAAGAAAGGGTGTGTATGGATGCTGCGTAGCCCACGGGGTGTCTAGTTTGTGATGCTAAGGTTGCAACACTTCAAACCGTATTGATGTTTTGCCAGCTGTTCCCTGTTAGATTCCGCTAACAAGGGGCCCTAGAGAGAGACTGCGCTGAACGGGAAGAAGGGATTGCTCCTTTCTGTTTACTCCCTCAGAGCTGCTAAACTTTTTCCTGTTACAGTGAGTGTCGCCTTATGCTCACTTCTTCGGCTTGGCACTGGCAGTTTCTTTATGGAGCAGCAGCTGGATCCAGTTTGCAGTTTACCCAGCATTTGCAGAACTAGGCTCATTACGCCCCCTCTGAGACATGAGCGCCACCTGACGTGCCCCTGCTGCAGAGGGCAGAGTTTCAGCTCCACCCAGCCCCTCCCCAGCTTTTAAGCTTGGGTAGTTTCAGCCACCTGGCTCTTGTTCCCGCCAAACCTGAGTTTGCTACTTCCCTGCTATCTTTGTGTTCTGATTCCCTTTACTGTCACTGTTACCGAACCAAACTTGGGTCTGCTTGCCCACGTGCAGTAAAGCCAATCTACTGACACACCACACTGGATTGTGGTGAAGGAAAGTGCAGTGTTTATTGCAGGCCAAGCAAGGAGTCCAGGCACCTAGTGCTTAAAAGGCCCAAACTCCTTGAAGGCTTTCAGGGAAAGGTTTTTAAAGACAGGGTGAGTGAGGGGGTCATGGGATGTGTGATCAGCTCCTGGACATTCTTCTGATTGGCTGGTGGTGAGGTGAATTGGGAGTCACTGTCATCAGCCTTCTGTTCCAACAGGTCTGGGGTCTAAGTGCTCGTGGGCAGCACACAGTTAACTTCTTCCACCTGGTGGGGGTTTCAGTCTCTGCAAAACAGCTCAAAGGACATGGCTCAGAATATTATCTATAGCCCGTGAGGAGGAACTAAGGTCCTTGACTTTGTTTAATAGCTGAACTGTTATTGTCTTGCTTGACTGTTTTCCCTTATTTCTGCATTTTCTCACTTCTCTGATTAAAGTTACTCTTTGGAACTCGGGGAAGGCCTAGGAGGCTAAGGTTTTTCTACAGGCAGGAGGCAGGCAGAGGACGTGGGGGTTCTTTTATGGGAAGGCTCCATAGGGCCCTGTTCAGTTACAACACCAAGTTAACAGTTTTCTTTGTAATTGGAGTATAGTTGATTTACAATGTTGTATTAATTTCTGCTGTACAGCAAAGAGATTGTTATACATATATATAATTCTTTTATGTTCTTTTCCATTATGGCTTATCACAGGATACTGAATATAGTTCTCTGTGCTATACAGTAGGGCCTTGTTATCCATCCATTCCATATATAATAGCTTATTAGCTACTAACCCTAACCTCCCACTCCATCCCTCCCCCAACCCCCTCCCCCATGGCAACCACAAGTCTGTTCTCTATGCCTGAGTCTGTTTCACAGATAGGTTCATTTGTGTCATAATTTAGATTCTACATATAAGTGATATCATATGGTATTTGTCTTTCTCTTTATGACTTACTTCACTTAGTATGATAATCTCTAGTTGCATCCATGTTGCTGCAAATGGCATTATTTCATTTTTTTTTTTTAAGGCTGAGTAGTATTCCATTGTATATATGTACCACGTCTTCTCTATCCATTCATCTGTCGATGGACATTTAGGTTGTTTCCATGTCTTGGCTATTGTGAATAGTGCTGCTATGAACATTGGGGTGCATGTATCTTTTTGGATTATAGTTTTGTCTGGATATATGCCCAGGAGCGGGATTGCTGGATCATATCATAATTCTATCTTTAGTTTTCTGAGGAACCTTCATACTGTTTTGCATAGTGGCTATACCAACTTACATTCCCATCAACAGTGTAGGAGGGTTCCCTTTTCCACATCCTCTCTATATGCTTACCTTTTTAATGCTATTTTCTATGCCATTTTTTGACAGTACTATTCTAAATAGTGTCATAATTTAAGTGCTCTGCTATTGAATAGTCTCTAATATTTTGCTGTTAAGCCTTCAGAGAATATTCTTGTATATAAATCCTTGACTAGATCTCTGCTTATTGCTCTGGTATAAATTCCTGGATAGAAGATTACTAATTCAGTGAAATTTGAACCATTTAAAGGCTCTTCACACAGCTGTAGAATTTCTCTCCAGAGGTAGCTGACCCACTCTTGAATCTCTAATGAGTTTTAACTATAGAGCATTGACATAGAACTTTTATAAAACTGGACTGTCAGACATGCAAACATTTTAAGAAATAATGAATATGGTTCCTATTAAGAGGAGAGTATACAATTTGCCTCACATGGCAGATGTGCTTTAGAAACTTTGTAACATTAATTCTCACAATGACACTTTCCCCTGGTACTTTTATCCTTATCAATAAAATGGGGGGAAATGACCAAATATTTTGCTTACGGTCACATAACTCATAAAATGAGGACCCAGGAATCAAGCATTGGTTTTCTGATTTCACAGTTAATTTTTCTTTCCCCTATATCATTTCAACCCAAGAACTTGAATCAGTTTTTTGGAAGTGAATACTTGGGAGGAAAGAAGTATGGGTGAGTTGGAAGTAGTAGAGAGGAGGTGAGAAGCAATTAAAAAGCATATTGTCTCTGTTAAAACAATTTACAAACTGACAAAATACAGCGTTGGCAGGGCATTTTAACCAATGAGTATTTATTAAAAGCTAGGGGTGCACCAGGCACAATTCTTGTCCAGTAGGCCAACAAATACAAATGATGTAACCAATTCACTTATTAGCTTATCTGATTAAACAAAATACATTTCATAGAAATGATTATAAAATGCATCATAGATAAACAGAATATCTTTTATATTACAGATATTAGGGTACCTAAATAATTATGAATAAAAACCAGCCAACCCATATGGTAAATAGAAGTTAGCAAAACCACTAGTTAAATATTTTAGTCAGCAAGAGAAAAGCATGCTATCATCATGCTGAGATGGGTTTCAGCATTAATTACAGACATCCTATTTCAAAACACACACAGTCCACCTACAATCTTAAAAATGCAGTGTTTTTCATCCTGCATCAAATCACTATCATACTTTTTGGTTTAAAGATTAGTTTTGGTTTCGACATAAGTTAATTTAGTACTTTAGTCTCATGTCTCACAAATTCTTGACCTGGGATGGGTGAGAATCAGTTCTATTAGTTATTAGAGGAACAAAACATAAAATGAGATAGTTTAATCCACTTTGTCCAATACTCTTGCCAATACTCAACTCAGAAGTTAAGATGATATACAGGTGACTTAAACCAGAACATAACAGCAGAAGGGAGAAAACCAAAAACTAAAATGTTATTTGTTTGAAGCAAGTCTGTCCATTAGGGCTTTTTTGTTTCTTTTTGTCTTTTGGGAGAGTCATGGCAAATTCTTTAAAGGATCCTATCGAGTTTGTTGGCACACGATATATCCCTTAGTTTGAAGGTTGGTTAAGAGGGGTGTACAGGAGAGAAGAGGCAGGTGGGTAGGACTGAAAAGGCATGGAGTGGAGGAGTATGTCAGTACCGCTGACACAGTCACAATAACCCACTGAACCACAGTCGTCCAAGTCTGCCAGGCCCTTCCTGAGACCTCCAGAGATGGGTCTGTTTTTTTCAGGCAGCAGCCCTGAAAACTTCCTCAGAGAGTCAAGGTCAAATTTTATTGCACAGGAACCAAAATTATTCCCCTTCCCCCATTTCCTGAGCTGGAGACCTCCAAGGGCAAGCACGGCTGGGGCTGCCCATCTGCTTGCTCCTCTGGCCAGCAGGGAGCACTCCACCAGAATGCCTGGGGAGCACCTACTTCAAGGGAAGTGCGAGGTTTTTGCATTGGTCCAAGCTTCTGGCTGGTCAGTCACCATTCTCAAGTAGCTTTTGTAAGTTGTTTTGTATCTTGAAATAAGAGAAAAGCTCCTGTTATTACATAGAATGGAGTATATTAAGGGCATATTTGCTATGGTCTATATAATGCTTGAGCTTAACCTCTTCTATCTTGAATAAAAAGCTACACATGGGTTCAATTTAGATCAGGCAAATAAATGCATGATTGAGGCATAGAATTCTGTTTGACAAACCACTTTAAAATGAAAAAAGACAGGCTAAAAATTTTTGAAAGAGTGGCACAAAGATGAAAATGTCGGTAGAGACTAAGAGAAACAGAACAGAAGACCTGGCAACACCAGGTGTGACCCATATGCATTCAGAGACAATAAGAAACTGGGTTTGACAAAGCCCATGTGATGGTCTGAATCGGACAAACACCACAAATAATGTTTAACACTCCTATTAGATATGACATTTCCCACGGACCCTGCCTATCTGTGGATCTTAAGACCACAGTATAGTGTTGGGCATTGAAAATGTGCTTGGTAAATGTTTGTTGGGTAAATGAACTTTAAAGAATCCAGAGCAAGGGATTTTCAAGAGCCAACACTGTGAGGGAGTAGGGAACCCTGTGGAACAAAAGAAAGAGAACGGTCTTCTTTTGGAAGAACATTCTGTGATGTCCTAGAGATCTAATCAGTATGTGCCAGGAACATCATGTGTGCTCACCTTGACCACACACCACCACACACACAGGGAGGTTTTATACACCAAGCTAAGGGCCAGAGATGCTATGTAACAAGACCAGTCACACAGTAAGTGGCAGAGTAGGGAAAAGAACAGACATCTGACTCCAAAGTTCATGCTCTTTCTTCTGCACTGCTCCACCATTAATGCCATTCCCAGTACTAAGAAAATAAGTATTTACTTCTTTACCTGTAAGAGGCATTGCCTTCATCCCCCAAATTCCTACTTCATATCTCCCCTAGCTTCCCACAGGACCAAAGATGAATGGAAAAGCAGGAGTGGGGAGGTAGAGAAAGAAATGAAATAAAAGACTGATATCCAAAATATTTAAAACACCTGCAAAGACAAAAACCCCAAAAGTAAAACAAAGGAGATAAATGGGCAATTTACAGAAGGAATATTACAGAAAGAAATCCATATGGCCAGTATATATATGAAAAGATGCTCAACCGCAGTAGTAGTTAGGAAAATGCAAATACAAACCATAATGAGATTGGACTTCATACTCTTAGACTAGGAGGTAGTAGGGGGTCAGAATGGCCTAATGGTGCCCCTCTTAGAGAAACTGAGGAGACATTTGAAGCTAATTAGTTGACAAAGTCCTGCGTAATCTGTCAGTGTCAAGTGAAAAGGATGACTGAAAGGGCAGTGATGCCATGAACAGAAATGGGGAAGTTACAAGAGGGCAGATCAGGAGGCTGAGACATGACCAGTCCCTGCAGGAGAGTAGAAGGAAGTTGCTGGTACTGAGTAGAAAGAGCTGAGACCTGGCTCTGACTTTCCCGCAGCACACGGCTGCTGTCCCCCGACCATGCGCTGCTGCGTTACTACTAGCTTCCCTTAGGCTTGGGGGTGCAGACCGAGCAACAGCACATGGGTGTGGCCTGGTGGCTATTTTTATACTAAGATTCCTATGAGCAATGTGTGCAACTTATGACTTTTTACAACTTCAACACATTCCTTTTGACCCTAAATCCCCTCTTCCCTTCTTCTGCTTTGGGACACAGGTTTCTGTTGGTAGTATAGGCCTCCTAGCCAAGTAGCTGGGCTCTGCACAAGACATGGCCAGCTGTCTGCCTGTTGTGGACGAGCTCTCCTGTTTTCCTGTCCCTCATTACAGAAAGTGGTGTCCCAGCTGGGCCCGGCAGGGGAGTGGGAAGAAATGCACGGGAGGGCAGCAGGGTTCCGTGTGTTTCCAGTCCAAAGAACACCACTGTGTGCCAGAGTGAACGAGAGAGAAAATTACCATCCCGTTCTCTAGGTCAGCACGGAAGCCAAACATTTCTAAGCATTTCATCCAAAAAATTTTATCTTCAATTCTTAGCAACTGACATTTTAGAAGGGAAAACAGTTCTCTTTGCTATCCCATACCTTCTCTAGCTTAATTGTGGATTTAAAAGAAAATTTCCAAGCTTGCCCACCGATACAGTGATTCAGTGGGAATTATCTGTCATGCCTTGGTTTAGAACAGAAGTATGCAGACTCCTTCGCTCTCCATACTTCAGTGGTTAAATGCTAGATACCATTTAGTATTGCAAGACAAGCATAATTTGACTCATTTGTATTTCATGTTTCTCCCCAAGTGAGCATAACTGCACCATTGTGGAAAGCCACCAAATACTTGGCATTTGTGGCAGCAATTTGAATTGAACAACTCACTCTAAACCTTTCCTTTAAGGATAAGGGTCAAAATAAAGCATGAGACAGGGACAGACATGCTGAAAGGAGAAATAAGAAATGTTAACTAGGTTTAACTCTGGGGATATTTCTGGGTGCCTACCTTCTCCTGTTCACCTCCCTACTCAGTGGGCTTATCCCCCAGGCCTAAGGTTGGATTCTGAGGAGCAGTAAAAGCAGAGGGCTTCGAAGCACAACTTTGAAGTCAGACCTGGTTCACATTCCAGTCCTGCCAGCTCTCTGGGTGTGTCTCCCGGAACAAGTTCACTTGAAACTTGACTTCTTTTGTCAGATGGGAACAATGGCATGTATCATAGAGAGACTGAATGCAAATATTTTCTGTATGGCGACAACTAACGTGGGTGGAGCTGGGGGCTGCCCTCGCTGGTTGCGGGCACTCCTGACCGTGCCCCTCCCCGAGCCCTGTGTCAGCCGACACTTACCATTGGGCCCTATGGCACAGAGAATGATTTCTAACCAAGTGGGAAAACCACAAGGTCAACCAACAAGGAAGATGGGGTTGGAACCTATTTCTCAGTGGAAAATCCCCTGGCTGCGTATGGTCATTTAGGTGGCCTGTTGCACAGCCATGCGTGTGTAACCCCTGCCCTGTGGCAGTGGACAGGCACTACTGCGACGCCCCCAACCCAGGAAAGAGACCTGTCACCTTTTCTAGTCTCATTATGTTGGCTGTAAGCTCTCGGCACAGGACCTCCACATTTAACTGTACGTGTGACCCCGGGCTGGATGGTGCTGTCTGTCTGTAAGAACACAGAGAAGAATTACTGTGGGCAGGGATGGCAAAGAAAGAAGTGGAATGAACACATTTTAAATTTATCTGACCAGAAGACTAGGTTATAATAGAAGACAGTGTGCATGTACCTTGTTCACATCAGAAAGGCCCTGCAGTAATCCTCAACTTCAGACTAGATGTTTAGGGGACTAAGTCTTCAAAGCTTAGCTGGAAATCTCTTAAGCTATTTCTGTTTAAGTGGCTACATTGCGCCTCAGCTTCCAAACACAAATCAGACAATTATTCTCAAGCACACAGTTTCTTAGACTACTTTTACTGACTCCCGATACCCTCTCTCTGCCCACAACTGCACGCATCTGCAAGGCTTACTGCTCTTCTCAGTCATGTATGTACTGTTTATAGGAGAAGCAACCATTTACACTAGAACTTTCATAATGTTTAGGAATGTCTTTAATCAAACTTCTGTTGATGTGTGACTTTTGCAGTGGCTTCTTTGAGACCTGTGGTACAAACATAATTGCCCTTGTCTAGTAATATAACCGATGTATTCACTATTTACCACTTGACTGTTAAAGGCATGGGCTCTTACTCTGAGGTCCACTGGGGTCCTATACCAGCTAAAACTGTAGGAAATTTAGAGATGTGTGTACATTTTCCCAGAGAGCTGCTCTAAAACCATTGATTAGATTTTCATGTTAAGGTTAAGAATCATGGTCTGTATCTCCTTTCTATTTCTTGGTTGTAATTTAATTTTAGATGTGAAGTTTTTAGATGGCATTGACTGGTCTAATTTATTTTACATAGGATCCATTTTTTGAGACATAGGTACTTGGTAACTTATCGATGATTATCTAAATATTTAGAAAGCAATCAGATGTTTTTCACTGAGTAGTTCTGAAACGGTTTTTTCTTTGTCCTTGATCCATAGTATCAAAATCTGAGATCCCAAAAAGGAAACTGAATCTAAACCTTCTGATTTCTAAACGAGGTATCTGAGACCCAGAGTACTGATTTATCCACACAGAATTCTGACAATCCAGACCTTCCCGTCATGGGTATTCCCTGACCTCATATAATATGTGATCTTTGTGATTTTCCCTTTAAATGGTTGTTTTTCAAATTGTATCTCCTCCTGGATTGATTATTTAAATAGTAGAATAAGTATTCCATTTGCTTTCCATTAGTGGAATTTCCCCCTCATCATCATCGTTAATTAAATGATAACAGGACATGAGGTACATTTTCCTAATAAAATCAACCCCTTATATGGTAGTGAACTAATAGTTTGCAATAATGTAGAGCTACCTCCTAGCTTTAAGTGTATTATTAACATTTTGAACAACACGTGAGAGAGTAAGGGCAGGGTATGAATTTATCCCAAACCATTCATTAGACTTATTACTGTTTCAAATGTATATTTATGGTTCAGAAATAATCTGTGTACCAGCATTGCATAAGCCATAGAACAAGACTTTTAGGTGACTGTTAAGACTGTAAAGAAAGGCCCTAGAATTGTATCGCGTAATAGTTCTCAAAGTGTAGACCCCAGGTCAGCACCAGAAATTCGGAGAACGGGCCCTGCATTCTGTTTTAACAAGCCATCCAGATGATTCTGATACACACTGAAAACATCCTGACTCACTTCTCCGCTGTTCCTTGTAAGCAACCACTGGTGACTAGGTTTTTGTAGTCATATAGACCTGACACCTGATTCTGTTAAAATTATTTCTCTGAGTCTCAGTTTCTTCATCTGTAAAATGGGAATAATAGCTATCTTATAAGGTTATGGTGAAGTTATGAGAGGAAACTGTATCTGTGTAAAAGATCTACTGTAATAGCTCTCTAGCACACAGTACTTACTCTGTAAAGAAATATCTCTACTTTTAAAACTTCAGGTAAAAGTATGCTCTAAACATGGAATACTTTATTTTACTTTTTAGAGAATGTGTCAAAATCCTCATGTAAATGGGTTTAAAGGAAAGACCACTATGGCAATAGATTTAATTAGGTTAGGCATGTTAAAAATACATGGTAGAAAATACGTGGTAGAAAATCTTCACAGACACATTCAACTAATTACTAGTCACATGGATCTTTATAGTGGTCAAGAGTTTTGTAAATAAGTGAGTTCATACAAAGAGTTACATATGATGAAATGTGCTGAGTTACTTAAATTGCTTCTTTTCTATGAATGTCTTTTGACTCATTGCCATTGTACGAAGATAAACTTGACTATCTTAATAAATGGGCCAAGGTCACAACTGAGTCTTAGGATAAGAGAACAAGATAATGTAAAATTAGGCTTGTTTCTTGCCTTATCACTGGCGACACTGTAGCAACTCAAGAACATGAAGAGTCAGGTCATTTCTTTCCATATATACACTTAACAAAATGTCTCATACAGAATGTATCGTCAATTAATGCTTGCTAAGAAGGATGCCAAGCTCAGGTCAAACATTATACTAATGTGAACAGCAAGCAGAAGACAGCACTGGAGGGAAGTGTCTTACTCAGTCTGATGGGTGTCCACAATGGAGGTTAGTGACCCCAGCCGCTCCTCCAGAGAATTAATTCTGTATCTCATGTAGAAGGTCGAGATGATTAGTGCACAGACACTGGAAAGGGATAAAAGAGAAATTCCCAATAGGTTAGTGGCCAGGACCTGATTGATGTTTATAAAACAGTAACCTCAGAGGCAACACTGTACATTTGAGGCAAGGTATTTTCCAAAATAACTTGGCTACAGAGACTTCAAAGGTCTTTTTTCAACAGACTGATGCTTGCACTAAACTTTAGAACTAGAAGGATATTGAAAATTCTCTATTTCCTCAATTTACAAATAATGGCATTTCAGTAGTCTCGCTCAAGGCCAGCCAATGGAGATTCCCGAGCTGGTGCTCATTCCTCCCACCAGGTACTGTCGAAGGCCCTGGCCAGCGAGTGTCCAGTCTTGTGACTCACATTCTCTGCTTTATCTGGAAACCAAACTGCAGATCCTCCTTGGTTCTGAGGAACAGCCTAGAACTGGGTCAGGTTATTTTCAGAAGAACAACTGGCTAGAAGCTACAGGCTAGTTACAGGCTAGAAGCTGAGAGGGAACTTAAAAAAGTCAATGCCTAAGTTTTCAATAAAGGGGATGACATTTTCAAGTTGTTTTGGTCTCTATCCAGAGGACACGGGATAGATGGAAAAATAAACATGAACGAAGATGCTGCATAATCCAGGAAACCATTTCCTAACTGAGAGTATCTACTTAGAACTTAGTCTTCTGCTGGATTTGGCATATTTTGCTTTTCCTTCCTTCCTTCCCACTATTTATTTAAATAAGAAGGGGATGAATATGAAAAGGTGACCTAAGTTTAAGAAAAAAGGTATTGAAGTAGGAGACAAAAATTTCCCCCTAAAAGATTTGGGTCATATTAGAGGCAACTGAGATTCACAATGGCTCTTGGTAACGTGATGACATTATTCCTGTAGTAAAATGAATCATTAAGTCATTCATAATAAATACACTTACTTACACAATTGCATAGAATATAAGAATATGGTGGAGAGTCGGACATTTCTGAGACTTTACTCTGGGTATGATTCCAATGGTTTCTGACTGACCTGTTGGGTGGAAAACAAAAAGCTTCTGTTTAAAAATGATAACACATCTCCTTCGCGCAGCAGTATCCCTATAGGGAAGAAGTACTTGAGAGACAGAATTATTTCCAGGTAATAAAAATCAGAGGAAATACTAACCAAAGCCTTTGCTTCTCATTTTAACCAGTAGTTACAATTCCTTCCCACATGTTGCATTCAATACATATCTATTGAGAGCCTTCTCTGTGCCAAGCATTGCGATGGAGTGACTGGTGAACAATACAGACCCCATCCTTGATCTCCTACCAGTACAACTGGTAAGCAGTTATTATAATCATCAGTAAATAATAATAAAATAACGTGAGTTTTACTGGTAATTTTTGAATCACAACCTCAAAGTATTCAGAATAATGAAAGGTCTTCCACGAAGGCTGTTCACCTTTGTATGCCCCACAGTAAAGCATGAAACTGGGTATAGTTTGTTGAGTGAATAAATGAATTAACATGCCAAGACCTACAGCAGGAAGGGAGGGGGAGGGAATAGCAAAGGCAGTCATAAAGTGAAACATGAGGGCCCTTTAAAAATTACAGGCAGATGCCCACCCCTGCCCCCCAAATAATCCATTCCTCACCATGCCCAGGGAGACTCTTGGCTTTTCCGTCAGGCACTCTGTTCACAAGGGCATCTGCCCGAGTTGGTTTTGCTTCTCCCTTGGAGACATTCAGAACTGTCTGGGATTCTGTCACATGGAAATCTACCAAGATGAAACGGGGCTGGGTAAGCTTTCTCCCCAGTGCGTTTAAACACATAGGATCAACCACAAAGCAAATCAATCCCTTAATATGCATAATCGCCAAAGAATATAAATGGATCTTCTTACGAGCTGGTTGAGTGGTTTGGGGATGAAATCCAATGTTCAAGCAAATAAAAAATAAAATGATAGAAGGGCAGTCTGTCCTTATCCCACTGACTCATGGGGACGATTCAGCTATAATAATAATATTACTAAAGAAGAGGTAAGAAAATACTGCATGTTTCTGCCTTTCAACCACTCCAATATTATGTCTATTTAAGAGACTTTTTTTTTTTTCTTTTTTGTCACACCATGTGGCTTGTGGGATTTTAGATCAACGACCAGGGACTGAACCTGGGTCCTCGGCAGTGAGAGTGTGGAGCCCTAACCATTGGACCGCCAGGGAATTCCCAAAGAGAATGCGTACTACCACATAGGCAACTCCTTTTCCTTGAACTTTCAAACTACCCTTTGTTTAGAGTCCCTTCCTAATTGTTAGCTCAGAAGGTGTGTTGTTTTTTGGTTGTTTTTGGCTTTTGGTTGAGCTAAGGATGTTTTGTGGAGAATTAAATTTCAGTAAAGATACAGAAATCTCCCAGACCTCGAGAGTTCTCAGATTCAGGAGTCTGGGATCCAGAACTGCTGTATCCTTCCATGTCCTGCCTTCTTTGCCGTACCACTCCATCCAGATCTGAGAATTCGTCGTTGAAATCCTGAGGGGAAATAATGAAATGAAGAGAGAGGCCCATTTTCCTTTATTCAACAGACAGAACTTTGTAACCTCCAGGCCTTTCACTTAGGCCTGACCTATAAAAAATGGAAAAGAAGGAAGGATTACCCCATACTACTGGGTTTCCTCAACAGATCACGGAGTATCTGGTTACTGATTTTTTTGGGCAGTTAGAATTCTGTTAACAAACAGTGGCCAACTCGTTTGAAATAACAAATGTCTAGGAAAAAAACTGGGATGCTGTTGTTTGAAAAGCTTCTAGGGTAAAGCTAGAGAAGTCTCATTAGCATTTTGTAATGAGAAAACATGACCAAAACAGACATACACAAGGCAAATAAGTAGCTAGAAAGTTCTAGATGCATGTTCTAAATGCAGAGAAAGGTTTTCTCAAATTATAGTTTTAAAAAGATATTGGAAATAGAAAAGGGAAAATGGCTTTAGCAAATTAGACACCGAAAGGAAAGTTTTAGCTTTTTTCTTCCCTCGAACAAATCAAAACAGGGTCAGTAACATTACTTCTAAATGACAAAAGGGTGAGAGAGGAGTGAGGAGTCGGGGAAAAAGCAGGATGTTTTTACTGTGTATCCCACTTGTTCCCCAAAGTGCTTAGGAAATGAAGAGACAAGACGCGTCACTAAAATTTCGCGGTGAAGGCACAATTCGGCGAGCTTTTCACAATTTATTTAGCTGCCAAGTGAAGAAGAGGAGACATATCTTGTAAGCAAATTACCAACCTTTCACCTTCAACTAGCTGTCTCTTGATCATTTCAATAGTCATTTCAATGTCATGCAAGAATTTATAGGGGAAGGAAAATTTTAAAATTCAAGTCTCCTCAATTTAATAATTAATTGAACACCTACTACAGATCAGGCAGTATGCAAAGCTCCAAACACATATGACTGTGCCTGATCTCCACAGCCACGTCAGGAGCCTGGCATTTTACTGGGTGAGGAAGCTGAGTCAGAGCAGTTAAAGAGCTTGCCCCATGGCATAGCTCAGCTGGGTGGAACCCAGATTCAAAACCATGTTTGAGGGATTCCAAATCATAAGTGTTTCATTCTATTTTGTACTGTTTCTCACTATTTTTTAAGGTAGATTTTTTTTTCAAAAAATTGAGATAAAACTCACCAGTTTAAGTATACAAATGTAGTGGTTTTTAGAATAATTACATTGTCGTACAACCATCACCACTGTCTTATTTCACAATACGTCCATCTCCCCCCAGAAAGAAGCCCTTTACCCGTTAGCATTCACTCCCAATCCCATCCCTTGGCAACCACGAATGCATTTTCTGCCCATATGGATTTGTCTGTTCTGGACATTTCATATACATGGAATCATGCAACATGTGGCCTTTTGCGTCTGCCTTCTTCCACTAAGCATAATGTGTTCAAGGTTCGTCCATGTTGTATTATGTATCAGTAGTTCTTCATTTTTATGGTCAAAGAATATTTCCCTGTATGGATATATTACATTTTATTTATCCATTTATCAGCTGATGGCTATCAGGGTTGCTTCCACTTTTTGGCTATGATGTATAATGCAGCTATGAACATTCTGGTTTAAGTTTTTGTGTGAACACGTTTTCAATCCCTATACTTTTTAACAGCTCTCAAAAAAAAAAAGATTTGTAGGGCTTCCCTGGTGGCGCAGTGGTTAGGAATCCACCTGCCAATGCGGGGGACACGGGTTCGAGCCCTGGTCCGGGAAGATCCCACATGCCACGGAGCAACTAAGCCCGTGCACCACAACTACTGAGCCTGCGCTCTAGAGCCCGTGCGCCACAACTACTGAAGCCTGCGCGCCTAGAGCCCGTGCTCCGCAACAAGAGAAGCCACCACAATGAGGAGCCCACGCACTGCAACGAAGAGTAGCCCCCGCTCACCGCAACTAGACAAGGCCTGTGCGCAGCGACGAAGACCCAACGCGGCCAAAAATAAATAAAGTTAAAAAAAAAAATTGTAGATGTTGAAATTCTGGGCTCATACTGCTTCACCAAAGGTATTAAAACGTTTAACGATTATCAATTTGGAAACAACCATTTGAACAACACGGCTAGGACTCTCTTGGGCTTGCATGATACCATCACAGGTATAAATCTTGTACAAATTGGGGGAGCTACTTCCCGTTCGAGATTTACTCTGTAGTCAGAAAGTCTAAGGGAATCAAAGAATCTCTACCTCTTGGGCATTACAGCTTTCTTCTTTTACAGTTATTTCTGGGTATCCCTCATCTTCTCTACTAAGCTGTAAAGACTTTGAAGGCAAGAACTAGTTTTGATTTTTCCTGGTGTCCTTATGGGTACACTAGCATGGTGCCTTGAACATAGAAGGCATTCAACGACTTGTGGGATGAATCATGCCCTACCTAAATAGACTGGTGAATCCCTCTAAAACAACGCTGACAGACAAACAGAGCAAGATTTGCTGAATACCTGCATGGACCAGTAACTGGCTAAAACAGCGCACTATCGTGTTTCTTTTCTTTTGCAGGATGACTCTTTTAATTACCTGAAAAAGTTGATGACCTCCTATGGTCCCCTCTTCTTCAGGACAGAAATGCCCTGTTTCTTCAACTTTGCCTCCCATACTGTGGTCCTAAGTTCCTCCCGCACCCTGGTCATGGTGTAAGGAGAAGTGTGATTGTGGGACCTACTCACTTTCTTTTGCATTTAGATAGTTATGTAGGCAACTCACCAGAGGCAGAGATGAAGGGCGATCTGCCTGGAAACTGTTTTCAAGAGAAGATGGATTGGGACTGTTGCCGGTACTTGTATTCTGAAATTATCAAAACAAAATTAGTTTTACAAAATGAAAAAACCAGATCAACTACAAAACCATAAGAAATACAGAAGAGAGACAGCAATTGAGGCTCAGAGATGTTGTACTCACTTCTAAGTGTCCACACACAGACTTCAGTAGTTTGTAAGTTGAATCTCTGGAGAGTAAGGAGACAAATATGTACTGAAAAACAAAATAATAATTATTTAATTATTAACAGATACTGCTCGACTAGAAGTGAGTGTTCAGAGTTAAAAAATTTATCTATTTTTTCATTTTCAAACACCATAGACTATATTCTATACCAAGTCTATATTCTCATTCCACTCAGCCACACATTCAGTTTTTATTCCATTCCTGGAATAAAGTGAATATATTCTCCCACAATAGCAACAAAACTCTCAAACCCAACTTAAATAATACAGAAATGTAGAGCAAAATGAAATCTCCGGTGCTCTGACATAGGTGCCCCAAACAAGCATGGATGGAAAAGACCTGGATAGTAAAGAAAGGCCAGTTGTATTCGCCAGGTCCTCTTTTAAGCCTCTCCCTCCCTTCCCCGCCCCCCTTTTAGAAGGTATTTAACAATTCCCAAGGGTCTGCTTTCTCTGCTCTGACCTAGATTTCCATTGAAAATGTCCCAGCCACTCTAAAAGGCTCATTCTTTTTCAAGCCACTTCCAGATTCTTTCTTGTACAAATATGGAGATTTTCTGGTGAATGCTTATAAATAAGTTATGGGAAAGAAGTCAAGTCAGAGCTAGACAAGTAATTTGGAGACAAATAACACAAGGAAAAATGATTTTACCATAAACCACACGTAGAGAAATAAAAAAGTTCATACTTTTTCCATCTATTTGAGCCACAGCATCTTTTCACACCCCCTTTCCAAAGTTTGTGATTACTCTCTCCTGCATTCCCATGAGAGAAACCGATACACTTCCCGAGCAAACACTGTATTCCAAAGTAGTTAACATTACGGGTTCTGGCATTAGACAGACCGGGTTGCAAATTTTGGCTCTGTTACCTACCAAGTGGGTGACACTGGGCAAACTCTTAGTTTCAGTTTTCTTAACAATCCCCACCCCTTACGGTATGGTAGTGTGGAATAAACGTGTAAATATAAGGAAAGCATTTTGTGTACATCTGGCAAGAAGTACCTGATGCTTGGTAGCCATTTGTATTAAAAAATAATAATAATCTAGAAACATATTAACATATTTCCTAGCTCATCAGAATAGCCTCTTTTAATCTTTCCTTCTTTCTCCTTCCCCCTTTAAATTATTCAGTATGATTAGAAATGAATTGTAGCTTTTATGCTTTCATAAAAATAGTAGGTAAAATATTAAAAAAGAATTTCAAGTGAAACATGAGTAACCAAACCATTCTACTCTCTCTCTCGCCAAGGTGAAACACACATCGCTCTCCATGCAAATATTTCAGGTTGCCCATGTCTGGGGTAGCCCAACAGTCAATGACAGCTCCGGAACTTCTGTACTGAAGAGGGGTAGTTAAGGCAACCTGGAGGCAAAGAGGGCCTAGGAACTGGTCCTCAAGCTGAACTTGAATAGCAAGCCCAAGTTTTACGTCTTTAGGTTGGCTCTGGGGAGGCACCCAATGGAGGTTATGGGGAGGCTGGTCAACCCCGCCCCAGGGACCCCTCATATTGCCCTGCCGCACCCTGTGAATAAGGTGGTGGTGATGGTGGCGTTTTAAATAATAATAAAGAAATGAAATATATCCCTGTAGCCTGACCTGACCCAATAGATGTTAGGGAAATGGAAGTTGGGAAAGAATTTTACTTTTTTGACTTTGGTCAAGTAAGTATAATGAAGTCAGCAGGAAATTCAAAATTGGCAACTATTACATTAGAATAAATCACCTTGTCAGGGGAAACAACACTACACAAATGTCTAAAGGCTGTGATTTCAAAAATTCGTCTTACAGAGTAACTCCTGATTCATGGCATTATGGTTCAGGGTCTTGGTCCTCCGCAAGAAGCCCCTAAGGCAATGAAACCCAGAGTAGGACAAAGCAGGGTGCCCGCACCTGCTGCGTACTCACCCTGTCTGTGACTGTCGCTATAATCAGGGCATTTGGCACCAGAAGGGCAGTTTTGGTTTTCTTTATCAGGGTTACCGAGAAAGCCGGAATAGAGATCTGAAACAGAATCACTGAGTTAACATGGGTTCAGGCTTCACAGAGCAGCACTCCAAATCTTCATGTTAAAGGAAAAATAAAAAAAGATAAAACCAGCAGCAAGCTCTCCAGCCTCCATGAAGAAAAGTGAATCTTAGAAGAGTGTCACCGAGGTCGTCTGGATCATCAAGTCTACAGAAGGGTTTGGTGGGAAACCTGGGACATGCGAATAGAATGCAAAATGTACAGCCATTTTAAAGGTAATCCCCAGGCTCTTAAGAAGTTACATGCTTGTGGTCATCTACTTTGAGCTCATCTCTACACACCCTCCTCTTTTCTGTCCTTAGGGAAAAAGGCTGAAAAGCACTGGTATATAGTAGGCCCATTTTTGAACAGGGAGTCTGGGGCCTGAATTCTCAGTTCTATTACTATCCACATGACTTATTCAACCTTGTAAGGTATCCTTTCTTGGCCTTGGTTTCCTGACTTATAAAATAGAGACAGTCTTACCTATTTCCCAGGATTTTCTGTGGATTAAATGAGATAATAGATGGAAAATGCCTCGCACTCAATAAAAATGTCATTCATTTCCTCATCTGTCTCATAAAAAAGAGGATGGGTGAAATACAAGCACCCTTAAGTTCTTTTCTGGCTCAAACAATAAAGAATAACAACAATGACAATTACAGCAGCTACCATTATCAATACCTATTTACCAGATGATAATTTCATTTAAATATGACAGTCCTATAATGTAGACATTCTAAGAGAGAAGGATGTTTGTTTAGAGAGGTATATAACTTTCTCAAGGTCATAAATAAGTTACAAAGATAGAATTTGAACCAATCTGATCCAAAATAGGGATTCTTTTTCATACAAGGTACTGCAAGAATGTACCAGATGCTGCGAAGAATAGTAGATGTTCCTGATATTTTTATGTTACAGCCCTTCAACCAGGTTTGATCTCAAAGAAAAATGGATCACATCACTTTGATCCCTGAAAAGAGAGTCACCCCCACTCCTGGTAAAAAGAAAAGGGCCTGAATCCCTCCACAGGTGCACACACTCACATGAACATACATTTTGTAAAAATGCTTCACATATTCTGAAAGAGATCAACAAGGTCAGTGGGGAAGAGGAGGGGTTTATGTTAGTACTGCCAGCTTGAAGGACCAAAACTAAGCTTTCAATTTTCTTACATTTTAATTTAGAACGTTTGCGTTCATATTAGGTTTATGAGATGGAGTTGTTCTACTGCCCCTCCAGGTTCCTGATGGGAAGACTATGAAGAATGAGGGGCTACAACACAGCAAAAATAAATAAATTAAATAAAAAAAAAAAAGAATGAGGGGCTAATCTAAATTAAACACTAAAGAAAAAAACCTATTTTGCCAAAGAACTCTACCCACGAAACTTTTGAAGTTGGGGAGATAATTCAGAAGTGATAAATTGGGATTACTTTGGGGAAAAGAATGTAAGATCTTCCAAGACAGATGATGATATAAAAATGAGCCTAATTTCGTTTCTCAGCAGCAACACACACACACAGTGATAAGGGGCTATAAATTTGGATTTTTGCAGAATGTAAGGCATGGAACACCCTTAAGAAGGAGTTTCTCTCAATTGCTTCATGAGTATAAGTGACAACTAGATAACATTTGAGAAATAAAGCATGAATCACTTCTCTGTTTGAGCCTAGATGCAATGTGATACATGCCTTTAATTTTACTAGCATCTAAAAATACAAACAGGGCTTCCCTGGTGGCGCAGTGGTTGGGAGTCCGCCTGCCGACGCAGGGGACACGGGTTCGTGCCCTGGTCCGGGAAGATCCCACATGCCGTGGAGCGGCTGGGCCCGTGAGCCATGGCTGCTGAGCCTGCGCGTCCGGAGCCTGTGCCCCACAACGGGAGAGGCCACAGCAGTGGGAGGCCCGCGTACCGCAAAAAAAATAATAAAATAAAAAAATAAAATAAATAAAAATACAAACAGGCTGAGGAAAAGGTTCTGATTAAAGTTACACTTTAGGGTGCTTAGAAAATTCCCCTTCCTAGAGCAGATTGCTTGCTTGTTTTTAGTTCACATTGGATCATGTTGGACCAAGGTCTGCTGGCAGTGAGCAAATTCTGCCGCAGAGCTGAAGCCCACATCTCCTTGACACCATCCTCAGTGGGTAAGGAATGTGCAAGTCACTATCATGGTTCTTATCTTCCCACCCTCCTCTTGTCTCTTAGAGACAGCACATGCAAAAGCAATCCCACATGTCCTTGTCTTTAAAAAACCAGGTCACTCCTTTTAGCTTTTTTTGGTCAGTTCTTTCTTAGGTAGAGATAGGATTTTGAAACCATTGCTAGAATCATATTAGCTTGAAATCACTTACTGGCTTTGTGAATTCCCCATCCTTTAACAAAGGCTAATTTTTTAAAAAAATTATTTTATTTATTTTTTGGCTGTGTTGGGTCTTCGTTGCTGCGTGTGGGCTTTCTCTAGTTGCAGTGAGTGTAGGCTACTCTTCGTTGCGGTGCACGGGCTTCTCATTGTCGGGGCTTCTCTTGTTGCAGAGCATGGGCTGTAGGCATGCGGGCTTCAGTAGTTGCAGCACACGGGCTCAGTAGATGTGGCTTGCGGGCTCTAGAGCTCAGGCTCAGTAGTTGTGGCGCACGGTCTTAGTTGCTCCACGGCATGTGGGATCTTCCTGGTCCAGGGCTCGAACCCGTGTCCCCTGCATTGGCAGGCGGGTTCTTAACCACTGCGCCACCAGGGAAGCCCAAGGCTAATTCTTTGTTCACTACTGTTTTCAACCCCTGCTGCTTTGGTCAGAGGTGTTGGCTCTCTCTATTCCTGAGAATTGTCTTTATCCCATGGAATTGGAGATCAGTAACACCCAGTTCCCTTCCCCACTTCATGAACAACTGCTTATAATCCAGAAATCTAGAAATATGGTGCAATACTATTCAATATTGCTTTGCATTATACTGATTCAAATAATACTGTGAATCTCAACTATGTTTATCTAAACATAACTCTGTACAATAAAAATTACATGTTTGATGTTAGTCTGCTGACTCAAAACCAAAATAAAGAATTTCCATTATATTTGTTAAGTGGTCTTTATTTATAAGACTGCCAGTGGCTTTAGTGAGAATATTTAAATAAAATATATCTACCAGTCAAAACAAAAGGAGTTTTTAATCAGCAACTTCAAGAGTATAAAAGATGCTTATTCATAATCACGAATCAGAATGATTAAAATCTTACTGAGGGCTTCCCTGGTGGCGCAGTGGTTGAGAGTCCGCCTGCCGATGCAGGGGATGCGGGTTCATGCCCCGGTCCGGGAAGATCCCACATGCCGCGGAGCGGCTGGGCCCGTGAGCCATGGCCGCTGAGCATGCGCGTCCGGAGCCTGTGCTCCGTGACGGGGGAGGCCGCAACAGTGAGAGGCCCGCGTACCGCAAACAAACAAACAAAAACTCACTGAGGTCACGCAAACCCCAGGTGTTTCTCTGCCACTTTGTTCTGGTGGCCTGACTGAACTGTGTGATGTGACATCACAGCTCAAAGGGAAAGAATGTCAGTGGGGTGGAATTAGTTCTTCCCTTCTCATGCCAAAGTCCCAAGGGCCTCGTTTTAGAAGGCGGTGCCCTGGGAAAACTGCCAACTTCTTCAGGCTATCCTCCTTAAAGGCTCAGGTATAGTGGGCCTCTGCTCCCCCAAATCTGTGTTTAGTGAGAAGGAAAAGATGTCCGTGTTCACCGGGGACTGAGGGTATGTGACTCCCCCAGACCAGGCCTAAAATGCTCCAAATCCTGCTCATTTTGTGCTGGTGACAAAGTAAGTGCTAGTAAGTATCTTACTTATAGGCCTGTTTGCCTAGATACTTCTGATGGTAACTGTGAATATGGTGTAAAATTCAGATTTCTTTAAAGAATTGTTTTGGGTTTAATGTATGTCTTTGAAACAAATTATGACACATTCTCCATATGAAAACCTTTAAGAGTGTACTGGTGACATCTTGGTAAAAAGGATTTAAGGTAGGATTGTGGGAGATATATATATATATATAAGGAAATGAATGAGAGAGTGCTGTTTAGGGAAAAAGGGAAGTTTGGGTTATCTAGAGGCATTTAGAACCTGTAGTATTTGGAACTATAGTAAAGGAAACTTGGTCTAAAGGAATAATAATGACACAAATATTTATAGACTTGCTACATTTAAAACAATTAATAGTCACAATATATAAGGAAATGCAGGATTAGCTTTCTTTCTGAAAAATTATACCAACCTTAGTGTCTTTTCCAAAGACCTTGGAATGAAAACAAATCCAGTTTTCTGATACAAAGAGCTTCCCCTGGTATAATATTTCTTTCTGTAGAGCACAGGTAAAACCTGGGAAAATATATACAGGTATAACATCATGTTAGAATTTCCATTTAAAATGAAAATTGTGTATATATGTTGGTGACTCAGAGATGCGCAGAGATAACACACTCACACGCTCAAAAGATCTCTCACCTCTTTTTCAGTCATCTTTAGTGGAATAAAGCTATGGAGATGAGAGTTTGTTTTTTAATTCCAAGTCTTACAAACTTCAGTATAAACATCAAAATGGAAAGGCAAGGGGCTTCCCTGGTGGCGCAGTGGTTGAGAGTCCGCCTGCCAATGCAGGGGACACGGGTTCGTGCCCCGGTCCAGGAAGATCCCACATGCCACGGAGCGGCTGGGCCCGTGAGCCATGGCCGCTGAGCCTGCGCATCCGGAGCCTGTGCTCCGCAACAGGAGAGGCCACAACAGTGAGAGGCCCGCGTACCGGGAAAAAAAAAAAACAAACTCCTCTCTTTGGGAAGGTGTGGGGAAGATGTGTCATCCTTGTGCTAATGTTGGCACTGCTGCCCTTTCTACCCTGGTATGGTCACTAATGACTCCTTTTGAAATAGATGGTCTCACTGTGGGGAGAACACATGACCCACACCTTCCTGTTTGGAGATGGTGGGAGGAAGCCAGCATGCTGCCTAAGCATTTGTGTACTGAGGGAAGCTGGAATGGAACCCTGGGCCCCAGATGCGTTCAGCGGAGTGCAGCAGGTGCTGAACATCGTGCTGGGCCAGGTGTTTAGGTGTGACCACTGAGCCCTGCACAGCACAGGGGTTGACATGTCTGTCCACCTAGGTCTGTGTTGTCTTCTTCTAGTGGCCTCTCTTGCTCTGGTCTTATTATCTTAAATCTCAGCACGATCCAATCACAACACATTTCAGCAGTGAGTATGCAAGGCGAGGACATTCTGGAATCCCCTTGGATGGTTCCATATCACATGGAGGAGGTCACTTTCCCATTCTACTCCCTTATCTTTCAAGGTGCTGGGTGAAAGCTGAGTGAGGTCGGTGTTATTGTTACATCATGACTTTCAGAAACCTATTCCCCTTGGTGATTCAGTCCCCAGACTCTTTCTTCCCCCAAACCAATTAGCATCTTTTCAAAGTCAACCAAGTCAGAACTTACTTTGCCTCAGAGGTTCCTCAGTGGGGACATCCAGAAACAGCTTGTGGAAGTGCATGTTTGCCTTGTCCTACAAGGACGACAAAACACAGGCATCACCGCTCTTGTTCTTCTCAAACATCACGAATTTTAACTTCAATCTAAATTATGTAACAAATCTCCCCACCCTGAACAGAGACTCTTAGGAGTTCATTCTCCCTGATCTCATAGTCCCCAACCCAACCCTTCAGTGAAAAACGTGGAAGGCAGGGCACAAAGGTTTCATTTTCCAACAAGATCAGTGGCTTGCTGACTGGACATATATATATCTATAATCGTGAAGTAGCTGGTGGTCAGCCTTCTGCAGAAGTGGCTGGACAAGGATGTCCCTAATAAGAAATGAGATAAAATCTCACCAGGTAGTGGATCCCAGGGCACTAAAGGTCCCAGCGAGTACTCTCAGAAGAGGGTAGTGGTTAAAAGCCCTGCATCAGATTACCCTGAGTTTAAGTTTTAGCTGCACCTCTTCTGTGGCACGTGATCCTGGCCTAGTTACTTAACCTCTCTGGGCCAGTTTTCTCTTCTGTGCCAGTAGCTGCCTCAGAGGGATGCCGTAAGGCTTAAATGGGGTAATACGTCTCCGGTTTGTCACTGTGACTGTTACTGTTGTGAAGGTGTTCCCTTAACCAGTGTCAGGGGGAGGTGACAAGTAGGATTTCACACAAAAGACTTAACTCTCCAGGGCGGTAGAAGGCCCACGAGTCTGAAATGCTGCAAATCACTTCATTTTCATCTGTTTCCACTTGTGACAACAATGTATAGACGGCAATTTACAGTTTGTAAAATGCTTTCACAAAACACCACCCCCAGCCCCACAGTAACCTGGGAACTGATGTCAGTTCAGGACCCTGTGCCTCAGGGATTATGAGCGACTTAACTGGCTCCACACAGCTACTAAGAGGTAGAGCTGGGTCCTCCATCCACAGGACCACTTTTCTTCAAAAGCATCCTAGCAGGCAGAGTCTTATGAGCGGAACAGAGAGATACCACACGTTGGCCCTTGATGATGCATTATCCAAAGTAGGAGTAGTCTCAGTGGCAGAAATGGCCCTACTATTGCCATAAAGAAGAGCTTCAGACAGGTCATGCGTATGACAGATGGTCCCCTCAAGTCAACTCGTTTATAGATGAACACCTCACATAAAGTAGGTTAGCTCATGCTGCTTCCTTGGAGTACATCTTGCATCCAGAAAGTTTCCTTGATTAAAGCTAGGTGTTCTATCAGGGCTTTGCCGAGATCTTCTTTTTAATGGCTACAGTGAGCATTGGTTGCATGCTTGATTTAAAAATATCCTGGGCCATGGAGTCTTCGAAAATGTGAAATTAATAAAAATAAAATTTTAAAAAAGGTAGGGACTGATCTAAATTAAAGGTGACATGACAAATAAATGCAATGCCTGGTTCAACTGGATTCTAGAGAGGGGGAGCAAAAAGTCTTTATAAAGGACATTCACTACTGGGACAATTGTGGAAATCGAAAATGGATTTTATATTAGTAATATTTTTGTATATTTACTATTTAGTTAAATTTCTTGGGTGAGCCAACAGTTTCTTGTTCTAGTTCTTAGGAGATACATATTCAAGTATTTTAGAAGTGAAGTATCAAAAAGCCCCAAACTGTTGGCCCCAGTAAGTATGTCATACTCTAAGACACAGAACTGGGCTTTGTTACCCATCTGGGTGTATTTTGAAGCAGACCCCAAATTGCTTCCAAAGAAGAATCATGACCCTGTTCCCAGGTTTTCCTCCTCTGTGTGCAGTTGGGAAGCCTTCTATTCACACAGGTGCCTTATCACACTCTTTAATTGTAGTGCAAGAATGTCACACCTCTCCTGGTCTCCGCTAATTATTAGACAAGCACATGACTCTCAGTACTCACTGCCCCTCTGCATGTGCCGCATGGTCAGCTGTGAAATATAATGTTGATGAAAGCTCGCCCGAGGGAACTGCAGCTGGTCCTTTCTTCCTGATTCTCTAAAATCTGTGCCTACCTTAGTCCTGACCCTTGCGTTCCCTCTTCCCATTGGCTTCAATGCTTCTGTCACCCTCTGAGACAATACACATTTCATTCCCAAATTACCTGGCTGGAAGATGAGGCCTTTTTCCTTTCAATCTTAGAGTCATTCTTGCTTTCTGTTTTACAGTCATTCTTCTCACTTGCTAAAGAGGCACCATCAAAACTGGATTTCGACCTGAGGAAAGAAAATCCAAGAAGTCCGTAAGATGAATTTTTTACGCTACCATTAACTGTATACAGTGTAATACATCTTGATTATTATACCAGCTCACAAGAAAGCCTGACATTGATTTTTCTCTTCTAGACATCGATAATCCCTCAGGACTCTAAGGACACGGTGTGGGAGACGGGGTGATTCCAGCAGGCGGGATCCCAAACTGAAGAAACCGTACCTTTTGGAAGGGAGAAGTATCGATTGAGCTGTGAAAGTAATTATATCATCTCAAAAGTATTTTAAGCAGTATAAGGAGGAGTACTGGAGGCTGATTATTGAAACTGCAGCTATAGTTCAATCCAGAATTCTGTGAATACTTAACAAGTATCAATTGAGAGAGGCGTCATGTTAAATGCCTCGGGGCGCACAAGACAGTCCTTACCCTTAAGGAACCTGTGCGCATATCAAGCATCTTTTTAAAAAGGCAGTACATGATGTAGCATCAAAACAATACATATCATAGGCGTTAGGAGGTGGTATAGAGACAGTTAAGTCCAACAGGAGGTAAGAGAAGAGACCAGCAGGTCAGTGAGGGTTTAACACACTGGGCCTAACAGGATGAGCAGGAATTGGGTATGGGGAAAAGAGAGACAGAACATCCCAGAGTGGGAAAATAGAAGTAAAATCAGGACAAAAAAAAGAACATGTTTGGAAGTCCTTCCTTTGTTCTCATAAGGGCAGAGGTCAGAGCTCCCGGATTTCTTTCCAAGGTGATTCTAGTCCTGGCTCTTCCTTTGAGTAGAACTTGCATCTTTAACCGTACAGGGAAACCCAGCCATTTCAAAGTGGAATGCATGCATGATTTTTAGAGGTATACACATGGGAAAATTTTGTGATACAATTATGTAGATTTTTTTCTGTTTATTGGGGGGAAAAAATGGCACATGAAATTCATGATTCCATGATAGGATTCTCTAGAATGAGGCTCAGTTAAAATAATGTTTGGTTCAAAGTGAATTTAAGAAGACTCTTAAGCAATTTGGGTGGCATATGGGTGTGACAGAGGGACAGAAATGAAGTTAGAGAGAGACTTTGGACTCTGGCTTTCTCAGCTGTGAAGAGACTGACTACGTGATGTCCCAGGCCTCTGCTGCCCGCAACAGTTTTGAGTCCACAGTGCTCAAACCAGAGGCAAAATATCTCTCATCAATTCAAGGCACGGAGATTTGGATTCAGTTACTGGCCACTGAACCAATTCACAGATATAAATTTCTTTAGAATTCCAGGAATTACTTTTTTAAAAAAACTATGAGTAGACATTTGTACTCTACTTGAAAATAAAATTGTTTTTACAAATGTCAAATTACCTATTATTTATACTAGCCACTAATTTGAATTTATCACCTCTACTGATTCAAATTAATGTATGTTAATGGTACTGTCAAGGCAATGATCAGACCTTCTGAAGAACAATGGACTGTAAGCAAACGTGACAAAAGGGCAGCTGTACCCTTGATGATTTCAAGAGACACAAGTAGAAGGGCTTGTCTGCACAGCATCGGCTCTGAGGTAGGGGTGGGAGGCATGCTTATTTACATGCGTTATTTCTTTGTATCTTTTCAACTGTGTTAGTCTCACTTCATACAGATGACTATGAGCAGGACCTGAAACCTAGTGCAAAACATTTTTATTCAAAAATTCAGAATTGGGGCTTCCCTGGTGGCGCAGTGGTTGAGAGTCCGCCTGCCGATGCAGGGGACACGGGTTCGTGCCCCGGTCTGGGAAGATCCCACATGCCGCGGAGTGGCTGGCCCCGTGAGCCATGGCCGCTAGGCCTGTGCGTCCGGAGCCTGTGCTCCATAACGGGAGAGACCACAACGGTGAGAGGCCCGCGTACCGCAAAAAAACAAAAAAAGTGAGATGCATCAAAACAGTCATGCAGAAAAGATGGAGACAGAATTGGGAGTGATAGTCAGAACAGAAAAATCTGGGGGCAGAGTGAAGACTTAGGCTTGGTCCTGAGTGAGGTATAGATTTGCAGAGAAGCCGTGGGCTGGGTAGCCAGGAAGGAAGGGAAAAGCAGGAGTTATTTAATCATCCTTTAGCAGAGGACAAAAGACGTAGAAGGTAGGAGTTCTGACAGTTCTAATATGGGGAGGAGAGCTATTACTCCTCCACTTGGTGTGGATAAATGGCCACAGTTACCTGTAATTGATCACTGGCTTAATCATTCTCTTTTAAGGGAACAAAAGCAACTTGAAGTTCCTCCTTCTTCCTTCCAAGTGAAAGCAAGCACATAATTGGTGCCCCTGAGAGTGACAGGGACCAGAGCTCCACATCTCAAACCGCCTGTCCCCTCACAGCCCCACGACCAAACTGAGCCCGGCTTCCAGCACCGGCCCCAGGAAATGGGCAGCCCAGGGAGATGTGCACACCCCGCCCGGGGATCCCAGGCAGGGTTTCCCTCCGCTCTTTTCCGTGGCTGCCAGGAAAGGGAGACAGCAGGTGTGCACACGCACAGGCCGAGCAGACAATCCAACCTGGGTGGCCTCAGCAGCAACCCTGACAGGCTTTCCAGGTGCTTCTAACTCCATGCCAGAGAGGGGCCCACCCCGGCTTTATCATGTAGCAAAATCAGTGCTTTCAGAAAGGGGCAGAAATTCTGCAGAAGGCTGCAGTGGGAAGGAGAAGAGAGGCTGGCGGGAAGAGCTGAGAAAGGAAGGCAGGTGCCAGTGCCTGGATATCAAGGAAAAACACCCCACTTCTTTCTCAGGGGTGTCATCTGCTTGTAGGAGATCTTCACTGTTAACCATCACCATAAAACTAGAAACACCAGCTCCTCCCAGCAACCCCTCCTCCCCGAAAGGCCAAAAGGACAGAGTCAAGGTGAGGACTCACCGCAGGGAAATGATTCTCTTCGGGTCTGCGGACTCGGTCTCGCTGGACAGAGCAGGGGACAGGGCTGCTGGCGACCTGCAGACCTTCTTTTTCTCCTCCACACCATTCTCAGCCTCTGAGCTGGAGAAAACACTTCACCTTAGATATCCAGAGTGGGGAGGAGGGAAAAACGATGACGTGACCTCGCTTTCTGGAGAGTGGAATGATCTTCAATGCCCGGGACTGGCTGAAGTCAACAAGGACAGCAGTGCCCTTTCCATCCCTCCATCCTACCCCCTCAGCTGGTGCCCCAGGGGGTGGAGCTCTGGGTCATGCCTGCTTCAGATACACGTGCAGGTTTATGTGCAGGTAAATGTCCAACTTTGCAGGGACTTTCCGGCTCCCAGGTATGCGGCCCGTGCCCGGCGCTGCCTGGCTCTGCCCAGCCCAGCATGGAGGTGGAAGATCACCCAGAAGCTGGGAGGGCCCCTGACCTGTGCACGAGCTCACGTGCGGCCTCCTGCCAGCTGTGAGCCTTTCTGCTGGGCGCTCCCACCCCGTTTGTTTGCACTTACGTCACTTATCATCTTTTGTTGTAGCTATATAGGTCCTGGTTTGGGTGCTTGCTAATTTCACCAAGCGCTTCTCTCAGCAATTACACTCTCTGATCCACACCACCACCCAGGCTAGGTGGGAATTATTACTCCCATTTCACAGACTAGGAATCTGAGGCTCTCACATAGTGAATTTCTTGCCCGAGTTTGCAGAACTAGTACCTGTCTGAGTTGGGATTCAAACTCAGGTCTGCCCATCCGAGAGGCCTTTGTGTACATGCCCATTCTCATATTTTCTTTCTTCGCATCCATCCACCCCACAGCCACGCATCTATCCTCCGAGCCCTCTTACTAGCTCTTCAGTGTGGGAGCCCCAGGCTGGGGAGAAGAATCTCATTGATTTTTATACTGACCACGAGGTCTAGGATAGTGCGGGTACATAATCGCACTCAGTAGGCTTTTGGAAAACTAGGTCTGACCTTGGTGAAAAAGGGAGTAGAGGAGACAGTAAGTCAGAGGGTGAGCACACTGAACCATTAACAGATGGAGGACGGCCAGTGCAGTGGACACAGGTGAGCTCCCTCAGTCTCGGGATCAGGGGAAACCATTTCAACGTGGAAGGAGAGGAAGGAATGTGGCCAGGGAGAACGCAAGGTGGTAGCATGGATCAGACCTTCTTTGGTGTCAGCCTGCACAGCAGAGGACTCACAAAACATACTTCTAGACCATGAGAACTCCACGGTGGCTGAGTGTAAAGGAAGACAGCATTGCTGTGACAGTTTAGCTAATTTTAATCCTAACTTACCACCCATTTGGTATCTTCACCTGCAAAAGACCTCGCAGGCAGGAAATGTTATTGGTTACTTGAACCTTTGTGGTAGCTTGCTTACCACTTTTCACAGCGCATGGAAACTCCAGCCCACATTGGGAGTCCTACTGTCGTGTCAAAATCAAAACCATGTATGTCTGACAAGGTATCCAAGTCATAATCCCTACGAGTGGTTGATACTCTCATTCTGCATTTCTCCTTTTCGAGGTAGGTTAACATCTGAGGACATAGGCCCAACCTTCTATTTCTTCAGTTCTTTTCAAAGTACTTAAAGCACTTATGTACATGAAAAGGACTCAGTACGTAACTGAATTGCATTATGTGATAAAAGGTACATGGAAAGCCTTGAAACATTAAAATGAAAACATTGCTTTGGTTTAAAATAGAAGATTTATTTTGTTTATTTATTTATATTTTTTTGTGGTACGCGGGCCTCTCACTGTTGTGGCCTCTCCCGTTGTGGAGCACAGGCTCTGGACGCGCGGGCTCAGCAGTTGTGGCTCACGGGCCCAGCCGCTCTGCGGCATGTGGGATCTTCCCAGACCGGGCACAAACCCGTGTCCCCTGCATCGGCAGGCGGACTCTCAACCACTGTGCCACCAGGGAAGCCCTAGAAGATTTATTTTAACATCAAATTTATGGACTCCAAGAATTTAATTTAATTTATGGACTCCAAGAATTATAGAACTGTTAAGGGCCCTTTGAGCACATCCCTGCCTTTTCCCTCTATCCCCCAAGACACACACATTACTCCTATTCTTCAAAAGCATAAGAAATCCACTCAAGTGAACTTATTTACAAAACAGAAACAGACTCACAGACATAGAAAATAAACTTACAGTTACCAAAGGGGATGGCAGTGGGGGCAGAGGGGTGGGTGGTGGAGATAAATTAGGAGTTTGGGATTAACAGATTCACACTACTATACATAAAATAAACAACACGCACCTACTGTACAGCACAGGAAACTATGTTCGGTATCTTGTAATAACCCATAATGGAAAAGAATCTGAAAAAGTACACATATATGTGTGTGTATATATATAGATATATCTCTGAATCACTTTGCTGTACACCTGAATCTAACACAACACTGTAAATTAACTATACTTCAAGAAAAAAAAGTGTTATAAAAAAAAGTAAATCAGAAAATCTCTTTAAAAAGTTTCCTTCCATAGGAGCCTTCACAGAAATGGGATACGGTGAGGACTGAGCTAATAATGGGAGTGTGCTTAGCTTTAACATGGATTGATTAGATTTAACAGTGTAGAGTGGCACAACCTTGTAAAAGTGATACTACAATTTGCATTTATTTCTAATGGGCCTCTGGCTAGACTCTGGGGTTGGCTGGGATCAGAGCCAGTTTGTTCTTAAGTTGAATTCATTCTGATGCTTGACAATCCTCCACCCCCTTGTCCATTGGAGCCCTACTTCTAAAGGTCAGTATACTGTCTACTTGACACCCAACTAACACCTAACACCTACCTAACACCATACACAAAAATAAACTCGGGGATTCCCTGGTGGCGCAGTGGTTGAGAGTCCGCCTGCCGAAGCAGGGGACACGGGTTCGTGCCCCGGTCCAGGAAGATCCCACATGCCGCGGAGCGGCTGGGCCTGTGAGCCATGGCCGCTGAGCCTGCGTGTCCGGAGCCTGTGCTCTGCAACGGGGGATGCCACAACAGTGAGAGGCCTGCTTACCACAAAAAACAAAAACAACTCAAAATGGATTAAAGACCTAAATCGAAGACCAGACGCTATAAAACTCTTAGAGGAAAACATAGGAAAAACAGTCTTTGACATAAACCGCAGCAAGATCTTTTTTTACCCCCCTCCTAGAGTAATGAAAATAAAAGCAAAATAAACAAATGGGACCTAATTAAACTTAAAAGCTTTTGCACAGCAAAGGAAACCATAAAAAAGACAACCCTCAGAATGGGAGAAAATAATTGCAAAGGAAGCAACAAATGATTAATCTCCAAAACATACTAACAGCTCATGGAGCTCAGTATCAAAAAAACAAACAACCCAATCAAAAAATGGGCAGAAGACCTAAATAGACATCTCTCCAAGGAGGACATACAGATGGCCAAGGGGCACATGAAAGGATGCTCAACATCACTAATTATTAGAGGAATGCATATCAAAACTATAGTGAGGTATCACCTCACACCAGTCAGAATGGCCATCATCAAAAATCTACAAACAACAAATGCTGGAGAGGGTGTGGAGAAAAGGGAACCGTCTTACACTATTGGTGGGAATGTAAACTGATACAGCCACTATGGAGAACAGTATGGAGGTTCCTTAAAAAACTAAAAATACAACTACCATATGACACAGCAATGCCCCTACTGGGCATATACCCTGAGAAAACCATAACTCAGAAAGACACATGTACCCCAATGTTCACTGCAGCACTATTTACAATAGCCAAGACATGGAAATAACCTAAATGTCCACAGACAGATGAATGGATAGAGAAGATGTGGCACATACATACAATGGAATATTAGCCATAAAAAGGAACGAAATTGGGTCATTTGTAGAGATGTGGATGGACCTAGAGTCTGTCATACAGAGTGAACTAAGCCAGAAAGAGAAAAACAAATATCGTATATTAACATGTATATGTGGAATCTAGAAAAATGGTACAGATGAACCTATCTGCAGGGCAGGAATAGAGATGCAGATGTAGAGAATGGACATGTGGACACAGGGTGGGAAGGTGAGGGTGGGCCGAATTGGGAGATTAGGATTGACATATATACACTACCATGCATAAAATAGATAGCTAGTGGGAACATGCTATAAAGCACAGGAAGCTCAGCTCGGTGCTCTGTGATGACCTGGATGGGTGGGACGCGGTGTGTGGGGGAGGGGGCAAGAGGGAGGGGATATAGGTATGCATGTGGTCGATTCACTTCATTGTACAGCAGAAACTAACACAACATTGTAAAGCAATTATACTCCAATTAAAAAAAGAAAAAAGAAGCTCTAAAGGAAAAAACAGGCATGCTTTTACATAAGTTACTGTCCTTGGTAGATTAAGAAGGTTAAAGGAAAATGGATATAACTTTTCTTGAATAAATTAGGCTTATTAGATTTTGATATTAAAAAAAAAAAGAGTAGCCTCTGAGGGAAGATTGTCAATATTCTGAGTGGCAAGAAAAGCCACAAAAGTCATTTTGTCTTTGCACCTTAGACGTTGAAATCTTCCTGTGGAACATAGCCACATCTAGAGAAATATGAGCTTTTTCTTCTATTAAAATTATTTCCAATGTCTATCAAAATAATTTCTTCTACAGAATGTTTCTGACCCATAGTAGCCTGTAAAGCATGTATTTGGAATAATATTTGGAAAAGTAAATAGGTTTTTCAAAACAAAAAAAAAAGTTTCCACAAACCAGTCAAGTAAATTGAAAACAATAAACCAAAAAAAAAAAAAAAAGAAAAAGAAAAAGAAATCCACTCAAATGAACTTATTTACAAAACAGAAACAGACTCACAGACAGAAAATAAACTTATGGTTACCAAAGGGAATAGCAGTGGGAGCAGAGGGGTGGGTGGTGGAGATAAATTAGGAGTTTGGGATTAACAGATTCACACTACTATATATAATATAGATAAACAACACGGACCTACTGTATAGCACAAGGAACTATATTCAATATCTTATAACAACCTATAACAGAAAAGAATCTGAAAACGTACATATATATATATATCTGAATCACTTTGCTGTACACCTGAAACTAATACAACATTGTAAATTATACTTCAAGGGAAAAAGATGGTTAAAAAAAAGTAAATCAGAAAATCTCTTCAACAAGCTTCCACAAACTAGTCAAGTAAATTGAAATACAATAAACCACACAAAAAAAGAAATCCACTCGAGTCCCTCTTTAAGTAGGGAGACGAAGTGCGTGTGTAACTTCAATAATCCACCTCAGCATTCATTCAAATATTTACGCAATTCTATGCTATGCAGGGTCAGATTCAGACTTAGAGGCAGCACGGTAGCTGTCCTGCACAGCACCCTTGAAGACTCAGAAAGAGCCATGCCCGGCCAGAAGCACTCATAAAAAGGTGCTGTCTGGATGTAGCCCTACTGACACAGGACTTGGCAGAGAAATGGTGCCTCTTGCTCTGGGCAGGAAGAGCCCAGCACCAAGGAGCAGAGGAAGCGAAGTGGCTGGATTTCAGCCCCTCCTTGCCCCGCCCTTCCTGGCCAGGCACTTGTGTGCGGTGCTGGGCACTCAGCCCTCACCAAGTGGGTGGTCCTGATGCAGCGCCCCTAGCTTAGCACTGACAAGATTACAGAGCCTGCCTCTAGGTCAACCCACCCACACAAAGTCTTTCAATGACAGAGCATTCAGGTATGTGCAGATTAAAATGACTTTTTTTTTAAACATCTTTATTGGAGTATAATTGCTTTACAATGGTGTGTTAGTTTCTGCCTTATAACAAAGTGAATCAGTTATACACATACATGTCCCCATACCTCTTTCCTCTTGCGTCTCCCTCCCTCCCACCCTCCCTATCCCACCCTTCTAGGTGGTCGCAAAGCACCAAGCTGATCTCCCTGTGCTATGCGGCTGCTTCCCACTAGCTATCTATTTTACGTTTGGTAGTGTGTATATGTCCATGCCACTCTCTCACTTTGTCACAGCTTACCCTTCTCCCTCCCCATATCCTCAAGTCCGTTCTCTAGTAGGTCTGTGTCTTTATTCCCGTCTTACCCCTAGGTTCTTCATGACACTTTTTTTTCCCTTAGATTCCATATATATGTGTTAGCATACGGTATTTGTCTTTCTCTTTCTGACTTACTTCACTCTGTATGACAGACTCTAGGTCCATCCACCTCACTACAAATAACTCAATTTCATTTCTTTTTATGGTTGAGTAATATTCCATTGTACATATGTGCCACATCTTCTTTATCCATTCATCCGATGATGTACAGAGTCTCCACCTTTCTCTTCCCTAGACTGGCTCCTGGTCTCTAGCACTGGTTCTGCCCTGGAAAGCCCTCCCCAGCGGGCACAAGCTCCACAGAGCCTCCCATCCCATCACCTCAGCTCTGCTGCTGCTGGCTCTATAACTCACTAGACCCCTCATCAATTAATGATCCAACTACGAGAAGCAGGGAACTTCTGTTTTTTTCCACAGCACTCAGCTCAGCATTTTGCTCAGTGTGGTCATTTATTAGTGTTGACTGATGTGGGATTAATTCTACGGCATCCAAAACAGAAGTGAAATTCATCAATGGGCCGATTCAACTTTAGGTTTTTGTTTACTCAAAGATGCTACGGAACTCAAGCAAGTTAATTACCAACACAGGCGAGATGATTCCTGGAGCACCCCTATCACAGAGGTCTTGTTGGCAGCAAACTGAAACTGCTAGGATCCGAAGAGCAGAGCCTCACCTGTGTTTGAGTGAGGAGGGCATAGGAGAAGGAACAGACCACTTTTGCAAGGCCTCTCAGTAACTTTAAAGTTACTGGCAGTGAAGCTGAACTCTCATTGACGAGGGAGATGAAGTAACAGATCTCACTTAAGTCATGAAAATAAATCAGCTTGGGGGCTTCCCTGGTGGCGCAGTGGTTAAGAATCCGCCTGCCAATGTAGGGGACACGGGTTCGAGCCTTGGTCCGGGAAGATCCCACATGCCACGGAGCAACTAAGCCCATGAGCCACAACTACTGAGCCTGCGCTCTAGAGCCCGTGAACCACAACTACTGAGCCCGTGAGCCACAACTACTGAGCCCACACGCCTAGAGCCCGTGCTCTACAACAAGAGAAGCCAACGCAATGAGAAGTCCGTGCACTGCAACGAAGAGTAACCCCGCTCGCCGCAGCTAGAGACAGCCCGCTCCCAGCAACGAAGACCCAACGCAGCCAAAAATAAATAAGTAAAATAAATAAATTTATTTAAAAAAATGAGTGACAGTTTTAAGCAAGCATAGAAGCAGCAGAAGATGCTGGGAACACGGGATCCACCTTCACTTGGCTTTGGCAGGTTATTTCTTCTCCTATCTCCAACCCAATATAAGCACCAGTTATGGGCCCTGAAAGCTTCTAAGTAGGAATTTCAGAGCAGTGAGATAGACACACTTATACCAACCAAGCCTGACTTTACCAACTAGGCAACAGCATTTTTATTACCAGCTAGGAAGTGCTGGTTTCAACAAGACACTGCCACACACTGTTGCACCACAATCTATAAATAAAAAACAGGTTGGACGATCCCTATCAACAGTCCAATATTCCTCACTTCCTAGACGTGATTAGTCTGATGATGACTTGATTCAGATTTCACAATTTTTCAGAATTAGAATTCTTACATGGGGTCAACTATCATTCCTCCTGAAAAGAGTCTCTCTGAGTTAGAGTAAACTCAACACTCCTCTGTTCTGTCATATCCATCTCCCAGGCCCTTTGCCTCTCCTGTTGAAGATGTGTTGTACTCAGGCATCATCACGTGTAAGTGATAATTAGGTTCTATCTCAGGTGAGTGAATAAGCTGTATTTCAGGTAAATGCAAACAAGTGCCTCACTGTGGTTCAGTCCAGGAAGCTGTGCTCCTTCCTAGTTACAGTGATAAACCTGTGCTTGTCTACTTTCAAGTTAAATTAGTCTAAGCTTAGGCATAAAATAGGTCACTAAACTCCTTTATGGTAGTACCAGTGAGATAGTTTTACACCCACTATCATTTAAAAAACTCCCTGATTATCATTACTCAAAACCACAGTCTTGACCAACAAAGGTTAAGAAGTGACTTGAAGATAGGATATGTTTCACCAGAGGATCCCCAGAAGATAAAATCCTGGAAATGGGATGGAAACCCTGTACTGAAAACTAGGCTGCACCTGGACTCGCCAAGATCTGTAGCCTGAAAGACTCTTGTTTTTGGTGTGCTGCCCACTTGGTGGCTCTCTGGCTGGCAGGCAAGGGTGGCAATACTTGGGAAGCTGAGAGATGGGCTATAGGGACAGAGGAGGACTCTGGGGGCTGCTGCACAGCAGCCACAGTAGAAACAGAGACAACACAGTTACCAAAAGCAGGAAGCAGAATGGGGTGCAGAAGGTGCAGGAACTGGTGATAGAGACCAGGACTTCTCCAAGACCCCTAAGCCTCTCCAACTGCAAAGTCAGCTCAGTCTCCCAGCTAGATTTTTCTAAATCAGGAAGAACAGTCTTTCATTTACAATTCTGATATAAAGATATCTTTGGAAATTTTACATTGTATTTATTGATCTGCATATTTATTTCTGAATAGGTACTAGAAGAACAACACAATTCAAAAGTTACAAATGGAAAAACAAATCTCCCTTCTACCCACCCCTGTTTTATGCTGGCCCTGTTTCTCTCCAGAGGCACCTACTGTTCCCAGCTCCTGTGTGTACTTCCAGGGAGTCTGAATGCATATGAGTGTACTTTTAAGCACAAGTGATAGCATGTTATTCTAGACACCCCCCCGCCCCCTTTTTTGAAACTAACTTGGTGTTCTTTCCCTATTAGTACCATAGAGCTTCCTCGTTCTTTTTAATGACTGCATAGAGTTCCACTGTAATGGCTTATAAAATTTAACCAGTTCCTTATTGATGGGCATTTAGGTGATTTCAGTCTTATCACTAATACAGACAACACTGCAAAGAATGTCCTTATGTGACATATGTCCTTATGTTTTATTATGTGTGAATATATCCCTAGGATAACTTCCTGGAAATGGAACTGCTGTGTTAAAATGTACACAAATTAAAGAAAAATTTATAGTTATTGCCAAATTGCCTTTAGTAAAAGGTTTTGTGACCCACACCCATAATATGTAGCAGTGTTTACACATTCTTACTAAAGTGTTACACTTAAAAAACAATTCAGGGACTCCCCTGGTGGTCCAGTGGTAAAGAATCCACCTTCCAATGCAGGGGACGTGGATTCGATCCCTGGTCGGGGAACTAAGATCCCACATCCTGTGGGGCAACTAAGCCAGCGCGCCACAACTACTGAGCTCGTGCACCTCAACTAGAGAGCCCACGCACTCTGGAGCCTGTGCGCCACAACTAGAAAGAGAAAACCCGCACGCCACAACTAGAGAGAAGCCCACGTGCTGCAACTAGAGAGAAACCCGAGCAGACCGCGAGCCGTAATGAAAAAGATCCTGTGTGCGGCGACTAAGTCCTGATGCAGCAAAAAATAAGTAAATAAATAAAAGGAAAAAATAAATGAAATACGTATTTTTTAAAAACCCAAAAAACAATTCAGAGTGCTTAGCAGAGTACCTAGCACATAGAATAACAATTTTACCAATGATTAGTGTTAAACTTTTTGATCTCTACATATCTAAGAGGTAAAAAAAAAAAAGTCCCATTATAGTTTTGATTTACATCTCTCTCCTGATGAGTAAGGTTGAGTGTATTTTCTTATATTTAAGAGTGTTTTTTATTTCCTGTTTTGTAAATTAGCTGTTCGTATGTACATTTTGCCAATTTTTCTAACGCGTTGCTGATTGAAACATTCAGGGAAAACAATTCTTATAACTGCATCACCAATTCTTGGCAATATCCTAGAATTGACTTTTTAAATAAATAAACATTTAGAAAAGTTAAATGGATATTAGGGCCCAGCATAACGTTAAAATAAAAATGTTAATGACAAATTAAGTTTCTCTTGATAGGCTTACTGGCAGATTTTTTAAAAAAGGAATGCCGAAAACACAGTATTCTTTGGTTTTGTCAAAACCTGTGATGAAAACCCAACAGGCTTCCCAGTCCAGGATGGAGAACAGGAGCACAGATGTTTGCCTCTCCTTTCCGAGGCCTGTTAAGATGAGGATTTATAAAAGAACTAGTAATCCTGCTTACAATTATGGTGGGAAACCATCAGCAGAAGAGTAATTTCCCCAAATTTCTGAAAAATGGAAAGTAGAAAGTAAATATTAACTCATGCAGCAAAGCAGAGGAAGCTGTATTTCAGAATTTGGGTATAAGTGGAAGATAAGAGAATACTGATCTGTTTGACAGAGTCCAATAAGGTGCTATAGGAGGACGATGTAAGAAGTTGCCGAAAACATTAGACTAAATTAAAGGTGTGTGTGTGAGAAATTTCTGCCCACCACTCACCTTGCCCACACCCCCATCCTCAAGACACAAATGGCAGACAGTCAGCTACTTAGCTTGTGAGGAAAACATATCAGAAGGGTTGTCAATTAAAAAACTGAATAACTTAGCTGCAGAAAATCAGGGTACCTAAGAAGGGGGCTGGAACTCCAGAGTAAATCCCTTCTCTTCCTTCCATTTTGAATAAAGTGGTCCCAAGCTAAGTACCAACTCCCTATTCATATTCTTCCAAAACTACTCTAATCCCTTATTTTTTCCCTCTAGTCCCTCATTCTTAAATATGAAATGACAGCAAAGGATTGCCAGACCCTTGAAGAAAATCTGAAGTCTTAAAGAAAAGACCAAGATAAACTAACAAGAAAGTAAAACCCTTAGAAAATTGACTTCAGAAAACAGAAAAAACAAACAAGCAAACAAGAAAAACAAAACCCCCAAACCTTCTAATTAATATCTTCAGAAAGAAGATAGAACTCCTAAAACAGATCACAATATTATGGAAAAGGAAACCTTCCTTGACTCCTCAGTTCTCTCAGAGTCCGAATCCCTAATAGCCTACAAGGCACTTCATGACCTGCCCTGTCTGCCCCACCTCATCTCCCTGACCCCCTTTTCTCACTCCACGCTCCCACAAGAAAATCTGTGCACTGGCTATTCCCTCTGCCTAGAACGCTGTTGCCCCCATAAAGCCATGTGGCTCTCTCCCTCTTTTCCTTCGAGTCTTTACTCAAATATTACCTTCTCAACGAGACCTATTTATTTAATCAAAGGGCTGGAAAATAGCATCAAGATACAGAAATTCAAAAGAGAGAAAAAGTAAGAGGGAAACACAAGACGTGTTTAAGCCAGCCACTTTTTTTTTTTTTAACATCTTTATTGGAGTATAATTGCTTTACAATGGTGTGTTAGTTTCTGCTGTGTAACAAAGTGATTCAGTTATACATATGTTCCCATATCTCTTCCCTCTTGCGTCTCCCTCCCTCCCACCTTCCCTATCCCACCCCTCTAGGTGGTCACAAACCACCGTAAGCCAGGCACTTTTATATCAAATGAGTAGGAATTCTAAACAGGAAAAAAAGGAGAAGTTATTATTAAAGAAAAAACAGGAGTGGTAAAAAGGTGAAAGAAGGGCAGAGGTTACTAATTTCTTATTCTCAAAAGTTGGGAGTCAAATTAATTTAACAAGAGATTTAGGTCAACGTGTTATTTAAAGAGGCAAATGTATGAAAATAGGAAGGAGAAAGAGTGATATGCCTATTTAAAATAGGGAGGAGGAAGAGAGGGAAGCAGGGCGTTAGTATAAGTGAGTTGACTCGTATGTTCCATTAAAACAGGAAGTTGAGACAGAAAGTTTAGAATATGTAAGCAAGAAAGAGCAGGATGAATACATTTTTATAGATAATGAAGTACCACTACCACTAAAATCAGGCGTAGTTAAAACCAATGGTGGGGGGGGGGCAGATGAAAAACCTAGCATTTTTTTTCTGGAGTAAGGCAGCAGAAAGAAGCAAATTAAATTGTTGTGAAGTTTGATTCCTAATGAGAAAGCGCTGCTTTGAGACTTCATTTGGTTGGCAGTAGGAATTAACTGAAGATTTTTAGACAGAAGGAATGAAATGATGAGGATGAGATATTATTCAGTGTCCACCTCTTCCTGTACCTATATCACGAGAGGCCTGATGACATATGTGCTCCTGAAGGGTTACACTCGCATCAGTGTATAAGAATGGGGATGTGCTGGGATGGAGAGTAGAGACAGAAAATGCAGAGGCAGATGTGGGGAGGAGTTTGAAGGCAAGAAGCAGACACGGCACTGGAGAGAGAATCCAGAGATAACACCAGGATGGGTGGGAGAGCAAGCACTGGAGAGCAACATTCAAGATAACCCAAAGGTTATCTGGGGAATGGAGATTAGCACCACCGTGCATAGTTACAGGGAACACAAGAGGAAAGTTGTGTTTGGTGGGAGGGACTTTGCAAATCTAGTTTGAGATATAATAGACACATATTGTTAGCAGGTAAAAAACTGTATTTGAAAACCAGAAGAGCCCAAAGAACAACAAAAAGATACTGTCCTTGCAGAGGACGGGCTCTGCCAGTTGGAAACGATTTCTGTTGAGTCCCAAGCACATTGCAATAGCAGAGAGCGGTGCCTAAATCTCAGCTGCAATACCAGGGCTGGAGGAATGGCTTAGCACAGCCATCAGTGGCCCCAACATGCCCCTTTAACCTGGTCCCATGAACAATCATGGGATTCATTTCTACTTTCTTTATATCTACTCCCAATTCTGTTTTCCTAAATCATTGCTTTTCCTTCAAAGCCTAAGGCAACTCACGTAACTCCGAAGAGTATTCAAATATCAGGATTCTGATTCTGAAGGGACAGAAACCCAACTCAAACTGGTTTATGTTTTTTTTTTTTTTTTTATAAAAACCACCCACAAGGGCTTCTGTCACTACTTTAAGATGAAGTCAACAGCAGAGAACAGCTGCAGCTGCAGACGTGTCCCCTCAACATCGGGAACATTCAGCAGTGGTCTCCAGGGTCTCCCTCTCCAAGTCTTCTGGGACAATCAATGCCCCCATTCATCCTCTTAAGACACTGCCTCCATTATGTCATGCCCCTGCTCCAGAACCAACAATGGCTTTCTATTGAGCATCACAGTGAGGTATCTGGTTATGAGTCAAGACCCTCCAGAGTTTTGCAGTCTCCCTCTACTTTCTAAAAAGAGTTCTCCATTCCAGCCATGTTGATCTGCTCACCATAGCCTCACTTACATCGTGTTTCATCCTCCCTCTGTGCGTGGCTCTTGGCTCCTCTAGCCTGGACTATCCTCTCTGTGCCGCCTTTTTAATTAATTAATTTATTTATTTATTCATTCATTTATTTTTGGCTGTGTTGGGTCTTCGTTTCTGTTCGTGGGCTTTCTCTAGTTGCAGCAAGTGGGGGCCACTCTTCACCGTGGTGCGCGGGCCTCTCACTGTCGCGGCCTCTCTTGTTGCGGAGCACAAGCTCCAGACGCACAGGCTCAGTAGTTGTGGCTCACGGGCCAAGTTGCTGCGCGGCATGTGGGATATTCCCAGACCAGGGCTCGAAGCCGTGTCCCCTGCATTGGCAGGCAGATTCTCAACCATTGCGCCACAAGGGAAGCCCCTGTGCCTTCTGAACTACCCACAACTATCCATTGTTCCATGCCCAGGACATGTCCAGTTATACACCCTCCTGATACCAGCCCCCATCTCTTTACTTCCAATGTCTGGATATAAGAAATTATGCAATTAATACTTGTTGACTGGACAACTTTGAGTATATATGGGGTTCGGAACAACAATCAGCATTTGAAAAAGGGCTTGGGCTAAAATTTTATCTCAAGACCTATGTAGTAAACTCCTTCCCAAGTGTGATTTACAAGTCCTGTTGGAAGAGGGCCATGCTGAAGGTAGAAGAGGGGGATAAAGGTCGTCTTTCCACTTTCCCTTTCACTGAATCAGCATTGTGTGCATACTTATCTTTCAAACTGACCATTAATTAGGTGAGTAATAATTTGAAACTATATGGAAACTTCAATAGACTGTCTTCATTGCTGGAAGAAACAACAGTCGTAAGCAAAATCATAATCAAACTAAATAACTTCTCAGTAGTGGTATTTTGAGGCCAAGCACAATTGGAAAACAACAAAGGAAAATGACAAGAAAATGCATCAAGGAGACAGCAACTGACTTTTCCAATTTCCAGGAAAGGTAGATTGACGCTGCTGATAGTTCCGCTTTGTTATTTGCACCCTCAGCATGTAAATAGGATTTTGTATAATGCATTGCTCAGTACGAACAAAGTTTCTAAAAATATATATCTCCTTCAAGTTAGTAATTTTCTCAGGGGCAAGGCCTTTAAATATTTTTTTGTATTTCTATCTCTACACCTTTTTTGAAGGTGTTCTTCCACCAGCAACTGCTGAATGTCAGAATAAGCCGCCTTTCATGTACCTAAGATACATTAGAGGAGATCTAATTAAGGCTTTTGGCCAAAAGGAAGTGTTTGGGAAAGACCTAGATTTTAAAAGTGTAATGAGGGACTTCCCTGGTGGTCCAGTGGGTAAGACTCTGCACTCCTGATGCAGGGGGCCTGGGTTCGATCCCTGATTGGGGAACTAGATCCCACGTGCACGCCGCAACTAAGACGCCCGCATGTCACAACTAAGAGCTGGTGCAGCCTAAATAAATAAATATTTAAAAAATAATAAAAATAAAAAAAGTGTAATGAGAAACTTACCAAAACAGAAAGATAAGAATGCAAAAGGCTGGGGCGTGAAATCCAGGAACAAAGTTTTTTAAGAGGAAGTACAATATTAACAGATCGTCAGCTATTATGGCAAATATTCAAAATATCATAAACATCAAATAAGACTGAAAGGTACCTCAGGTACTGTAGATTAATAAGCACACACATAAAAAACAAAACCCACTGTCAAAACAACCCCATTAAAACCCAGAATAAAAAAATGTTAGGATCTCTAATTTTGGGTTTTTCAGAAGTAAGTGGAATCCATCACAGAAATGATCCATTTGGAGCCCCATTTTAAAGGAACGGAGGATCAAGAACAGCACAAAATTGGGAGGATGAAGATTTCAGGCAAAATTCACAAAAACTTTACAGTATGCAAAGAAGGAGAAAAAAAAGAACAAGTCACTTGTATATCAGGATTGCCAATAAGAAGGTATTTGTAGTATAAGAAACTGGGAAGTGAGCAGGAATACAAGGAACTGAGTGTCTGAGGTGCTGTCCTTACAGCTGGAGGGATGAGGGTGAGGCTGAGCAGAGAACCTGAGTCCTGAAATGAGGCTCAGCTTTATGAAAATGCTACTCCTGAGAAAATTGTTGTGTATTTTCTTTTTTCTTTATAAATTTATTTATTTATATATTTAAATTTTTGGCTGCATTGGGTTGTCTTTGCTGCATGCAGGCTCTCTCTAGTTGTGGCGAGCGGGAGCTACTCTTTGTTGCGGTGCATGGGCTTCTCACTGTGGTGGCTTCTTGTTGCAGAACATGGGCTATAGGCGCGTGGACTTCAGCAGTTGTGGCACAAAGGCTTCAGTAGTTGTGGCTCGCAGGTTCTAGAGCGCAGGCTCAGTAGTTGTGGCGCATGGGCTTAGTTGCTCCATGGCAGGTGGGATCCTCCCGGACCAGGACTCGAACCTGTATCCCCTGTATTGGCAGGCAGATTCTTAACCACTCCGCCACCAGGGAAGTCTGTTGTGTATTTTCTGATGGAGGGGTACTAGAAGAGAGTCATGTCAGGGGGACCCAACTTAGAGATACTCTTCCCGGAAAAAGAAGGAATGAGGACCCTTTTCCTTTTCCTTTTCCAGCAAAAGGAAAAGGGATGAGGGAGAGACACCCCAAAGGGAGACAGTCCTAGTAAACTTCATGGACAGAACAGTCGTTTGTCTTCATAGAAATTCCTCTTGAGTTAGACTTCCTTTCTCTTGTTACCACACCTACTATAATAACTTTTACTTGGAGAGAGAGAGAGAATGTATCATGTCAGAAATACATGTATTTAGCCAGAAGGGAATATTTTACCTATTAATAGCACAGTAATGTTTAAGGTTAAAGAAAACAGTAAAAATACCCAAGGCCATCAGAGCCGACTTGGGAAGAGAGAAATGTTTGCTTCTGTTTTGAGGAGCCCTGGTCCCCGTGGAGACGAGCTGCGCTACTTTGGCCCTTAGCGGTTGCAGGAGGCATTTGGACTTGACGCACTGGAGATATGAGCTGTCTCCCACCACCCTGGCTGCCATCTGTGATGACTTAAGTGCTTTCTTTCCTCTATACCCTTCATTTCCTGGAACTCTGTCTTTGTGTTCCATGTGGGGGGAAACAAAAAGATCAAATGCCAGAGAGCCGAAAGACCGAGGTACGTAGGCACTGCAGCAGAGTTAAAAGTTTCCACAAGAGTCCAGAATAGCACCAGGGAGCCATCCAGAAACCCGTGTCTCCTTTGTTTTCCCCACACAAACTTGGCAGTACCATTTCCTGACTCCTGCACTCTGATCTCATTGCATGTGTATGAGGACAGCTCAGGATGTGCTGTGTAGGAATTTCCCAGAGGTCAGTTTCACACCTTATACCACATCATCCCCAGTGATCAAAATGGACATGGAATCTCATGGATGTTATTAGCACATGTGACAATTCTCTTTGCTTGAACGCTAAGAGTAATATTATTGAAACTCAGGATTTCCTTTCTAATGAAAAATTAATGGAACTTAATTTCTAAAGAAGAGAGATACTATCACTTTTTTAAAATGGGATAACTCTACGTTAGAGAAAACAATTTTCTGTAAAAGGCTTTGGTTTAACCAAAACACTTCCAAACTAGATACACTTAAGGAAAGAACAGTTCATGCTACCCTATGGCAGAAAATAAAACAGTACATTTTTAGTTATTTCAATATGGAATTAATTCCATAATTATATCATACCATATATGATATAAATAATATATCATATATCAGAATATTATTTATATCATAAAATCATACATTGATATATCATTATATATAATTGATATTATATATATCAAAATATGGAATAATTGTAGAACTAAGAACTCTACTGAAAAGAAATGTTTATCCTAGTATTTTAATGACAGCTAACTTTCACAGGATAGAAGAATTATAATTAATGTAATTTACACATGATAATTAGTACCTCTTTCAAGGAAGTAAGCCGTAAGTCTAATAAATCTTACATCTGATATCCTTATTTCCTGTCCTTTATTTCTCCCACTACAAATATGCATTTTCTCTACCTGTCCTAAAATATATAGAGAGAGATCTTTGGAAGACATCTATTCTTGGCCCCTTCCCTCTTCCTTGCCACTCCTTCCTACTGGATTTTCTAGATGACTTTACCCTTGCATTGCTGTTCTCAAAGAGCATTCACACCCATACCACGATACCATACTAGCCCTCATGCCAACCTTATGAGGCAGGTATGTAAGACAGGTGTTATCCATATTTCATAAATAAGGAAACTAAGTTGAGAGCTTTGAGCGACCAAAGAATAATAAGCTAACTGCTCTCATACTTTGACTATCTGTCTCCTACCAAACCTAGTCAGACACCAAGACCTGTGGATTTCTACCTCCTTAACATTTTTCCAGTTATGCCCCCTCCTGCTCTTTCGTAGTTCTGCCGCGTTAGCTAGGGTCCTCAGTGTCTCCCGCCTGGACCCCTAAACCTCCCCACCTCATCTGAATGATATGCAACATTTCCTCTGTCCATCTCACTCCTCCTTCCATCTATATGGAAGATCACTTTGCCCTGTGATCTTTGAAAAGCCCAAATATGATATGATATTCACATCATCTCCCCAACCCCACCCCATTTAAAACCCTTTTGGTTCTCCATTACCTACAGGATAAAGCTGAATTTGATTCTTTCCGCAGTCTGGAACCTCCTCAGTGGCATTTAACCTCTTGCCATGTTTTGCCCAGCCCTGTGCTTGGGCTGCCCGAGCCCTCTCTTGTGGCCTTGGTAAGCACTGGTCACCTTCCAGGATTTAGCTCTGGCTGGGGCCTTCTCCTATAGGAAGCCTTTTCCAACCCTCTTTGTGCCCTGAGGACTGACCCTCCTTTATCTAATGTTTCTCCCCAGTACTCTCAAAGGTATGATTGCCATGGAAACTGTATGCTTTAATATGGGGTTTGTTTAAGAATTATGAATGGGCTACAATTTGCTCATCTTTACTCTCCTTAGAGCATAAGCCCCGGAGGGCAGGGTCCGGGTCTTATCTCTGTATGGGGTGTTGGGGGGAGGGGGAGGTGCTCTACTCATTTCCCTTAAGTATTTCATGTTCCTTCTACCAGAATCAGAGGCCAGGCATTCTGATTTCTAGCCCAGAGTCCTTTTTGACTGCACCAGACCTTATAAATAGCGACAGGAAGGGATGTACTTCACTGTGAATTCCTGGACTCAGGAAGACTGGCATGGGAAAGGCCAGAGAAGTTTTCTGCTGGGGGTTGGGTCATGTTTTGGCAAATTTAAACTAATCAGGGGCAGTTTCAGTGAGGCAATAGCCTGCCCTTCCAATTCTGCCAGACAAAGATCTGACAAACTGATCCTGCAAATGTTGGGGGCAAAGAAGAAACACTTCCACTGAGGAAGCGTCACCATTTCACTCACTAAACAGGGTGACAGGTAATGGAGTCTGCCTTAGGAAGGCCAAAAGAGCTGACATTATTGCTGGGAGGGGCCATTACACCTTAGCTGGCTTTACTGTAAGAGTTTAAAGGGCAACACTTGGTTATTGCAGATTCCGAGAAACAGGAAGAAAACAGGATTGCTTTTCTTCATTTTATGCCTCTGAACTGGATAAGCCTCCGGGAGAAGAATCAATTCCATGACCTGTGGCTTTCTAAGAGTAGCCCAAGGCACAGTTTCTGGGAATGGCGTCTTCATCAGGGATATTTATCATATTTCAGTGTCTTAGTAAGAGCCTGGCTTTCTCTCCTCCACACCAGGTCCTCGCTCTCACAGCATGTGTTACAGAGCTGTACCGCACAGAGCTGCTCTCTGTCACATCAAACTTGATTTTAGAAAACACATTTTTTTTCATTAAAACAACTGGGGTTAAAGGAACTTAGAAACATGTATGCATTTTCTATTTGACCAATGAATCTAGGTGGCGTTGACAAGAGGAACAGTGGCAATGTTTGACGATCAGGCATATATTTCATCAGAAAAACTCAGACTGTCTACGTCTTGTGATTAATACTTAATTCACATCATAGATGAGTAATCAAAGGTACCCACTTACTTTCATAAATGATTACAAAAATTTCCAACCACCTACTATGAAAATATTATGACACAGAGTAGGAAGAATGATTATCTACTCATGGCCCATCCTGTTTCACCTGTATCTCTGCACACTCCTCCCACCCCATAATTACTTTAAAACAAAACCCATTACCTTCACGTCTGTAATTATTGCAATATGTAGCTCTAAAAGATGAGGACTTTTTAAAAAAAGATAAGCACAATACCAGTAACAAACTCAAAAAGGATTAGCAATTATAATTAACTAAAAAACATGTGAAATCTAGCTGTTCTTTGGGGAAGGTTTTAGCATTACAAATTATTATTGAAGAATAGCGGGGCAATTCTAAGAGATGCCAACTTGGTATACTGATTTTGAGCTGTAAGCACTTGAAGAACAGCAAATGCAGGGAGGCTTTCTCTCAATGTCACATATCTGCCTAAAGACAGATCCTCCTGAAGGAACTCAGTTGTCATAAATCCCCTCCCCAAGTTTCATCAACCAGGAAGGATGGACTCTTATCACAGAGAGGAGACTAGGAGCTCAAACCATACCTAGACACAAACTGTCAAAACTATCATACCTCCCCTTTATTCTATGTGCCCTTCACCTTTCCTAAAAATCATTTACTCTCCCCTGAGAGGCCTATATCTTCTCTCCTCTTTCTTTATTAAGACGGTATTTAGTCCTAAATTCTATAGTCACCTGGAGTTACACATTTTCCCCCGGGGAATCTCCCATGTATACATGAGATATACATGTTAATAAACTTCTGTTTGCTTTTCTCTTGTTAATCTGTCTTGTATTAATTACAGGGGTCTCAGCTAAGAACTCAGAAGGGTAGAGGGGAAATTATTTTTCTTGCTGTTCAGTATTTAGGACTGCAGTGGACTAAATCATCTCTGAAACAGAGCTGAATATTTGAGCATCCAATATGGGATTTGGGAGAGTTCATACTCCCTGTATGAGTCCACATGGCTGTCGCCAGCTTGGCAACAGAAGATACCCACCTTGGTATCTCCAATTGTTGGGGGTGCCTTTTCTCTTGGGAGCCTAGCTGCCCTGGTTACTCTGGGGAGAGGCAGAAACAGACATGACACTCCCTAATCTCGATACCTGGGCCAGATTAGGTTTTCTTGGGGGTGAAGGAAAACAGATTCGTAATTACGTGGGTCAACATGAAGCTAGTTGTAGTTATGAGCAGAGCATATCCAACTGGATGAGCTACCATAACTCTAGGTGGGATGATGGAGCCACACCTGTATCCTGCCTGTGTCTCATGCAGCAACTGCTCCTCTGCAACCTCTCCTGGCTCACATCCAAAGGACAATCTTGAGAGAAACCTGAGCAGAGCAGACACAGGTGGTGATGTGATAGGGAAACTGCCCATTTCCTCTGGCCCATCAATACTAGTAGTCAGCAAAGCCTCAGGCTGTGCCGGCACCCGAGACTGTCTGGGCTTTCCCACAGACATGCTCGTTTGCCTTTGAGAATCTCCAGGGTTAGGTCACATCTCCTGAGCACAGAAGAGTGTCAATTCTGTACCCATCTAAAAAGCAAGCGGCATGTGGGTTTGAAACAAAATCTGGAGTTCTAGGTGCAAAGCTCAGTGCTCTCAAAAGTATTAGATTCTCAGAATTTGTCAGTCATAAATATACACCACAAATGGTACCTGCCTCCGTATCTTTCCAAGAGGTTCTTGCCAATTCTTAGAACAAAAACCTATAGCATTTTGTTCAGGAAAAACAGCTCTTATGGAACAATGATTCCTACCCTCTCCCTTGAATGGCTTCAGGTACCAAACAGGCAGGTTACCTTAGAAAAGACACTGAGGAAACATCTTTTCAAAGCTGGAAAGACTGTTTGTCTTTAAGGCAGCTATCTGCGTAGTATGGTTTGCTCAATGGTGCGAGATCACGGGCAGGGTTCCCCTTTTGTAGTGTCCCTGAATCCCCTTACCACCACCCCGCGTGCCCCACATAACCGAGGACTGAGGAGGGGGAAGATGTTGGAAGGCATCTCTAGCTTTTACTTTTTTTTTTTTTTGCGGTATGCGGGCCTCTCACTGTTGTGGCCTCTCCTGTTGCGGAGCACAGGCTCTGGACGCGCAGGCTCAGCGGCCATGGCTCACGGGCCCAGCCGCTCCGCGGCATGTGGGATCTTCCCGGACCTGGGCACGAACCTGTGTCCCCTGCATCGGCAGGCGGACTCTCAACCACTGCGCCACCAGGGAAGCCCTAGCTTTTACTTTTATGCATGTAACCACACCGATACATGCAGTAACTAATGGCATCTTTCCATCACAGCCGAGAGCAAGCCGGTTTTACGGAAGGGAGAGAGCAAGGTTACTGTGCAGGAAAGTCATCGCTGTGTCAATACCACCACTGGGACAGCAGTAGGTGACTGGGTAAAGGATGTCTTTGGAGACTGAAGGGAAGAGAAATGTGAAAGAGGCTGTGGGAGGACTCTGTGCCCTCAAGGTTTTGCCTGGACCCTGTATTCTTTTAACTGACAGCACCCTGGCTCAGGACACAAATACACAGGCTGAAACAACACGTACCAAAACCAGGACTGAGAATACAAATCAGGCTGAAGAACTTTTCTCACCTCCAGGACGTGTCATTTTAGGCGTACAGTTTGAGCCATACAGTTTCTGGTAAGATCAGTCTGTGAACCCCACAAATTAGTGGTTCTCAAAGTGGGACCTAAGGACCTTCTATTTTAGAACCACCTGGGGTTGGGGGAGGGGCCTTGTAAAAACACACATTATTAGCCCAACTTCAGACCACTTTAAGTCTTATACCCATTACGATCTTGGAACCACTGAACCGGGTGTCAACCACGCCGAGATTATTGAGCCAAGTGGAAAGCAAGTCCATTAACTTTTGTTTCTTTCACCCAGCCGTTGTATGAGGAGTACTGAGGAGTGTGGTAAATTTATCAGCACAAACCAGTACTTCTGGAAAAATACTGCCCCTTAATGACGAATATGCAATGCTACTTCAGGAGTGAGGGTTCTATATTAGTTAAATGCACTCTCCAAAATCAAAATACAAACCATGTTAAGTTTTCTTTGGGAGACACAATTACTGGTGGTTTTCCTCTTATTTTTTTTTTTAATTGGGAGTAAAATTGCTTTACAGTGTTGTGTTAGTTTCTGCTGTACAATGAAGTGAATCAGCTATATGTATACCTAGATCCCCTCCCTCTTGGACCTCCCTCCCCTCCTTCCACACCCCCGCTCCCACCCCCGCCCCCATCTAGGTCATCACGGAGCACTGAGCTGAGCTCCCTGTGCTATATAGCAGGTTCCCACTAGCTATCTACTGAAGCTCAATATCAAAAAACAAACGACCCAATTAAAAAATGTGCAGAAGACCTAAACAGATACTTCACCAAAGAAGGCATACAGATGGCCAAGAGTCACACGAAAAGATGCTCAACAACGCTAATTATTAGAGGAATGCAAATCAAAACTACAATGAGGTATCACCTCACACCAGTCAGAATGGCCATCATCAAAAAATCTACAAACGGGCTTCCTGGTGGTGTAGTGGTTAATAATCTGCCTGCCAATGCAGGGGACACGGGTTCAAGCCCTGGTACGGGAAGATCCCACATGCCGCGGAACAACTAAGCCCTTGTGCTACAACTACTGAGCTTGCACTCTAGAGCCCTTGAGCCACAACTACTGAGCCGCTGTGCCACAACTACTGAAGCCTGTGCGCCTAGTGCCCGTGCTCCGCAACAAGAGAAGCCACCGCAATGAGAAGCCTGCGCACTTCAATGAAGAGTAGCCCCCGCTCACTGCAACTAGAGAAAGCCCACACTCAGCAATGAAGACCCAATGCGGCCAAAAATAAATAATTTAAAAAAATTTTTTTAAATCTACAAACAATAAATGCTGGAGGAGAGGTTGTGGAGAAAAGGGAACCCTCCTGCACTGTTGGTGGGAATGTAAATTGATACAGGCACTATGGAGAACAGTATGGAGGTTCCTTAAAAAACTAAAAATAGAACTACCATACGACCCAGCAATCCCACTACTGGGCAAATACCCTGATAAACCATAATTCAAAAGGACACACGTACCCCAATGTTCACTGAAGCACTATTTACAATAGCCAGGACACGGAAGCAACCTAAATGTCCATCGACAGATGAATGGATAAAGAAGATGCAGTACATGTTTTTATGCTTCGATCTATGGCTTTCAAGGTTACTACAGCGAGCTTCTTATAATCATAGATGTTAATTTATTTAAAAGTTCTTTTAAAAAGAGAAAAAGGAAAAGGGATGACATCAGATTCTGAGACACTACTTACGCACAATGTCTTAAACTAGAGTAGATTTCAAGTAAACGTTTAGCGGGGATTTTTAAGCCGTAGGCATACAAGAAAATCTAGAAGACATAACATACATTTGAATACACCTTGGAAATGCATCTTAAATAGGCTTTTGAATGAGCTTGTTTCAAAATTATGACTGATGTAAATATTCAGGTAAAGAAAGCTGTTGAACATGAGATCAGGAGTTAATGGGTCACTACGCTAAATTTAAATCCTATAGCTTGACAATACATCATGACAAGCTACGAGTCTATCTTCTATCATTCAGATTTAGGCTGGATATTCTTACAGGCTTATTCTTTCAGAGGAATTTTAGAATCATTCTGTAATGTTTTCTTAAGAGAGTCACTGAGATTTTGTTTGGTTGCACTGAACTTATACATTCAAGGCATGAAGCTATGTTTATAATGTGAAGTTTTCCTTTTAAAGAAGGTAAGCCTCTGCATTTAAGCTGTCTCCTTTAGTAGTTGTATTGTTTTACTTTAAGTTCTTTTAAATCTATTTCTGGGAATTTTTATTTTTTGTTGCTTTTCAGTGTCTTTTCCTACAGGTTATTTTTTAAATTAGTATTAGTAAGAAAGGTAATTGATTTTTAAATATTTATTTATTTATTTATTCTTGGCTGTGTTGGGTCTTCGTTGTTGCATGCAGGCTTTCTCTAGTTGCGGCGAGCAGGGACTACTCTGTTGTGGTGCGCAGGCTTCTCACTGCGGTGGCTTCTCTTGTTGCAGAGCACGGGCTTTAGGGCATGTGGGCTTCAGTAGTTGTGGCTTATGGGCTCTAGAGCGCAGGCTCAGTAGTTGTGGTGCACAGGCATGTGGGATCTTCCCAGACCAGGGCTCAACCCGTGTCCCCTGCATTGGCAGGCAAATTCTTAACCACTGCACCACTAGGGAAGTCCCGGTAATTGATTTTTTAAAAATTTTTTATTCGAGTATAGTTGACTTAAAATGTTGTATTAGTTTTTGTTGTTAATTTTTAAAGTATTTCAGATAACCAGTCAACTTATTGAATACTCTTGTCTCTAACTCTGATAGTTCACTTAAGTTTAAAAAATAAAATTTCACCTACACTCAGCGTACAGAAAGTCCAACCTCCTGTGGGTTACACTGACCTAGCTGCATTTAATGTTCCGTATTGTCTTCATCCTCTAACACACTGATCATGTTCCCTTTCTTGAGAACGTTGACACCTAGATCCTTCAGTGTCCAGGAGGATGGCATCCAACAACTTGGCATTAAGTCCAGGGATCTTTATTTTCACTTCACATAAATCACCGCCAATGCCTGGCTTTCATCATTGCTCAGACTGCTCCAACCAGAAATCCTCTGTCAGTGAGACATCTTTAATCTCCCACTGTCAGCCTGTAACCTCTCCTTCCGTTTCCCACCATGTGCTTTTTGCCCTCAGACACAGACCACAGTCCTTGATATTTCCACGTTCTTCTAGTTGACTCAATCCCTTCTGGACTTATTTCCTGGACTTATATATATATATATGTATGTGACTGATCACCTTCAGTTTTCAGACATGCCTGTTCTTCTGCATAGCCATTCAGCATAAACACCCCAAGACCAGCTCAAAATTAGCCTTTTAAACTTCTAATCCCTGGATTCTGAGTGACGTCAAAGGGGGGAAAATTAGCCCTATGGTGGATTGGTTCTTTGCTGTCAGCAGGGCCTTCAGCAGTCTTTGGACATCGTCCTCTCCTATTCCTTCAACTTGCATGCCACACACTCTCCATGCACTCAAGCCCCTAACCAAACACTGCTCATCTCTTTTGATGAAAGGGGTCACGTCACTATCTTGCTGAGACAATTGAAAAATGAAGTATTCAGACAAGCACGTCTTCACCTGACCTACAATCACCTTGCATCTACTGCATCATACATTCCTCCAGTTTCAGAAGACAAGGTCTCTCTCTTATTGATGTTCAAGCCCACTTTCTGATACCTCTGGGCTTGTCCTATCAGTTATTCCATCTTTGTGCCACATCTTCATCTTTTCCTTCTTTGCTGGTTCTTTCTCCTAGTTTATGTACAGGCTCACAAAGCTCTCTGATCAAAAAACCAAAACCTTTGGGCTTCCCTGGTGGCACAGTGGTTGAGAGTCCGCCTGCCGATGCAGGGGACGCGGGTTCGTGCCGCGGTCCGGGAAGATCCCACATGCCGCGGAGCGGCTGGGCCCTTGAGCCATGGCCGCTGAGCCTGCGCATCCGGAGCCTGTGCTCCGCAACGGGAGAGGCCACAACAGTGAGAGGCCCGCGTACCACAAAAACAAAAACAAAAACCTTTCTTAGACTTCACTTCCTAGAGTTACCTTCCTGTGTTTCCTTCACTTCTCAGCCAAGGCTCTCGGAGCCACAGTCCACCCGTGATGTCTCTGATTCCGCATTTCGCATCAACCCACTCCACTATAGTCTGGCCTCCATTCCCACTGCTCCACTAATATTTCTCTGGCAAAGTTCACCAATGATCTCTATGTTGCTAAATGGCAAGGGCATTTCAGGAGTTCTCTTAATGCCGCTATTGGTAGTCCATATTGTTGACTATCTCTTGAGATTTTTCTTCCCTTTTTTTTTTGTTTCTATACCATTTTGTTTGTTTGATTTTGCTTTTGTTTTATTTTTTGCTGTGCTATTTATTCTCCATCAACCTTGTAGCATCTTCTTTGACCTTCATCTCAACATAGCATCGCTCCTAGGTTCTCTCTTTGGTCCTCTACTTTTCTCTCCACTGGAAAATTCGATCCAGTCTCATGATTTTAACTATCACCTATATGCTGACATTTCCCAAATCTGTCTCCCAACTCTGACCTTCTGGGGTCTTTTCTTTTCTTTTTTTAAAATATTTATTTGGGTGGTTGCACCGGGTCTCAGTTGCAGCACACAGGATCTTCGTTGTGGCATGCAGGATGTTTTTTTTTTTTTTTAGTTGCGGCATGCGGGATCTAGTTCCCTGACCAGGGATCGAACCCGGCCGGGCCCCCTGCGTCGGGAGCGTGGAGTCTTAACCACTGGACCGCCAGGGAAGTCCTTGGGGTGTTTTCTGACACCAACAACCAATTCTCTGATTCTCCAGATACCAACTGGGTATCCAGCAATTCAATTCAATTCTGGCACTAACTACCCAAAGTTAGAGCCAACCTCATAGGTTAAGGGCTTAGTTCCACAAGACTGCCCCCACTTCAGATGTCAGCTGTAAGTCCCAGGCCAAGTGGCTATAAATCAGGGGTTCCCATGGCTCCCCCCATCCCCCATCAGGTTCGATAATTTGTTGAATGGCTCACAGAACTCAGGGAAATGCTTAACCTACATTTACTTCTTTATTATAAAAGACAAGTCAAGAACAGGCAGATGGAAGAGTTGCATAGGGCAGGGTATGCGGGCATGTAGAGCTTCCATGTCCTCTCCGGGTGCACTGCCTTCCTAGCACCTTGGTGTGTTCACCAATCTGGAAGCTCATCAAATCTTACTGTTCAAGAGTTTTTATAGTACTTAATTTCTTGGTGTCCTCCCCTCCCAGGAGGTTAGGGATGGGGCCAAAATCTCCCAAGCTCTAATCACTTGGCCATTTTGGTGACCAGCCCCATCCTGAGGCTGTCTAAGGGTTCTACCCTAAACCATCTCATTAGTATAAACTCAGGTGTGATCAAAAGGGGTCATTATGAATAACAAGAGACAGTCCTTCTTAGCACTCAGGAAATTCCAATTCTAGGAACTCTGTGCCAGGAATTGGGGACAAAGACCAAATATATTTCTTATTACGGTACACACCTCCATCCCA